>NC_138552.1:45546721-45910283 GCF_964273705.1 Natrix helvetica
CATCGCTTCTTAGTAGAGCTGTGGTCGGGGCTTTCCTCCCTCCCCCGCCTGAGTGGGCTTCTTGCATAGAAGCAACCGGGCAGCCACCGGCTGGAAGCAGCAACTTAATAGTCGCCGTTACCAGGGGCAAAGGGGTGGCGGTGGCAAGAACGGGTGACCGCCGCCCCTTTGTCTCTTCCCCAACAGCGGCTGTTACGCTTCCGCTTCCAGCCAGGATGCTGGCGGAGGAGCTGCTGGCGGGGAGGCGAGCTACCCACATCAAGATGCCGCCAAGGGTCTGGTAGAATATATTCCGGCTGGAAGCGGCAGCGCTCCGGACTGTGGATCCTCATCAGAGCTGCAGGCTGGAGCTCTGAAGAAGTCTGCTCAGGCAGGAGGGGGAGGGACGCCTGGGACCACCTGTCCTTGCCATCGCTACTCCTTTGCTGTTGCGCTGCTTCTTTCAGCCAGATATATTCTGCCAGATCCTCGGTGGTGTCTTTATGCGGGTAGCTCACCTCTCCGCCAGCAGCTTCTCTGCCAGCATCCCGGCTGGAAGCAGAAGCGCAACAGCTGCTGTTGGGGAGAGGATGAAGGGTGGTGGTCACCCGTTCTCTCCACCGCCATCCCTTCGCCCCTGGTAACAGCAACTGTTGCGCTGCTGCTTCCAGCTGGATGCTGGATGAGCTGCTGGCAGGGAGGCAAGCTAACCGCATAAAGATGCCACCAAGGGTCTGGCAGAATATATCCCGGCTGGAAGTAGTAGCGCTCCGGACTGCAGATCTTCATTAGAGCCGTGGGCTAGAGCCGTGCAAGCAACCCGCTCGTGTGGGGAGGGAGGGAAACCCTTGCCCATGCTTGCCACCGCTGCACCCTCACCCCCAGCGGCTGTCACAGTGCTGCTTCTGGCTGGGATGCTAGAGCAGCCAGAAGAAGGAGAAGCTGCCGTGGGGGAGGCGGGCGGGGCAGACACCGATTGCAAATGCTTCTCCCCCAGTGCAGTCTGAGAGACAGCAAAGAGCCTTGGGAGGGGCGGAGAGGCTGTTTTCACCCTCCTCAAGCTCCTTGAAAGCTTCTCGAGCCTGGGGAGGGTGAAAAACGGGTCTATCGCAGGCCAAAAGGGAGGGGTCACACGCACGCGCAGGGTGTGTTTGCTCGCATGCGCAACAGGGGGAGTTGCACGCATAGCATTATGGGTATGGCACGCCTGCATACAACCCCCTTGCACTCCCTCCGCTTTTGGCACGGGAGCCCAAAAAGGTTCGCCATCGCTGGTATAGGTGGTACCTTGTTCAATAGTAAGGGAGAGGGATTTGGAATCCTAGTGGGCAACCATTTAAAGATGAGCCAGCAGTGTGCAGCAGCTGCCAAAAAAGCCAACACAGTTCTAGGCTGCATAAACAGAGGAATAGAATCAAGATCACGTGAAGTGTTAATACTACTTTATAATGCCTTGGTAAGGCCACACTTGGAATACTGCATTCAGTTTTGGTCAGCACGATGTAGAAAAGATGTGGAGACTCTAGAAAGAGTGCAGAGAAGAGCAACAAAGATGATTAGGGGACTGGAGTCTAAAACATATGAGGAACAGTTGCAGGAACTGAGTATGTCTAGTTTAATAGAAAGAAGGACTAGGGGAGACATGATAGCAGTGTTCCAATATCTCAGGGGTTGCCACAAAGAAGAGGGAGTCAAACTATTCTCCAAAACACCTGAGGGTAGAATAAGAAGCAATGGGTGGAAACTAATCAAGGGGAGAAGCAACTTAGAACTGAGGAGAAATTTCCTGACAGTTAGAACAATTAATCAGTGGAACAGCTTGCCTCCAGAAGTTGTGAATGCCCCAACACTGGAAGTCTTTAAGAAGATGTTGGATAGCCATTTGTCTGAAATGATATTAGGTTTCCTGCCTAGGCAAGGGCTTGGACTAGAAGACCTTCCAACTCTGCTATTGTATTATTATATAAATTGGATAAATAAATATTTCCCAGGTTTATTTTAATGAATCTAAGAAACCCCTATATCTTTTGTTTGCTCACATTAACAATTATGGAGAATTATAACACTGAAGCCTTAGTGTATCTGTATGAGGACTTCCATCTGATCACTGGGATTATGAGACTGGAATTATGAACAACTTGCAGTTGTCCAACCTTATCAGGCTATAAACTCCATCATTCCCAGCCATACAGCTACAATTGGGATGCTTGGGTAAAATGGGCCTTTTAATTCCAGACATATATATAGCACTAGACAGAGAAGACTGGGTTAGGTGTAAAATATTGCTTTCACAGTCAGCAGTTAGGGACGTGATCCAAGATTTATGACAGTGATTATCTTCTTTCTTGCTGACGTAAATTTGCCTTCTGGCAAATTCAAGTTGTGTCTCAACATGCTCTTAATGAGGCATGAGTCAGAGTAACTGATGATCGCTCTCTTTCCATAAGGGTTCACAGTAATAGGAGTGAGGAAATATATAAGCTTCTGTTCCAAGAATTTGTGAAAATAGGAACAAAGAATATTTCATCATTCTTTTTCTGGGAGGTCATTTGACATCTAATGCATTTGACATCAAATGCTTTTCAATAAATATGGCTCCTCTTAGTGATTGTCTCCATCTGATGAGCTAATGCAGGATGGGCATTCCAGTTCTTAAAAAAAAAGTATCTAGTGATCAGGGTGTCTGAAGAGAAGGCAAAAAAGTCAAGATGGTGTAGGAAGTTAGCACCCATCCCTCTCCTAGAAGAATGAAATAGTCTAGGAAATATTTAAAAGACAGAATATTATAGCTCCCTGGATGAGAAAAAGAGATACATGCTCTTGGAAAGCAGCCCCCACCTTTGTTAGTAACCCCAGAAAGACTGGGCCATCCTATCTACAAGACAAAAGTCTGGGCCATCTTATCTACAACACAAAAGACCTTCACCCCCACGACATAATAGGATTAGCCCTCTAACCATCTCATCACATGGCACCCAGCAAGATTCAACCAAGTTCTGGGACTCAAGACAACCCACAAAGCTATCCTGCATGGCCCCATGGGAGTCTGACAACCAATCAGAACACATTTCTTTCATAGAAACAGGAAGCAAATTCAAAGCCCAAGAGAAGGTATAAATATATCTCACTCTCCTCTCCATATGGTCAGCTACCCAGGACTTCAAACCACGTGGTCCTGTCCATCGTTAAACCATCTTTCCAAACAGCCTCCATGTTTCCAGTGTCTTTCTTCCCACTTGGAACTGAACCCAAAAGGACATTTCTTCCAACAATGGCAACCCTGTCTGATCAAAGTTCTGTCCCTTTTTTGTGGTGTAATGTCTATTATATGCAGTAATGTCTTGATATCATCTTAGTATCAAGAGTCTTCTGATCCTTTTCAGAAAATTGTATTCTTTTAATGCAAAATGTACTTTCACCAGAAAAAAAGATGCATATACTTATAGATAATGTAGCTTTTAACTATTCCAAATGCATTAGAATGCAATCTACCGTATTTTTCGGAGTATAAGATGCTCCCTTTTCCCTCAAAAAAGAGGATGAAAATCTGTGTGCGTCTTATACACTGAATACAGCATTTTTCTCCTCCCGAAACCCTGTCATGTTCTTTGTGCAGTCCTTCTTGAGTCAAAGTCAATTTGGACATTAATGTTGTTTCTTGGCAAGACCATGGCTATATTTTGTTATTGTCCCGCTCAACGAGGTAGCGGATGGGAGGAGAAATTTTCACCATTGGTTCACTGGGCATGGCTAGAGTGTGTGTGTGTCATGTGACTGAGTGGGTGTGTTCGTGAGTGAGTGACATCACGTTGGCCATGTCCAGTCAGTCACACGCCCCCCACCTAGCCATGCCCACTAAACCAGTAGTGAAAAATTTTGAAACCCACCATTGGAACATAGCTAATAGTCTTCCCTCCTCCTCCTCCTCCTCCTCCTCCTCCTCCTCCTCCTCCTCCTCCTCCTCCTCAACAACCTTGTGAAATGGTTGGGTTGTGAAGAGTGACTGACTCAAAGTCACTTTGCTGGCTTTTATGCCTAAAATGGGACTAGAACTCCTGGTTTCTGGGCCAGCACTTTTAACCACTGCACCAAACTGGCTTAATAGTTGTTGCAATCTTTTATTAACTGTACTGAGCATTTTAATATAATTCAGCTTACACAAGAAGGGGGAGTCCTCTCTTTCCCATATTTTCATTTGTTGATTCTTGTATGTCAGCTAAATGCTATATTTTAATAATTAAGATTGAAAACCACAGTTTTAATACATTTTTAATCAGTCTAGCAAGAGCCTTGTAATATGGTAGACAATGGCGCCACCCAATGGTCACTATACTGGTAATATCACTTCTTCCTACTAATTACAACAAAAAGCTACAGTGTTCAAACCTGGAATCACAGTCAATAGTGGAACAACTGTAGCCAACATGTGGCCTTTAATGGGTCCATATCCACATGGAAAGAGATATGCAGTGGGGTACTGTGCTGGGCTCAGTGCGCCTCAACAACTTCCTACATGTTTTAGGAGAGGGAATGGAAAGGATGCTCAGACAATTTGTAGATGATATAAACCGGGACATATTGCTAGACAGGCTCAAAATTCAAAAGGATCTTAGAAAGTTGTACAGTGAGCCTGATGCAACAAAATGCTGTTCAGTCATGATAAATGTAAAGTCTTGTACTTAGGTAGAAAAAAAAGTCAAATGCCCACGTACAAGATAGGTGATACCTGGCTTAGCAGTGGTGATTGCAAGAAGGATCTGGGCATCTTGGTAGACCATAGATTAAACCAATGTCCCAAAATACCCAATGTAGCTTGGAGTGACATCAAGAAAGGTATGTTGTCACTTCCGGTTCCGGCGGCCGACGGCGACGAGCAAGCCTTGCTCACCCCCCGCATCCCCGGTGGGCTTCCCACTCCTTGGGGGGCACAGGACGCCCCGTAGAGGCATCCTGCCAAAGGGGCGGCACCATGGGGGATCCCTGGATCGGCGGCGGCTGGTGGGAGGTCCCCCGCCTCGCTCCAGGCACCGGGGAGCATGATGGGGAGACGCTTCGGCGTCTTCGCTGCGATGCCGTGCGGAGAAAAAGAAAGCTGAAGGAAGCGGCGGTGGTGTGGTGAGGCATAGACTTCCTCCATTCCCATAACTAACTTTTAAAACTTGCCAGTTGTGTAAACTTTATTTTTCGGCTTGATTTGGAGAGGCGTGGCTGGAGGGAGAGGGATTTCCCCCCCCCCTCGGACAAGCGGCTGGAAACAAGCGTGCTCTAAGCCCCAAGGGAAGGAGGAGGGGGAGAGCCAAACCAATGATGTCACACCCTTACTAAGTGGATTTTTGGACTTAAACTTATAATATAATGAAGATCTGTAAGCTTTGGAAATTCTGAACTTTTGAACTTTGAAAACTTTATTTGTTGCCTCTAAACCCAAAGCTGGCAGGGCAAGATGGCACACTTCCGTTGTCTTTATGAAATGTGAAATCTGACTCCACCTTTAAAACTTCAGGCTTCCGGTCTTTGTCTCCGTGCTACTCAGACAAATCTATTGTGGATTGCTGTTTTTTGAACTCCCTGGAGTGGAAATTTGGCTCTATTGCCAGGGTCAGTGGAAATAAAAGCTCTCTTCTGCCTGAACCTTCTGTCTCTTGGACTCTCCTGGCTGTTCTACCCTCCTGATTGATCCTTCTCCATTCTGACTGGACTCTTTACCTTATAAACAATGGCATCTAAAAGACCACCCCCTGGAAAGCCAGGCTTTGCTGCCTCTGCCCCGACATCTGCAACCTCCAGTCCTAGTACACAATCAACGGTAACAGCCTTAAAGCAACCTACGGAGCTGGAGTTTCATCAAATGTTTCAGCAAATTCTACAGGGACAAGAGGAAATAAAGAGACAACTGAAGGAGATGAAAGAAGAAATTAAAGAGAACCAGGATAAAATTAATAAGAACTCACAGAGACTGGATCTTCTGGATGGCGGGGCGGCTGAGATGAGGGAGGGGATAGAGGGGGTGCAGAAGGGAAACAAAGAACTTGACACCCAACAAATGAAAATAGAGTTTGAGAGAATGTCTTTTTATCTTAGATTTCAAAATGTGATGGAGACAGATGATGAAAATATAAGGGACATCATGACAAACATTTTGGCTGAGTATATCCAGAAGGAGAAACAACAGATGGGGTGGGAAATAGACCTGGCCTATAGAGTGAACTCAGCTTACGCTAGAACACACAATGTTCCCAGGGAGGTACACATTAAATTTCTTAGGAAAAGCACAAGAGGTGAAAATCTGAATGCACAAAGGGGGCAAGCCTTGACATACAAAAATAAGGAGATAACCATTCTGAAACAGATCCCCAAGAAAGTAAGGGAAAAAAGAAAACACTATTCGCAATTGGCGAATAAATTATACCAGAAGGGGGTGTGGTTTAGATGGTTGATGCCTGAAGGTATGTTAATATTCTGGGAGGAGACAAGAGTTAGAATAAATACACCCATAGAGGCACAGGCCTTTATGGAGAAAAACAAACTACTTCTAGAAAAACCAGAAGACTCCACAACAGACATACAAGACACGGGAGGGGCCGGAGCTCTGACAGCGGGGGGAGATGGGGTGACATCAAGAAAGCTCAGATCACACAAATGAGTAGAAAATTCACCCAATATAAACTGGTCGAAATTACCAATTGAATTTACCACACTGACTATATGTTACTACTTAATATTGAATCTTATGTAAATGTATACTATGAGTTTGGAGGGGGGGTGCACCTACCGCATTTCGCTGCTGCCAAAATTTGTAACCTTTCCCTTACCTTTTCCCTATGTAAAACATCAAAAAACCAATAAAAAACTTTGTTTTTAAAAAAAAGGTATGTTGTCAGGATCATAGGAAGATAGTGCATCTTGCTATTATGCACTAGTCATACCAGACCTGGAATACATAATCCTAGTTGTATTTATATGTGTTGCAGTTTGTTGCTTTTTTAATGCTATTTTCAACTAGAGTTGGGATGGAAATTTTTTGAAAGAGTGGTTAAAGAAACTTGGTATGTTTAGTTTCATAGAATCATAGAGACCTTATGGAGTTCTTATGCCATTAACCTAGTTAAAGAAGAGGCAACTAAAGGGAGACATGACAGAAGTCTTCTAATAAATGCAGGGAAGTCACAGGGAAGTGAACATTATGGATGCATTGTCAATAGAACATGATGGTAACACAAAGACCAACAAATAGAACCATTAACAGGGACAGATCCAAAGTTAAAATAAAGAGGAATTTCCACACTTTTGGTATAACTATTTATTTAGGATGGTATGAAGATGACTGCACTGGACAGATTAATGTCCCCCAAGATCAGTTCCAATACTATGATTGTACTTTTTTCTAAATAGATTTTGGAAAATTTACTTCTGAAAAGTATATATGCCAAACTACCGTATTTTGGGGAGTATAAGACGCACCTTTTTCTCTCAAAAAAGAGGGTGAAAATCTGGGTGCGTCTTATACACTGAATACAGCATTTTTTGCCTCCCAAAATCCTGCCTCCTTTGCAAAAACGGCTGTGCATAGCTTTTAGGAGGCTTCCAGAGTATTCCTGGGGGCTGGAAAGGGCAAAAATGAGCAAAAAAAGAGCCATTTTTTTGCTTGTTCCCACCCCTCAGCTCCCAGGAGCACTCTAGACGCCTCCTAAAGGCTACACATGCCCTTTTTATGACAAAAAATGGGCACATTTTCCTGAAAAACGGACCATTTTGGGGAAGTCTGCAGAGTGCAAAAACTTTTTTAAAAAATTTGCCTCTTCAAAATCTTGGTGCATCTTATACTCTGAAAAATACAGTATATACTGTCTTGTGCCCACATTAAAATCTTTCTATTTGCTTTGGCAGTAAGATCTGCTAAATTGCAGGTGGTTAAATAGTAGTATTCCTCAGTAATATTTGATTTTTTTTAAGGGATATTATCTTACTTGGCAGAATGATGAATTTTTAAAGGTATACTATCTGGGATCCATTTTTGGTTCTTATAATTTTTCACAGGAATTCTTTTTCCCTTTCCCCTTTCCTATGTTGGAATAAAACCATCCATACTTTTAAACTGTATGGCATTTAAACTATAATTATTTTGAATTTTAAATATATATTTATATTCATCGTCTTCCTCCTTCTCACTCATTGTCATTTCAGAATTGTACTTGTTCCCAGCCCCTCGTACAAGTAGTTCAAACTAGTTAAGAAGTACCAAATAAACAATTGCCCCATAAATAAGAGGCACCAGCTTCACATTTAGATGTGAGACAGAGAGCTAAGTTCCACTCTAGAAAAGGGAGGGAAGGCAACCCAAAAGATTAAGGGGAAAAAATGGAATGTGGAAATACAGGACTTCTCATCTTATTTTGTAGCGGAGGAGTGTAGTGCCGCAGACAGAAAACAATTTCTATTTCCAGGCCTATTGGAGGAACACAGGAAAGAAGACCATCAGAAAAACACAGGAAATGTAAAAGAAAAAAAAATGCCATGATGTCAGCAAACAAAAATGATTTTTTTAATTAAATTTGGGAAATGTTTTCAAGCGGGAAGGAGTCTAACACAATTTTGCGCAAAGCTTGTTTTACCAAATGAAAGACAAGTAAATACGAAAAATAGGAGCAGTAACTCGGACGGTGCTGAAAGACAGAACAGGTGACTGTAAAAGGCTGCCTCCTGCAGTGAGAATCTCTTCTTCCCTGGAGATGGAGTAACAATAAGAAGAGAAAACTACCACCTGCTACACATTCTCTGAGGATAAGACTAGGAGGGTATTTTTTCCAGCATTGCATTGTACTCCCTTAACTGGGTCCTTATATTCCAGTAAATAAGACAGGGGATGTATTAATATATTGCAAATTGCTGCTTCCTAGTTTGTTGCCTTTAGGATCTGATTCAGAGGTGGGTTGCTGCTGGTTTGGCCCGATTCGGCCAAACCGGTAGTGGAAATCAGGCCTGGGTTCCAGAACCAATAGCAACCCAGGCCTGCCACGCCCCTGAACTGGTTCCCTCGCTGCTGCTGGGCCTCCACCATTTTGGATTTTAGTGACCGTGCATGCACAGTTCACTGTAAATCTTTCTGCGCATGTGCGCAGAACAATTTGCATTAAACAGCGCACAAGCACACGGGTTGCAAACCGGTAGTAAAACCGGCAGCAACCCACCCATTATCTGATTGGTTTTCAGACAGTTGACAGCACATAATGAAGCAGACACAAACACAGTTGCCACTTTTTTCATCACAAGTCATTTTCTCATCAATAGACTTGGATGGTGAGTTGCTTTTGCTTAATAATGGTTTTTTTATGATTTAGGTCAGTGATGGCTAATCTTTTTGTCGTCGAGTGCCAAAAGTAAGACACGTGTGACACTTTCCATGTGCCCTGCCCCCTGCTCATGCATGCATCACCCCCCATCTTCCCCCGCCCCCCGCATCACCCTTGACCCTCCGTGCCCCATTTTGGGCCTATCAGGCCTCCCTGCAGCATCCTGGGACCAAAAACGGGCTGCGGGGGGAGCACTGCAACTCCATGCTCCCCCAATGCATGCACATGCTCCCCCGTGCATACATGCATGTCTCCTGCATGCGCCTCACCCCCTATGTATGCACAGCAGAGACCCAAAAATCAGCTGACAGTCAGGAGGCGCGTACGCACGCGTTGTGGAGCTGAGCTGGGACAATGGCTCGTATGCCCACAGAGAGGGGTCTGCATGCCACCTGTGGCTCGAATGTCATAGGTTCAGGATCAAAGATATAGGTAAAGCTTTCCCTGTCCAATCACGCCTGACTCTAGGAAGCAGTACTCATCTCCATTTCTTAGCTGAGGCAGCTAGCATTGTTCGAAGGCATTTTCCATGGGCATGTAATATTAATGATATTATTTTTGGATCAGAATGTCACAAAATTAACTTTACCAGATATCCTGCTCACTTCAATAAACGGAACAGAAAGGCGAATCAATGAACGGCACAGAGCAGTTCCAAACTCAAGGGCACCACCACCCTATAGTATTAGCTGCAAAAGTGGTGGGTTGCTGTGGGTATGGTCCAGTGCGGCCATACCGGTAGTGGCCTGGAGCAGCTGAGAGCATACCAATACGGTGGCTCGTTTGGCCCACCCACCCGCGCTCTATAGCTTCATTTATGCCAAAAGGCACACTGCACAGGCATGCACAGTGTGCGGTGCCTGCGCAAGCCCCAACAAGCAGCTGGTTGCAGTGGATTGCGCATGTGAGCAGGGATCCTTTCACACACACCTTTTTTCTTTCTCCCCCTACCCGAATGGCTGAAGGAGTCAAGCGGAGAAAAAAAGAAGGTGCGTATAGCCGAGGGCAATTTACACCTATATTCTGTGACTATATAGGCAGCTGTCTAATTATCTTACTATGATTGTGTGCAGTTTTGGCATAATGTCATGAGCTTCTGGCTGTTATCTCAGATCTGAGTAGGTGAGCAAAAAGAGATGAAAATACAACTTGTTGTCACGAAGTGTATAGGAAGGAGGACATGATGTGGAATTGAGGGTAAATATATATATACTTTTGTTTTTTGGTGACTGCATGGACACATTCATGCAGTTTTCTTGGCAACAACAGAATAATACAAGCAAATGCTTTTTTGATCACTATTGTATTGACACTACTAGACCTAAAATCATGCCAAGGTATTAAACCTACCTTTATCAACTCTGTAAGGAATCTTATAAAGAATTTAAAATATTTAATCTATTCATATGCAGAGCTGAATAACGGGAAAACTCCATGGCACGTGTTAACTTTTAATAGTACATTTTTACTTAAAAGGGGAATGGCATCTGTTTTTCCTCTGATTGCCCTCTTCAATTCAAATCTAAAAATGAGTAAAATTTAGTTTGTAAGCTATAATTCTTTGAGTGATATATTATTATTGATCAAGTTGGCTACAGTTGGTCAGAATTGCAGCCTAAGCCATATGGAAAGCCACAGAAGGATTTTTTGTAGTTAGTACAAGTTGTTTGGCCAGTTTGAGTTTGATCATTGTTACCAAGTAAGGAAATAATGGGAAGTTTTTTCTTCTTATAAGTTCTTATTCATGGAAGTCCATCAAGGATTTCAATTAATGATACCTAGAATAAAGAGTGGACAGAACACAGTAGGGTGGAATTTGCACTACTGAAAATGTGTAGTTCTTTCTTTCATCCTTTTGCAAATTCTCTACTTCAGGCACCCTGCACTGTAAAGGTAAATAGACATGGTGAGTGCAATAACAACAATAATAACAAGATTTCCAAAGGACAACCAGATAGCAGACATGGACCTGAAGCCTTGGGTATATTAATATAACTAATTTACAATGTCATTTAGCCTTTAAACTACATAGAGGTCCCTTCTGTGGCTTCTCTCCTCATTGCACAATCTTCCATCATTTACCTTGTAATTCAACATTAGAGACCTAAAGATTTATGGGAATATATAGCCCTTAGTATGGATGGCCTGTTTCAGGCATTCAGGAAGGGTAATAGATAGCATTGCTTGTATTTGGGGATGAACAGGTTGCCAATAGGTAATGAATATTCAAATCCTCCCTTCTATGAAGAGTCATGGAATCTTATCTATGCTGAGCTTGCTTCACTAAAAACAGAGAAAGAATCAACAAGGGGATTCTGCGATTCAGGGTGGGTTCCGCCGGTTTGCTTGTGCGTGCTTCGTGCACGCACTTGATGTGTGCTGGGCGCGCATGCACAGACAATAAAAATTGTTATGTGCATGCGCAGAAGCAAAAAACAAGATGGCGGCTCCTATTGTGCCACCCGGAGAACCAGTTTTGGGCATGGCAGGCCTGGGCCGCTGCGGATTCCAGCGATACAGGCCGCCAAACCACTACCGGTTTACCCGAACCAATCCGAACGGGTAGGAACCCACCACTGCTGTGATTGTTGATGTTTTTAGTGTGTGTGTATGTAGCAGACAATCTGAGCTGGAACCGGCAGAATAACAAAGTTTTTCCTCTTTGCAGGAAATTCTATAATCTTAGTTTTCTAGAAATCTGTTGACCAATCCTTCTCTATCCTGTTTGTGCCTGTAAGTAGGCGTTATGCCTAAACAATATTTTTTTCCAAAAGCTTAGTGGGTTAATCTGAGCCTAGCTAGTTGCATTTCAGTTAATTTACTGCACAGAATGGCAAGATTAAGATCATAGTTACCATATTGAGTTCCTTGCAGGATAAAAACATGATAAATCTATTGTTCTTATTGTCCTTTTTCATTTCTCCTACATTTCTTGGTTGAATCGTTTGTTGTAACATCTCTGTTTGCAGATATTGATGCTTGACACACAGCAGTCTACTATTCAAGATGTCTTTGAATTAAGCATTGAGTGAAAATTCAAAGTAGGTTGCATCTAGGCTGCAGATCTCAACACTATGCAAACCTCTACTTTAAAAGCATATTAGAGGCGTGATGGCTCAGTGGTTAGAATGCAGTACTGCAGGCTACTTCTGCTGACTGCCTGCAATTGGGCAGTTTGAATTTCACCAGGCTCAAGGTTGACTCAGCCTTCCATCCTTCTGAGATGGGTAAAAAGGGGACCCAGATTGGGGGCAATATGCTGACTCTGTAAACTGTTTAGAGAGGGCTGTAAAGCTCTGTGAAGCAGTATATACATCTACGTGCTATTGCTATTGCTATTGTTCCACTGCTTCTTGCTAGCTTTCAATATTTGGGATGAATATGACAACAAAACAGATCATATGACAACAAGAGCAAAATCCCTAAGTTATTTAAGACTAATTTTCTTGTCATAATTCAAAACTGGAAGACATAGAATCTGACAAATGTGTAGCATGATTAAATAGCTTACCACTCTACTCCTTTTCAGCAAAAGCCGCAAAAATCTACCATTATGAATTAAATCATTAAGAATGTCACAGAAGGTTAGTCCAGCTATAGATCACCTTTTCACTTTTCAGAAGTGACTCAGCTAGTAACTATGACAACAGCCCACTGGCATCATCATGTTCGCTGCTGCCTAGTACCTACTGGGGAAGTAAACCTGTGTTTGGGATATACTATTTCACACTGTGGATGGGGACTCACATTCTGAGTTATGCCTTTACATTAAAAACAACAACAACATTGGAACACGTTTTTATTGAATTATTGCTTGGGAAAATTTAAGCTGTAAATTCCCAAGGCAGTTAAAATATTCAAATTGTAAATAGTATTTTGTTACACAACTCCCAAAGGTGAATGTATTAAAAAGAAGGCAGGAGAACATTCAGCCAAATGCTGTATCTCCTTGAACTGTCATTCAAGCCAAGTGACTAAAATGCATGCTAGTTTAATGGATCTCTGGTGGAACAACAGAGAAACACTTACAAAAGAATATTCATTTAGAAGCTGCCAGTTGTACTCACACAACCAACAAATATGGACTAAGAGCTCAGCTTTTGAGCATGGCAGGTAGGGAGGAGTACATGGAATCAAGGTAGACACAGGTAGCTATCATTAAAAGCCATATATAGGGGCATGATATAATACAACATCCCTATCTCTCTGTTTTGAGAGGTTAAAGGAAAGTAGATTATATATTTGTTGTTGTTGTTCAGTCACTAATTCATGTCCAACTCTTCATGACTACAAGGACCACAATATGCCAGTCCCACTGTCCTCCTCTGTCTCCCAAAGTCCACCCCAATACACAACTACTGTGTTAATGATACTGTCTAACTAACCAGTTCATCCTCTGCTGTCTCTTTCTCATTTTGTCTCCAATTTTTTCCAACATCAGGACCTTTTCCAACAAGTCCTCTCTTCTCATTTGGTGGCCAAAGTATTTTGAGTTTTAGATTATATATATCATTGTGATATCCAGAGATCTACATATCCCTTCCTGGGACAAACATCAGACCTGGATAAACATTAAAGCTCTCATTTTGTATTTCGTCCTCTAAAGTATAAACTTCAGTTTTCAGTAGAGGGTTTGAAGATGAACGCCATCGAATAACATCTGTCCCAATAAGGATGAAACTTATCACATTGTGCCTCATAGTGTTTAATATAACCTTAAGGTACTTAGTTTCTGACATTTTTGAGCATGAATATGCAACTGAATGCCTTCAAAATATTTTGTAATGTGGTTTTCACAGTCTTTTGCCATTAGGCATTTTGGTTAGAAATAGTAGAGATTATATAGTGGGCAGCACATTGCTTTAGATTTTAAATGCTAAAACAACATCTTAAATTAGATTTGGAAACAAAACAACAAATTAAATAAAATAGGTGAAATATTTTCTAGCAACTAGGGTTTGTGAACTGGGGCTGCCAGATTTGGGCTTCGTCATCAAATGACCACAAATGACACAGATGACACAAAATATAAGAATTAGTTTTTAGTGGTCATCTGGGGTTTTGTATCTCCTATTGAGTCATTCTAGAAATTTTGCATGAGTTAGTTTCCAGTTGCTTTTCAACACATGCTGTGTGAAGATAAACAACCCCTGAAAGCTATTAGAATTATTCAACAACATCGCTTGACCAATAATAAAGTATGCACAACACTGTTCAAAAATTAGAGGAACTATCACTAAAGTTCAAGAAGGTTGACTGATTTGTCTTTTAATTAGTCATTTAGTTACAGCAACATTGTGTCTTTAGCTCAGTGACAACTTCCTTAGAAAAGAGGAATGAACTTTTCCTGTGTTACTACTATAAATGTCTGTGTCAGTGTAACCTGTCTGACCTGTATGCATAATTATATTGGATTGGGTTATAAAAGTCACAACTCTAGCAGATATTCTGGACTCAATCATTGTTTTTTAGAAAACAGAATTCTGCAAGTTAATAAAAATAAATGCACAGATTGTGTTTGAAGTAAAATGTAATACAACCATAAAATTGCAACAAAGTCATTAAAGTGATGGAGGCATGTTGAATATTTAAAAAAAAAACAGTGCAATAAAATGTTGCCATATTCAAGGAAACTGATTCATACTGGTCTGACAGGATTAGCTGTAATAAAATATGTTTGAACTGTCCAGATACTTCACCAAATAAACAATTACACAATACCAGCTCTTTGATATTCCTATTTCTGAAAATAAATATTTTACCCTTAAATAACATACACACACAAAATTCCTAGACTTACCTTTACAGGATTGCCTTACTGGCTTGGAATTAATGGGAGCTAGACTAGATGACAAATTGGAGGAGGCTTATACTAATGTAATGCCAGTTCTAATACTAGAATTGGTCCTGAGTTTAAATGGGATTCCCTAGTGATTTTCTAAACATAATCTCTTTCATCTCCTACAGAACTGATTTTCATCTAGCCAGTTGCCAAACATTCCACCAACATAAGGGACAATAAGGGGTGGTATGTGTCCCTCCTGGGGTAGTGAGTAAGAAAAAGAACCACCACCTTTAACTTTGGATTCTTGTGCAGTATCTAAATAGATACCATAGATAGATCCAGTACAGTTTAAACTACTAAATGAATCAAACTGCCCTGCAACTATTTGCTTGTTGTTGCTGCCGGGATGTGATCTTTGTTCTGCTTTTCTCCTCTCCAACTCCTCCAACATTATTGTCCTCTTGAGTTAGATCTCTCAATTGTGTCTGTAACGTTAAGGCTAGGGGTAGTTATGCAATAATCTGGAGTCAGTGGGTTTGGGTTGAGTTTGTTGGTGTGGCCAAATACCCATTTTCCAATTGAACTATGAGAGCTACCTATTTAGAAGTTCCACAAAATACATCAGAATTGCATTGCTCGTTTGCGAATTGTTGAAGAGTAATTTAAACTATTTAAATAACAAAAAGGAACCACGAGAGGGCACCACAAACTATCATTTCACTTTTATTTAACAAGGTTGGGCTTATCTCGTCTGGGATGAAGATTTCCCTTCCTTTTTCTATTCTAGATCCATTCAACTCCCAGCAAATTCCACAAGGAAGATGCTTTCTGTTATTTCTGGTTATTTTTCTTTCTTATGTAGGAAGTTAACACCCACCAGTCTCCTAGAAGAAAGAAATATTCTAGGAAATATTAAAAAGACAGAAACATGTCTCTCCATTGCTCATCCAGAGAAATATAATATTCTGCCTTTTTAATATTTCCTATAATATTTCATTCTTCTAGGAGAAGTGTGTGTGCTAACTCCCTATAGTTATACAGTGTCAAATTGTTTATTAATTATTTACTAGACTTGCTAAGGGGGATAGGCTTTATAAAAAAAGTGCTCTCAGAGAGAAGAAAATGAAGACAAATGGCTAGTGGAACACATAACAGCAAGAAAATGATTTGAGGGACAGAAAGAATTATATTTAAAAAAAAACAATGTTAGAAATAGGGAGGGAGTGGGGTTTGCATTCCAAATATTTCTGCTAGCATACCAGCTTAGAATATTCTCCAATAATTGCACAATAAATCTGCCTAATATTTGTACCAAAATATTTACTTTTGGGAGCAAAAAAAGGCAAGATTTCAGATACAATTTTGTAATAAAATGCAAATTAATACCAAGGACAATGAAATATACAGCAAAGGGTGGGTTGTGACTGAATAAGGATATTCTCTAAAATGCCATAGCTTCAAATACAGGGGAATTAGAGTAGATGTAAAGGAATAATAGAATTCCCAGGCAAAAGGGATCGAAATTTTATCTGGTTTCAAAACTAGTACTTCTGTGCTGCTGACCTCCAGAAGACCACTAGTGGGCAGAAAACCATACTGGAAACATAAATAGGCAAAGATACAGGAGTTTCTGATAGTTGATATATTATTTAAAATCATGTAAAAATTATTATGAAAGCATTCTAAGGACTACGGTGTGATAAATGCAAGCTCTGTTTAAAATGAAATCACTGTTCAAATTCTTGCACCTTTTTTTTCTTGCACACATACAGCGGCTCTCCACATTTTTTTGCCCAGAAGTGCTTTTATCTTTTTTTGTTTAGATAATAGCCCAATCTAGATTAGGGCTTGTTTGTTTCTGATTGTGCGAGTCTTAGAAATGAGCAACTGGCTAAAGGTATGTGAAAGTGAAAGCTAAGCAAGGTCTGAGTTACTTGGTATTGGAAGGCAGGCCTGGCCACTAAGGAATACCAGATTGTTGGTTAGACTTATAATTTGTAAAGGGCGGGCCAGACAGATGCAGTAGTGAACTACTTCTGCAACATTGTTGAAAAAATTGCATGGACGTGCCACAGTTTCATAGATGACTTGGGGCACTGGGGAGGTAAGGGGCAACATACATGCTGTGATATCATAACACAAGCATTCTTCATGCATATTGGATACCTTTGTCCTCTTTTGCCAATTATATTTTTGTGGCACAGAATAAAAGAGGGATCACGTGGACTACACTTTCCATCTCTATTCTTAAAAAGGCTGAGGCTAGAATAACCACGTTAATTAACCACCATATTGTTTCAGGTGACTCTGGAAAGTTTCTGCCTTTTGAAAGTCATATAGAAACTTAGATAAATGATTATCGAGTTCTCTTCTCTTTTTAATTCTTGCCTGATGTTTATGTTCTTCCCTGTTTTTGCCTGCCTTTTAACCTGTTTTTACCAGCTAGCTGTGTTTGATCTTTGATGATTTATAATGAATACACCTCAAGCTATATATCATTTTGCTAGAGTAAGTGCATTCTCTGATCCAGCTGGGTGGGAATGTCCTCAGTGCAAAATAAATTGGAAATTATCTACAGTAATTTTCCCACAAAGTTCTTGCATGCAACATTGTGATTAAAAGGATGGGTACTACATCATGATATTTTGTTTCATCGTTTTGGCTAGCTGCAGATGCTTGTGGATGCATTCATCAGAAATGATGAATGCATGCATCCCCTGAAAATCAGTTATCTACTAGTTTCACTGTAATGCTATGCTAGGGAGCTGTGGTAGGAATCTGTTTAAAGTCCACACTTCTTAGGTGCGGGCAATTAGTTTCTTCAGGCAACAGAAAGTTTGCCATACACTCCAAATATTTTTATAGCATTTGTGGATTTTCTGGTAGATCCTGAGATGGTCCTCAGGAAATTATTGTGGATGTGTTCTCCAAAGGAAGAAACTAAAGAACTTCTCCAGATCAAAAGTCTCAAGCAGACAACCAATCCTATGTCATTCTCTTTCACAGATAGAATTTCATCCATCATCACTTCATGAATTGCCAGCTATGGAGACAGCAAGATTTAGGGTAGTTTGATTTCTTGCCAGTTCTGGGATGGGAGGGAAGCAGGGCAAAGTGCTGCCTGAGTGTGGTTTAAATGTATAGTGACCTAACTTGGATTAGAATAATGCATATATTCATTTCCACAGACCTTTGATTTTGCACTGGCATTGGGTGTAAATCTAAAGGAAGAATAAGACAGGAAAAGAGAGAGCAGAGAGTGGATGGCAGGAAGGAAAAGAGAAAAGTGGTATAACAAACAATGATTGAAGAGGGCACTTTTTAAGACAAAGTGCAGCTAATAAATACAGTATAAGAGAATAACTATGGTAAAATAGCAGGACACATAACTTTTTAATCTCAACTGCAGCAAATAATTCTCTAATGGGCATAGAGCAGTTCACCTCTTCAGAGAAATAATAGCTTTGAAAAATGGTAACTAAGCATTGCTTTCTCCCTTTACAAAAAATAATGTTAATATTAGTCAACATGAGCCACGGTGATGCAGTGGTTAGAGTACAATACTGCTGACTACTGGCTGACTGCAATTTGGCAGTTCAAATCTCACCACGCTCAAGGTTGACTCAGCCTTCAATCCTTCTGAGGTGGATAAAATGAGGACCCAAAATTGTTAGGGCCAATATGCTGACTCTATAAACCGCTTAGAGAGGACTGTAAAGCACTGTAAAGTGTTATATAAGTCTAAGTGCTATTGCTATTTTTAAAATGAACTTTTACATCCCATCTGGGAAAATACTCCAGATTCAAAAGTACAGATAATTCCTCCTCTTTTTTTTTTACTTAACTAGAGACTGAAGAAAATTCTAACAGGCAATACCCTACTTCAATGTTACATCCAAACCCCATATTGTTCAGATTCTGAATGAAATGTAAATAAATAAGAAAGCTGTACCCCTCTCTAAAGATTCAATATTATTTCTCCTCTGGAAAACCTCCTGTTACCTTCCTGTGAAAGTGAGTGATGATCCCCACAACAAACAACCCTACCCCAAACATGTTTTGCCCCTTCTGGAATTGGATGAGCAAAGAAGAACACAATTTTGTGAGCTCCAAGCTACAACTAACAAGACAAGGAGATTAAAATATGTCCATTAGTCTTCTCATAAGGGTGAAGCTGATTGATTTACTTGTTTGTTTGCTTGTCATATTGCCTCATTTCCCATGTGAGATAATTTTAAGGTAGTGCATTTTAATAAATAATCAAACAAAATTGACTTAATCACAACAATAACACTTCATCAAATTTGAAACTTCATATAAAATCTATATTGCAAGAAGAAATGGAAAAGGGGCAAGAATAACCTCTAGTACCATGATGGCAAACCTGTGGCACGTGTGCCACAGGTGGCACATGGAGGCCTCTCTACCAGCCCGCGAGCCATTGTCCCAGCTGAGCTCCACCACGCATGCATGGGTGCCTCCCGCCACCCAGTTGATTTTTGGGTCTCTGCAGCGCGTGTTTAATCAAAATGCAGTTAAAACACTATATAGGCCATCGAGAATATAAATATACACATCCAACAGGAACAGGAACTGCCTCACTGGAGCAGACAGAGGTAAATCCTAGAGAGGCAGGAAATGCATCACTGAACAATGGAGATGAATGCTAGAGAGGAATAAAGCTGCATACAAGGCAGAAAACATCTGTAACAGCGTACGGATGCATGGAGGGTGTGGGAAGCATGGTGTCAGCTTTCCAAATATCATGCAGATATTTGGGGCCAAGACACGGGGGTGGGGTGCAGCACACTCCCCCCGGGCCCATTTTTGGCCCCAGAAGGCTCCTTCCCAAAAGGAGGTGGGGGTTCATGCATGGGGGGCAGGGGAGCACATGGGTGGATCACGTGCACATGCGCAGGGGGAGAGGTGCATGGGGGGTTCACACATGCATTGTATTATGGGTATGGGCATGTGTGCGTGCACTTTCGGCATGCAAGGACAAAAAGGTTAGCCATCACCGCTCTAGCATTTCCATATTATGAAAAAACCATACTAAAAAATCTGCAGTGGGCCAATCTGATTGAAGTGCTGTGTATCAGATTGGGGCAGATTGCTTACCTATCTATTCCTGTCCTTTGTTAGCACCATTTCCTCCCCAATCCTTTAACCACTTGTAAGAAAGGCAAAATAACACCAAAAACAAGAATTCTTTAAAAAGTCACATTTTCAGCGAGCTTCTAGGCCAGGGCTGTCAAACTCCCAGCCCAAGGGCCGAATGCATCCTGTGCTGGCCACACCCACACCCGGTTTAGCCAAGGGGAAAAATTCCTAATTCATCACATGATGCCACTATGACGACATGTTTGATACCCCTGCTCTGGGCCCTTGTCTAGGAAGAAGGGCAAGCGTTCTCACTACTAAATTGTTCAACTATAATGGATTAGCTGCTAATTGACCACAGTTGTTTTGGGGCTAAAAGAATCCTCTTTGGTTTAGTTGTTGGTTCATTTGTCTGGATAAAGCTGTTTATACAACTCCCTAAATTCTTATTTAGGCACATCATACAAAAAAGCCAGTGTGTAGGGGAAGAATGATTGGCCTTGCCAATGTTCTCATCAGTCACTTGTCTCAAGATGGCAGTAATCCAATAGGAGAGTTCCTTTGGCTATTGGAAGTGAAAGGGAAGGTGATAGTTCATTTCTCTTCCTAACTACATGCCTATAGAGGCTATTAAAAAGCATAAATGTTAATTTATTACATTGAATAAATATAGCCTAGAATTGTGATTTTTTTAAAAAAAAACATCACAAAATCACGGTCAGAAATAAAGGTTCTCATGCCAATGTAATATTAGAATGGAAGAGGATTAGAGGGCTCTGGAATTTATATCAGTGTGCTTGTGCTTCTGCAGAGATGGGAAGGAAAGGCACTCATGTTACACTAAAGTGGCAAGATTCCCAGGAACTTTACACTCCAAAAAAGACCCAGGCATGCAAACTATCTCCTTCTTTCATTTTCTCCTACGGAGTTTTAACTAGTGTAACTTGGCAGTTGCTCCAAGGTTAGGATGACACTCAAACTGCATCAACACAAGCAAGTGTCACTTGACTGGTCAAATCTCTCACAAGGGTGGTGGCATAGGAGGATGGTCGATTACATCTGCTCCTGAACTTACAACTGCAATTGAGCTCAAAATTTCTGTTGTTCTATTCTGTGGAGACATTTGTTGTGCGTTTTTCCTCATTTTAAGGTTGTAACTGTGAAAAATGGTCACTTTATTCACTGCTGTTGTAACTTTAAACCAGTGGGAGGAGTCAATTTTTTTTACTAACAGTTCTATGGGTGTGGCTTTGTGGGTGTGACGTGGCTTTGTGGGCGTGGCTTTGTGGGCATGGCAGGGGAAGGTTAATGCAAAATCCCCATTCCCTCCCCACCCCACTAACCTGCTTTCCAGCTCCATTCCCTTCTTCAGACAACAAAGGAAGATCAGCTAGGAGGCTAGGAGGCAGCGGGGGCGGGGCCAGGCTATTTGCCAGTTCTCCGAGCTACTCAAAATTCCCACTACTGGTTCTCCAGAACTTGTCAGAACTGTCTGAATACCATCACAAGTTTTAAAAATATAGTATTTTACTTGCTACCCATGCAATTCTTATAGCACAGCAAATTGCTCTTCTCCTCATAACATGAAAATAAAGACTATAGTAGAGGTATTGTATAGAAGCGGAGGTTTGATTGAGGACATATGTTCTGTTCTGGAGAAAAAAAGCAAAAAGATCATGGGAAATCTGTTTGAAAAATGGGAAAGATTGCTGGAAATACGGGGAACTGCTCAACATTGAGAGATGTCATTTAAAACCGCTCAAGAGGTTCAAGATGACAGGGCACACACCTTTCATAAAGATAGCAATGGGTGTATTTAAAGTAATCAGTTTAACAGAATCCACAATGGTCTTCTAGAAAGGCAGTCATACTCCTCAGTGCTGTGACCTTCCAGCAGAAATTATTACTGCAGTACAATCAGAATTAATAGTTATTAAAATAATGTAGTCACTTTCATCACTTGCAGAAGATCTAGTATCTCACTAACTGCTAAGCAGAGGTGGTATTCGGCAGGTTCTGACCAGTTCTAGAGAACCGGTAGCAGAAATTTTGAGTAGTTCAGAGAACTGGTAAATACCACCTCTGACTGGCCCGGCCCCATCTATTCTCTGCCTCCCGAGTCCCAGCTGATTGGGAAGGAATGGGGATGTTGCAATAATCTTCCCTTGGTGTGGGGAGGGAATGGAGATTTTACAGTATCCTTCCCCTGCCATGCCCAACAAGCCATGCCCACAGAACCGGTAGTAAAAAAATTGAATCCCACCACTGCTCCTAAGATCACCTGATTCATTAAACTGAAAAGCAGGAGCTATTGACCGATGAGATGTTGCAAAGTCACAGAAACTGGTCAGCAATTCTTTTAACCTTGATAGAATCGTATAAATAGGAGACATTTAGATCACTGAATTTGCTTTGCTCCGTGCAGGAATCTGTCTAATCCAGGGGTGAAATCCAGCAGGTTCTGACAGGTTCTGGAGAACCAGTAGCGGAAATTTTGAGTAGTTCGGAGAGCTGGCAAATGCCACCTCTGGCGGGCCCCAGAGTAGGGTAGGAATGGAGATTTTGCAGTATCCTTCCCCTGCCACGCCCACCAAGCCATGCCCACCAAGCCACACCACACCCACCAAGTCATGCCACAGAACCGGTAGTAAAAAAAATTGAATTTCATTACTGGTCTAATCTCTAGCTAAATACATGCAGTGAGGGGGAGCCCTCTACTCCCAGGTAAATGATTCCACAACAAACTTTTCTGGAAGTTTTTCTTAACATTCAGAACTGAATCTGCCTTTCCGTAACTCATTAAGTTCATTATTCCATGTCTTGCACTTTAGAATGATGTGGCCTTATTTTTCTATAAGATCCACTCAGCTAGTTAGAAAGAGCTCTTGTATAACTCCAAACTCTTCCCATCTCAGGCTTAAACATGCCTGGCTTCTTCAGTCTTCCTTCAGAGTTGTTATGTTGCCCTTTTTCTGAAACTCTCCATTTTTCTCCCCATTCTTTTCTCCTATTAGGTATACAGCAACCGGATTCTGCTGTGAAAATTTATGTATGTCAACAAAGGAAAGGAGAGATGATAGATAGCTGGATGCCCTGGCTTTCCAAGACAAGAATATGTCAAAGCATCTACCATACTTTGTCTACTAAGTAGGATAATGATAGAGACCTTAAGATGACCAGAAAAAAGACTACTTCTCCCTTCACTGATTTTCCTGTTTGGCCAAAGAACAATATGGAAAAAAGCAACAGCAACAGCAACAAATTAAAAGAGGATATTTCATTCCATCTAACAGATAAGAGATTGATTCTGAGGGTGGGAAAGAGAAACATCTGCACATTTGAACTGCCAAGGCCAGGTTATCAACCCAAAGATACCCACTCTAGATTTGTTCACTTATCTTGCTTCCCAGCTGGGGCAGGTTGCTGGGAGACAGGAAATGTCAAGCAATCCATTGGGTTGCATTGTTTGGTGGGACATGACTCATTCTCTCATAAGTGTGTATCAAAGAGATCATAACAAAATATAAAAGCATGAGAAAATGTTACGTCATTGTTTTCATTAATACATAATTATTTGCCTACCATGACCTAATACTGTACCCTAAATTGAACAAAAACCTCCTATGTCTTGTTTCTTTAGGAAAGAAGAACGAGTAGCTGAAACCCGCTCCCCAAAAGATCAAAATCTGTAGCAAAGCTTCTCATAATGAACATATGTTTTCAATGTCTTCTTTCTCTTCTGATAACCTATATTTATTTTTCGCACTTGGAGGTGGTAAAACATGACAGATACTGTATGAAAACATAATGCTAATTTCTGGTTCTTTTTGTTTTTCTTTTTTTAACACACACACACACACATCAGCCTCTGGCCCTTTCTAAAGGCAAGCCACACATTTAATCAGACTGTTTATGGAGGATGATTCAGAGCAGAGCTATGAGTGACTCATTGGTTTTGGATTCACAGGCTGCTGAATGTCTAAGGGAGGGAGAGCAATCAGTATTTAAAACTGAACTAAAGTCAGTTGCAGCTGAAAGTCCAAATTATACTCGTTGACCTATTTTGCCAGGCATATTCCTGAATTAAAAACTAACTCAACAAAGGACAGGCTTCAGAATTGATGATTCGCTCCATTACAAATCCACCTTCCCCATTCGTTACATTTATCTTTTAGAAACAATAATAAGACCCAATGTTGCTTGTGGCTAATGTTGCCAATAAGGTTAAAAGATAGGAAAAGCCATGAGTTTTCAGGTGGATTGTAAAATGCTACAAAAGCTAAATATTCTAAATGCTTTATTGCATTAAACTTGAAGTAAAAAAAAGTTCAAGGGACAACACGCCTTCCTTCCACTGAATTGCAAAACAAATACTAAATGAAAGGCTGTCAAAAGCCCTGCCTGTTTGCATAATGCTTGCTGATTCATTATTTGCGGTAGTTTGCAAGAGCAAATGGCTTATAGGAAGCAGAGATTGCAATACCCTTTGCAATGCCATTTGACTATGATATTTGGAACAAAAATATACTGTATTGCAATTTAGCCTTCTGCTGGTATATTAACATGATGTGATTATATAAACAAAATATTTCTAGGGCATAGCCTGCCCTAAAGAGTTAAATTTGATTGGTAGTCATACTTACTCATTTGGTACGAAGTCCACATATTATGACTGTAGCATTATTAGCTACATAGAAATGGGTTTAACATTAATTTCAGGTGTTTTAATCACTTATGTTATTTTAAATATTTAATAACACATAAACAAATACCAATATTCAGACATAAGATGTACTGATTTCACTGTCCACATATTATTATTGTAGCATTATTAGCTACATAGAAATGGGTTTAACATTAATTTCAGGCGGTTTAATCATTTATGTTTATTTTAAATGTTTAATAACACATAAACAAATACCAATATTCAGACGTAAGATGCACTGGTTTCAGTGTAAGTAAACCTACATAGCAGAGATAATATATATGTTATGTTTTACTTGGCCTTTGAGTGGAATTGTGGAAGCCTTACTCCAGAAAAGAGAAGATGAGAGGAAACAAAAATTGGATTTAATTTAATCTAATTCATATTTAATTAAGAGGTTTTAAAAGAGTGCCAGTTTGATAGAGTGGTTAAAGCACCAGGCTAGAAACCAGGAGACTTTTGAGTTCTATCCCATTTTAGGCATGAAGCCAGCAGAGTGACTTTAGGTCAGTCACTCTCTTTCAGCCCTAGGAAGGAGGAAGGGCCAACCATTTCTAACATTTTGCCAAGAAAACTGCAGGGAATTATCCAGGCAGTCACCAGGACTCAAGACTGACTTAAAAGTATGTGCACATGCATGCACATAAACACACACATGTAAATAATGTTAATCTGATCATCTACCTAGTCATGCATTTTTTTACATTGAAAATCATACTTAATAAGTTTCTTAGGTCATTGGGATAGTTCAGGAACTGTGTATGGACTCCTGACTCAGTTCTAAATCAATCACAAAGCTTTGTGAGATTCAGATTCTTTCTGCTTTCAAAGAGTTCCATTGAATTCCATGGACTTTATTCTCATCCAAATTTAATCCAAATCATTGAAACCTTATTTATTTAAATCAGTGTTGAAAATGTCCCAAGTGGTAAGAAAGCCTTCAAGTTGAACTCAACTGTTGGTGATCACACCAACACATCCATGCAGTTTTGTTGCCAACATGACCAAAGTGACTGTCACTGCAGGTTTTGGGGATTTTTTTTTCAACTCATCCAAGTACTAATAAAATCCAACTGCTTCGCTTTTTGAATTTAGCCAAGGATAGCTCTGAAATTGCAAAACCATGCACCTATTTACGGAATATATAAATAGAGCTCTTTTTTTCCCTACAAAAATGCAGGCTCAAATGTTTCTCCCAATTTGAAAAGCAGAGCCTTCATTAATGTTTTCTATTTATTACCGCTTTCTGATGCCATATACACAAAGACCCTGCAGTTGATCAGTTATACCAGGGCTGTCAAACTCCCAGCCCACGGGCCAGATCCGTCAAGCACTGGCCATGCTCACCTGGTTTAGCAAAGTGGGGGGGGGGGGACAGTCCTGATATGTCTCATGACACCGCCATCACAATGTGAGTTTGACACCCCTGAGTTACACTATTTGCTGCATTTACTTTTATTCCAACTGAAAATGTTCATTGCTGTTTACATTAACCGATACAATTGTGGAATCAATAGTTAAGACAGAGTAGGGATTTTGAACATTGGTTTTGTGAAACTCTCTTGAGTCTCACTCATGCATCTGAGTAATTGGAACATATGAAATGGCCACAATAAATACTCCCAATTGGAGGTTACATTGCATGGCCAACTATTCCAGCATAACTGCTCATTAGGCCAAATGATTAAGACCTCACAGAGGCTTTGAGGCAATGAATCTTTTGGGAAATATTCTGCTATGATAACTTGATCCTACCTGAAATAAAGTTCAGTTGCCCCTGATCATTCTACACACATCCAGGTCATTGTCCAGTTAGCCCAGAAAAAGAAAATGATGACAGAAATGGGATTTGTAAAATTCTGCAACATGCAGAAAAAGGGATCATCGTCAGACAGAAATCTGGATCCCCAATGATGCTGAAGGCTGGGAGGTTCAGAGCAAATAAAAGAAGTTCAGTCAATTCCGATTCACTGACATTTAATTGATCAACTTTACAGAGTGCAAAATATGTTTAATGCATTTATTTATTCATTCATTCCATTTATATGCGGCTCCATTTTTAGAAATGTTGATGTTTGGAACTCTTTTTATGTTAGAAAGTATTCTAATATATGCTAGATTTTCATAGGACAAGATATAACAGTGAGAATCCACAATGTGAATGCCTTTCAAAGGGGATTAGACACATTTAGGGAGGATAAGGTTATCACTGTTATTTTTGGGGATGAATATCTGAGCTCTTTTATTGCATTAACTCATAAATTATGATTTACATATTAAAGTGCTTGAAGCCACACATTATGCTGAGCCAAAATAAAGCAAACTGCATTATGGTTTAACAGAGTGCATGGAATCACAATCTGAGAGGCTAAGCAGGAGAGAATTATTATTCTTGCTTAATTGTTAACCTCCCATGGGCATCTGACTGGTAGCATGAACATAGAATGCTGCACATAGATCTTTGATCTGCTTCAGAGTAACCTATACCATTAAGTAAAACCCATGATTTTCTATAAATCAACATTGTTCGTAGTTTCAAGTTTGTCTCTTTCAAGTCACACAGATATGGGTGTGGCATGAAAACTAAGGAAGCTGATAATTGTTTTAGGTGTACATGTTAGGGTTTATTGCCTTAACCTTTTGTGATTTGGCTGGTGAAGCCAGTAGCTGATTATGCTGTTTTTACCTAGCTTGTACAATAAAATATACTATTGGGAATATTATCATTTTTTTCTCTGTTTTCATTAGTGGCTCTGAATCTGAATTCCTGAGAATAATACCTTTGTAATGATATATTATATAGCCCCAAAACAAACAAAAACAAACAAACAAACAAACTGTATGTCATAATAAGTTTATTATTAGAAGACTACTCAAACTATTCCTAACTCCTAGAATTATTTTTGAAGCAGAATATTTGCAGAATTCTGAGAGATGACCTAAAGTATGCAATACTTTAAAAGTATGTCTCACTAAAGATATAAACTAATTATAATATGATAAACATAGTACAATACTTGTTATATAATATTTGTACTGGATTTTTCTGTAAGGCCAGTAGGCTAACAGTTTTCTCCTGTATTACAATAGGTTATTATTAAGCCTGAGAAGATCTTCATAGTTTGCTTCCAATGAGTCATGCAGATAAGAACCAACTTTCCTGAATCCCACTCTAAGTTGTACATTTTCTGCTAATAACGGTTAATGGTTATCCAAGAAATCTCCTGAAATGGATAAGTCTAGGATATAAAGCTTATCTCTGAATCTACCATGTTTCCCCGAAAATAAGACAGGGTCTTATTGTCTTTTGACCCCTGAAATAAGTACTTGGCCTTATTTTCAGGGAGGTCTTATTATTTTGAAGTACGGCAAGCATGGTCACCTCATGGCTTCTGCTGTGTTGCAATATTTTTGGGGAGGGCTTATTTTGGGGGAGGGCTTATTTTAGCATATGTGCTCAAAAGCCTGATGGGGCTTATAATCCAGGGAGGTCTTATTTTTGGGAAAACAGGGTATGTAGTTCATAAACTCCTTTATGGAAGCTGTAACTTCCCTGGTCCGGCACATAATATTCATGGATATACCACATTCAAAAAGCAGTAAGTGTCCTTCACTGTAAATAACCTGGTGCAGTTTTAGATAGCAAGACAAAAGAAAATTAGAAGCAAAATGCAGATTCATGAAATCAGTCTGCCAAATCTGCTCTCTTTCCCTGGTTGAGAAAGAAAGATTGAAGCAGCAGTAGATGAAGAAACAAGGTCTATTTGAGAGGACAAGCTTCATGTCATGAGGTAGCTGGTGAAGTCCCTCTGCCAGACTGGTGATAAAATAGCACTTTTTCATCTTCAAAATTCCTTATTGACTCACAGCCTCTTGCTCCTGGTTGATCAGTTCCTTTCTCAACTTGGCTGTTCAGCTACTTCAGATTCAATTTCCATCACTTAATGCAGTTTGAGATTGATTCTGTCAGGTAATGTTCAAACTCTGAAGTCTGTGATTGGCAAAAGGGATGTCCACATTCCAAGTACCCATGCTGTATTGATCTCAATTCACTAGCCCTTTATTGACATATCAACATAAGTCAAGCTCCTATCTTTCCTTACTTCCAGGATATGATTTTATCCCCATATTTATATTACAGGACACATAAACAGAACTTATTAACTTTATACTTTGTTTCTACTTCAAGGAAGCCACTATAACAATAATAGCTATCAATCAATATTGCATATTACAGTCATCAGAGATGATACAAATCTAATCAGTCTAAGTAATATTCAATTGCCAAATGAGGATCAGAAAACAGAAAAAAAGAGAGAGAATACAATATTATCAAACAGGACAAATCAAGTAGAAACAGATCTAACTATATGGTTTCCTTTATAATCAAACTCCAAACATTTTTTTTGTTATATTTTCATTTCAGTATCCTACTGAGGTCCCACTTTTTTAAAAGTGGTAGACAGCTAAAGGTGTTTGTTTCTAGCTAAATCAAATGCAATTTATCTCAAGCCAGTTAGCTTTTAGTAAATAATAAAAAATGTTTCCTTTCATGGTGGTAAAGATACTCCCCTCTTATACAATCCTTGGAATTCAGATGGGCAACACCCAGCTAACTTGTCAAATACAGTATAACTCCCTTCTGAATTTCAAAGTGAAGTCTTCCTGTTGATTATAATTTTTACCTGTGTCAAATATTACTCAGTGCTTCTTCTCATTATGTCTGCTTGTGTATAGACTGCAGAATATTTTGGTAAAAGGAATAACATCAGTGGAAAACGTGATCAAACAGGTATTTAAAAAATCCCATTGCTATGACTGCTTACAAAAATGCATCAAGCAAAGTAGGAATGAATACGAAAAGGAATGAAAAACAATAGCATAGAAAATAAACAGACCTTAATTCATTCAAATTAAATCATTCAAGTATTGTACTGGTTATTGAAGATGTTTTTCAACATAATTAAAAAGCGGCACAAATTTTGAATTAAATAATAAAGAAAAGTAAGAAAAGTAAGCAAAAGAAAGTGAAAAGAAAAATAAAAAGAAAGTGAAACATAGAAAAATAATAAAGTGAAAAAGACATAAGAAATAGAAAAGAAAAAAGGAAGGAAATAGAAGCAGTATAAAAAAGCAGTTTCCAATCTCCTTGATAGCAAGTATAGATACATTTATATTTTAATCACACTCTCTGTTACATCATCATTTCTTTCTTTCCTCAAGCTACCCTTCTAACCTCCAAACTCATAAATCTTGTTCATTTTTTCTTTTTTTTCCAGTAAAAGTTTTTCTTTTCTCTTCCAGTCCATGCACCAAAAGACAATACAGAACTATGGTTACAACTATGGGGAAAAATTTTGTGCTTACAATTTCACTGCAGTAAACACATATAAAAATAATATTTCATTGCTTTTTTTCTAATTGACTATCCATTAAGCCCATCAAAAATGTTCCAGTTTCAGTTGTATGTTTTATCTTTAAAATGTTTGAATCATTATACATATTTGATATCTGGCTTTTTCTGGTCTAATTTCTAAAAGACATGACATTAGAAAGAAAGTTATCTGCCCACCTTGATATGATGTAATAAATCTGAAACATCAGATTAATAGCTGAGTACATGCTGAAAAACATCATGCTCCACTGTACTTTACGGAATGGATGGAAGCACACTCATGTGGAAGAACTGAAGATGAACTGAAATTTAGGACATGTAGAAATTTATTGGTGTTTTTTGCAAATGGTTGCAGAAATCTTTTCATCACACTGTGTTGCGATAGACTTTTATTAGAAACCACAATAAAATCACCTACATCATGGCAACATCATGTGACATTAACATCATGTGGAATAGAGTAGACCAAGGCAATTATTCAATATATTTGATTTATATATATATATGCTAAATTGAGGCCTTTTGCTCTCATATTTGCATCTGATTAACATAATGTGATTGATTCAGTTTTAACTTATATAATTGTGTGAAGTTAGTCATTTTTTTTTAACCCATGGTTTATTTTGTGATTTATTTATTTTTTTCAGTTTGTGGCTTAGCCAGTTGTGATTGATTTAGTAAATCATAGTTAAGAAAATGTAGTAAATCATAGTCAAGAAAACCCAAAATATATTGTATTCATGGTATGTAAATCTAGTATGATCTTTTTTATCCTTTATAGTATGTTTTATTTTTCATCAAATATTTCTTTTCCTCAGATATTGTGCTATTGTAGTAACAGCTCAGATTTACTTCCAGACTTGTGCAATGTAGTGCAATGTTTATTGATATTCAGATCTGAGCTGATTTATTTTTGTTTTCTAAAAAAAATGAGCAGAGCTTATGGGTAGACCTTTGTTAACATGAAGACACTGTACCAATAGCATATTATCCTTCAGAGCCTCAACACCTTGATTCTGATAGCTGTCTGTAAACATTTTCAGAATCCAGCTTTCTTCCAGCCAATCCACCAATGACAATATGGAACTATAGTTACAGCCTTTGGGAAAATTAACTGTTTACGAAATTCTTGACTTGCTTATTACCATCAGCTTCCAGTAAGATTTTAGTGCAGAAGGATAGATGACTTTGTGTTCAAGCAGCTCCCTTTATAATCCCTGTGACTGTTATGTTCTTTTATTTACACTCAGATACATGCATGCATGCAAGGAAATGGTGGGGAACCTGCCTAGCAATTCAAACTATTTTCTTTTTGTGTAGAGTCAATGAAATAATGTTTATTGCTTGAAGACCAGTGATGGCCTAGGGCAAAGCACTAGCTGAATTATTCTTTTAATTAGCTGGAGAGCACAGTAATTGGCCCAGGATGTCTCATCATTTTCAAAAATAGTTGAAATTATGAGAGTAGTAATTCCAACATATCTGGATAAACTTGCTTAGAGAAGGATGATCTAACATACACTATTTGGAAATAGCTGATACCAGCAAATGAGTGTTCATATACTGTAGCAAGGCCTGGTCTATGTAGCTGATTGCTTTCATCTTGTTCTTTTCCAACCACACCTATTTTTATGTCAGTGGCCTAATTGATTCGTGCTTAGTGAGTCCTGCCATGAGAAAAATAATTGGAAATCCTATTCGCCCTATACAGAGAAGTTAAGATATTCTAAGTTGCCAAAGTGACTGTCAGGGGCAAAACTAAAAAGGAGCCATGCATTTATGTATAAGTTTATGTTTGTCTGATTTCTCATGTCATCTAAAGTCAAGTGAAATATTTATTGCTATTATTCACCCATTATTTAAAAATCAAGAAATATCCACTGGTTCTCAAGGCTCACAACGGCTATCACCAAAACTATTTCAACTTACCTGCATTCTTATCAGATATGTTGTAGATTATGTCCCACCAATATACTTACAATTTGTGCAACCCATTTTGGCAATGTCACAAGGCAACAAGGTTTCCTTTTTTCCTTGGCTACTACTGGACAATTGAATGATAGTGTTTCTAAGCAGAAAGATACAACGTACTAGAACAGTCAATAACGAAAAAAAATATTGAAAATATACCCTATAAAAAAACGTCTTATAACACCACGATGAGCAAGCACACCCCAGAGTTAGTGTGGATCTTAAACCATTCTTTTTTATATAACTGTTGGAGTCCTTTCAATGGTGCCACTAAATTTATGCAATGAAATTGCTGAAAACTGGCAGCATAATTACCACCCTTGAGGCAGGAAGTACATGCACATTGGTCCTAAAATAAACCTGAAACAGAAAATAAACACTGTTACTCTCCCTACAAAAAAAAAAAAAAACATGGGGGAAAAAACCACAATTTACTTTGCCCAGCTAGAGGAGATGCTTCTACTCACAGGATTCAGGCTTGCAAATAAACATTAAAATGTGACTTCCAGCTACTAGAGCTTGCCCAATTCTACTGTAGTCTGCAAACATGATTGAGTTTAGTGCAGCATACCACAAAAGCTTTCAGAAACCACAGCCCAGAAAATGGCTATTCAGAAAACATTTTGGGGGTGGTGTTGTGGGCATGGCAATAGAGTAAAGTCATCTAAGTCACAAGAAGTTAGTTAATATGAAAATATTGTAATTAACAATTGCATTAACTCAACAATAATATAAGAACAGTAATTGTTTCTTTGGAATTTAACTGCAAGTCTGCTTACAATATTTCAGGCTGTCCCCAGGTTAAAAATGAGTTCTTGTTTCTAAGTCTGCCTTTAACTCAAATATGTATATAAGGTGGAACTTGTACTTATCCATGGACTGCCTATTATTAAAAAATGGCAGACAGCATTCTCCTTTGGTAGTTTTATGAACCACTGAAATTGTATAATGTTGTTATGAACTGCTGAAAACAGGTTGTATATTAAACATGTGCAGCTTCAGCAATTCATTAAAACATTGTGCAGCTTCAGCAGTTTATTGGCTTGAAGTAGGAGAACATCGTCCATCATTTCTAGCAATAGACAGCCCAACCTTAAGTACAAGTTGTCTGTAAGATGAGTGTACTTGACCTAGGGGATAGTGCTAATTGTCCACAAAGTGGGGATCTCCTATGAAGGGATGGTAAGTTCTCCTGTGCTAACACTATGTAGCAGTGATGGTTAACCTTTTTGGCACCGAAGTGCTGAAACTAAAGTGCGCCAGTGGCACTTCTGGGTTCCGTCACACGCATGCACACTAGACAGCTGGTCCGGCATGCATGTGCATGGGTCAGCTGCTCTCTTCCGAGTTCCATCACGCGCATACGCGCCGGCCAGATATGCATGCAATGGAACCTGGAAGAGAGCAGCTGGCCAGTGCGCATGCATATTGGACCAGCTGTCCCGCATTCATGTGTGTGATAGGACCCAGAAGAGAGCAGCTGGCTGTGCACACATGCATACTAGACCAGCTGTCTGGCGCATGCATGCAACGGAACCCAGAAGAGCAGCTGGCGATGGCAGGCATGCCCACAGAGAGGGCTCCGCATGCCACCTCTGGCACACATAGGTTCACCATCACAGCTATATTGGGCTTCCCAGTCATGACCTGCACTTGTTTTTCTTCATGCCAGTAATTTTATGGCAGCACATGGGGCAGTAATCTAAATCTTTAAATGATTCTGGAACCATTTAAGAATTCTATATTTGTCCATAAAACAACAACAAAAACAAAAACATCAATAGGCAGGGGCGCTTTAAAAAGAAAAAACAATATGAAGATACATCTAACTTTGTACTGATACAGTGGTGAAATCTAATTTTTTTTGTCACTGGTTCTGTGGGCGTGGCTTGGTGGGGGGGTCATGTAACTGGGTGGGTGTGGCCAACTTTTTAAAGCACTTTTTTCCTACCTATTCACCCGAACCAGCAGGAAAAAAAATAGATAGCAATGTTTTCAAAGTACTTTACATTTAACTGAATCAGAAACTGGAACCATGCATAAGCCTTAGTGAAAGTAAACAAAGAGAGGCAAAACATACACTGCAAAAACACAATGCATTTTCACTGCTTACAATACAAACTTGCACAAAATGTCATGGTGCAAATACAAAGGCTCATGGCTTGTATCATGATATGCATATTGTAATTTATGTGTTCCTATGGTTAGGTAAAGGCACATATAAAGCCAAGTTATGGGCTTTACTTCTACCTATTCCACTACAGGAAAAATTGTAAAAGGTGATATTTATATAGCTGATAGCTTTATACTTGTGGCCTATTTCTGACTTCCCAACTTTTCCTCTTACTTTGGTCTCTTGGTTCCAACCCCCTCCCACCCTAACCTGTTCCAACTTCCCTCTTACACAACTGTGTCTCTCCCTGAATGTTTTGAAGAATATACCTATTTGTCATGGCCAAAGCCAGCAAAATTGCCATTGGCTCCTGTACCCTCTCCCTTTTCTTCAGCTGCAATAGTTTAACATGTCACCTTCTTCAAAATGTTCAAAATCAAGAATACTACAAGGCACTGGAATGAGAAGATGAATTGTGGGAATATAATTTTTTTGGGCAGAGTTGGTATCTTGCACCTAATAAAGAAATATTAGTTCTAATATCTTGATCCTTCCAGGATTCTATTCTGTTTTGCTTATCAACCTTGTAGTAGAGAGTAGTATTCACTGTGATGAGTCCTCAGGAATGCAGCACAGTCTGTCAAACCTGTTATGTGATGAGGTTCAAGTATTGTTTAAAATTAAACGTCACAAATAAAGAAAATTTCATGAAAAATAACTTGTGTTTCAAGAATAATCCTCTCTTTCATTTACATGGTTCCTCTGTATTTTAAACATATTGTCAGGGTTCCAAATAGCATCCAAAAGTAAATCAGAGTTCAAGGCAAAGTATTGCTCAAAGTTCCAATTTATTAAGAGAGCCATGTTGGCACATCTGGGAAAAACCGAATCTGAAAGCTTCTAAATTTTCCCCACCTAGTTGAAAGTTTAAGATCTTGTCCTCACACCCAAAAGTCCATCTCATGGTCCAATCTCCCACTGCCATGCTGGCAGTTCCAGCCATCTAATTCCGGTCAGGTGCAGTGGTGTAGAGACAAAGAATGACCTTGGCTTTCTAGAAAGAATTTTGTTATGGCTACTTAGTATGCAACTCCTTACAATTCCCCCCTCCCATTGTCTCACAATAGAAAATGCATAGCAGAATAATAGAAAGTGTGGCAGGCCAAAGATCCAAAAGAAAAGATGGCTGCAGGCCTGATGCATATAATAGGTTAGTAGTTAAGAATATGAACTAGGAGCTGAAAATCTCAAATCTTAGATTTTAAAAACCACATTCATTCATATGAATGGGTATACAAGTTCAGCAATCATATCAGATATTTTATGAATTAATGTTGAATTATTATTTTTTTACCTTTCCCCTGTCTGCAAATTTTTGTATTCTGCAGATGAATATGGGAACTACATGGGATTAGTGTCAGAAATGCTTAACATTGCATCCAACCAAAGTGAAGCAGGAATCATTTGGGCTTTAATATTTCTTTCATATTAATCATGGAAATACTGTATGTCCAGATCTCACAGCTCAGACACAAGCTTACATCAATTATGGTGGTTAAAAGCAAGGAAGTGTGGTATGCAGCAAATCTGTGGTTAAGGAAGAAACATTGTAATTTTTCAGAAGCTGCCAAAAGGTGTAATCCTTTTTTGAAGATAGAAACTTATTTCAAGATAATTAACTGCTTTATGTTTACATTCCCTTAATTTATTTACTATTCCCACCCATATTGGAAAACAAGAGACAAAGTCTAGGTTTTATGTGGACATGTTCCTCTCTTTTGGCACAGATGCTCTAAAATGACCATGGAAGGCACAACCAGTAACCACAGGAGAATTTGTCTATTGTGGTTAACAGCAAGCAATAGGGCAGGGGTGTCAAACTCGGTTTCATTGACAGCATGGTTTGTGCATGTTCCCATGAGCACATCTGTGCACATGCAACACTTCTGCACATGTAGTAGTGGAGACTGGGTAGGTGGGGGAACCTCCCACTACTGCTACTACCTGTTCAGCCAATCTGGGCTGAATTGACAGCAACCCACCTCTGCATCAGAGTTGTGTTTGACCTAGGGGTGGTTGCGGGGCATGGCCAGGGTGGGCATGCCCAGCTCAACATCTTTTTTCAGATGCAACAGCCTTCTGCAGCTCTCTGCCAGCAAAAATGGAACTTGGGGGGAGGGGCTGCGGCCCTCCTGAGTTGTTTTTGCTGACGGAGGCACCATGGGCCAGTCCTTTGCTGTTTATAGGACAGCCCATATCTAAGTGCCCCCTGGACCAGATCCAACCTGTGGGCCTTGAGTTTGACATTCCTGCAGTAGGGAGTCAGGCATTGTTAGACTGAAGAGAGAAATCACACATCCAGTCTTCTGCCGATATAAATCGAAAAGCACCATTTTTATAGCAGGACAGGAAAATAGGATTGCAGGTTACCTTAGTGAGGAAGGTGAACTAAGGCTGATGTCATTCAGACAAGTCATTTCAATGTGATCATGGAAACAATGCTTGAGCCCAGGTAGCAGGTCATGTAGAAAAGCTCATAATTGTCGGTAACAGCTTACAGGAGGGTGGGAAACCTACCTATGTAATTGAGTGTTTCCCAATCTGGCAACTTTACAATGTTGGGAGTTCAACTCCCGGAATTCCCCAGCCAGAGATGCTAGCTGGAAAATTCTGGGAGTCGAAATCCATGTCTTAAAGTTGCTTATGGTTGAGAAGCACTGCTACAGATGTTTTGTATGCAACCAGTATGCATAATGGTGAGCCAGAATATTTGGAGCTTATTTCAGAAGTGTCCAGAAAGCCAAACTGTGTAAGGTGCCTAGGACTGAGTACTAATTCTTAAGGGCCTATTAAAATATATGCTCTCATAACAATGTATCTGCTTTTCCAAACCCTTCTTTATGAGCTATTCTTTTCAAAGTTGAGGTGGCTATATTTTGCACAGATAATATGATTAGACAATGATTCCTAAATAAATTTGTTTGGCATCAACATTCTTTTCATTTTTTCACTTTTTTAAAATAAAAATTCTTTTAACTTGAAATGTTCTTTTTAACTTGCATTTAGCTAGGGTAATTATATCATGCCTGTTTGTAATTGTATAAATTGCCCTGGTATTTCTTTTGAGTGAGTTCAATTAAGTTGTAAGCAACTTTTTTTCCTGCTTTTGTTGTTCCTGACAGTAATTGAACTCAGGAATGTCTATATAAGCTTTCATATAAACTACAACAAGTTCAGTGGGAGAGGCTTCCAGGTGTAAAGGCCTGTCTGGATTTTTGCCCCTTTCATCTAGATGACTTATCTGGAATTGTCAAATAATTGATTATCTCATCCAAACACTAACCAGAGTCAAATCTGGACCTCATGGCGTCACATCTGGTTTTTAAGAAGAGGAAAGTAATGTTGTCCTGTGCAGCTTAGGTACTAAGATGCTTCATTTTTTAGAAATTAAGGAGAGGCCTGTCACCCACCAGGCCAAACCAGCAAGAATCAATAGATGCTATGGTGTGTGTGTGTGTGTGTGTGTGTGTGTGTGTGTGTGTGTGTGTGTTCCTGAGTGCGTTGTAACGTCTGCAAGATTGTAAAAGGAGACTCCTTTGAAACAAGCTAGAATGGAACGGCGCTCAGAGGCTGGGTTAGCAGCCTATAAACAGGCAAGACTCAGCCGGCTCGGGTACAACAATGTGCCACCCAGCCCTTTCGCAGTGAACCTCCTCCCGGAGACATTCTCCGAGACTGAAGCGGCGGCCGCAGGAAGAGGAGGCGCCACAGCCGCCTGATTTTGGCACGGGGTCCGTCGGAAAAGTTTCGTAGCTCCCCGCCGGATCCTCCTCCGCTGCTCGCCTCTCTTCCTTGTTCTTGGGGGTTTACCGCAGAGTCCCGTCAACACGGGGAAAACGGCCTGCGGGGAGCCAAAGCCCTCCTCAGCCGTCATGTCGCAGCCAACGAAAGGCAAGAAACAACCCGCCAAAGAGGTAAGTCGGGCGGGAACGAAGCTGAACCGAACAGTTGCCCCTTAAGAGGGGTCGTTCCTCCCCCCACCTTTCGAATAAGAAGGGCGAAAAACGTCGCCCTGCGACGGTCGGTGGGGGGCGAGGTTTTTGAGGCGAAGCGCAGCAGAAATTCGCCAGCGCCCAGAGCGGCGAGGAGCCAAGAGCGGCGGCGCGCGGCGGAGCCGAGGAGCTGCGGGGAAAAGAATTGGGTGGGGTGGAGCAGCTGCTGGAACGAGGGAATTTGGGGTGCGCGCGCGCCCTCGTTTGCCTACGCGCAGGCCGCCTCCCGTCGTGACGCCGCCTTTTTTTTTTAGCCTCTCGCTCTCCCCAGATGCGCCCTGCAATTTCCCCTGTCAACTGATGGGCGATAAGCGCCGTAGGCTGTCATTTCCAGGGCGCCCGCTGAAGGAAGGCTGGTTGGCGAGGGCTCTTCAAAGACCTGCTGAGCCCCTCCCTGCGGTCTTTTGAAAAATGGTGACTATTATTGCCCCCTGTTAAATAGTTTAGCAGGCATATTTGGGCTTGTTAGATCTGGGTAACGAGAGACAGACTGCGGACACGAAGTGACTTAATAGCTCTTTATTAGTGATAGTAGTGATCCAGCTTACTCTGTGGTCGGAGGGTTCCCCTTTTATAGGGATGAGGCACGCCCATTGACCAATCAGAGGAATACCTGTTTCCCGCTGTAGGAGCGGACCTGAGGGAAGACTTATCCCGATATATGCTAATATCTAACACCCCTCCCCTCCTAGATGGGACGTTGCGGTAGGTGACATAGTCCTTTAGGTAGGTGGGTGTTTGTCTTGCTCGGGAGGAACGTCGGAGTTCAGGTTGTGTTGAAGTACTTGCAGGATTGGTTTCCTGTTGGTTTGAAGTAGTTGCAGGATCTGGTGCTTTTTCTGTTTCTGGAGGTCTTGCGTTTTCGATGCTCTTTTCCCTGGTATCTTGTTCGGCTGCGATGACGGGGGTTTGCTCAGCGGCTGTGATGACGGGGGGTTGCTCCGCTGCGTGCGTGATGTCCTGTCCCCCGCTTAGCTCGCCGGTGTCGTCGATTCCTGGGATGAAGTTTCCCTGCGGTTGTCTTTCTGTGGACAGGAAACTTTCGCCCTCATCCCTTAAGTTGGAGTGTGCTAGGCGACCTCGAAGCTGATCGATGTGCCTTCTCCAATTCCGCCCATCTTCAAGCTCTAACAAATACGATCGAGGGCCCATGATGCCAATGACCCTTGCCGGTATCCACAATGTCCCCCCTGTGTAATTTTGAGCATAAACAGTGTCTCCTTCTCTAAAAGATCTGACCTTACTTGTAGAGTCTGGGGGAGCCGAGGTAGAATAATTCGGGTGGAGCCTGTCCAGGTGAGATCGTAGGCGGCGACCCATTAGTAGTTCAGCGGGGCTTCTACCCGTCGTTGCGCTCGGGGTAATGTGTTGAATGAGGAGGTAATGGTCAATGCGTGTTTGCCAATCCCCCGGGCCCATCCTGGCGAGGGCCTCTTTCGCGAACCGCACCATTCTTTCTGCCTGACCATTGGACGCTGGATGGAATGGCGCGATGAGGGCGTGTCTGATTCCCAACCCTGCTAAAAATGTTTCGAACTGCATGGCCGTGAATTGGGGCCCGTTGTCCGATACTAACAGATCTGGTAGACCATGGGTGGCGAAAAGCCGCCTAAGAACCTTTATAACTGCCTCTGCCGTGGTTGATGTCATTAGGACTACATCCAACCATTTAGAATAAGCATCTACAACTATGAGGAAGGTTTGACCCTGGAATGGCCCTGCAAAATCAATATGAATGCGTGACCAGGGTGCCTTGGGTTTCTCCCATTCTGTGGCGGGCGCTTCCGGGGGTGCTGGTCTCGACTCCTGGCATGGATCGCAAGTGGCCACCCACTCCTCTATTTCTTTGTCCATATTGGGCCACCACACATAACTTCTCGCTAACGCTTTCATTCTCACGATCCCCGGATGCCCCATATGTAAAGCATTCAATACCTTTTTTCGTAGCGCAAAAGGAATAACAACTCGATCCCCCCACAACAAACATCCCTGTAACACGGAGAGTTCGTCCCGTTTAGACCAAAACATTTTGAATTCCGGGCCCACATTTCCCTTTGGCCACCCCCTCCATACCCAAGTTTGCACTTGTTTTATTAAATTGTCCTTCGAGGAGAACCTTGCAACGTCGTAAGAAGAAACCGGTCCCGAATCCAAACAGTCAATGAGCAATACCGGTACTTCTGGAGTGGGGTCTGGCAAAATGTCTGGTAATGGGCAACGGCTGAGCGCATCTGCGTGCCCTAGAGTGGAGCCCGGTCGATGAATTAACTTGTAAGAGTACGCAGCCAGGAAAACAGTCCACCTGGTCATACGTGGAGAAAGGGAGACCGGAGTGGGGCGATTCCCCGCCAAAAGTCCTAACAGCGGTTTGTGATCAGTAATGAGTTCAAAATCGCGGCCGTAGAGGTATTCATGGAAACGTTTCACACCTGCAACGGCAGCCAATGCTTCTCTGTCCATTTGGCTGTAGTTCCTTTCGGCCGATGAAAGAGTTCTGGAGTAGAAAGCAATGGGTGCTTCTTTCCCGTCGGGCATCCTGTGGCTGAGGACTGCTCCAACCCCGAACGGCGATGCGTCGCAGGTCAATACCAGCGGGAGGGTCTGACTGTATTGTACAAGTAGTGAGTCAGTGGTGAGCAGGCGCTTTACCCCGGCGAATGCTGCAGCTTCTGCTCGTCCCCATCTCCATGGTGCGTTCCTCTGGAGTAGACGGTGTAGTGGCTCAGCAACGGTCGCCTTCTGTCTCAGAAAAACGCTGTAGAAATTAAGTAATCCGAGGAAGGCCTGCAACTCGGTTTGATTTCGTGGTGTGGGGGCGTCCTGGATCGCCTTAATTTTCTTTTCAGTGGGGTGAATTCCCTGACCATCAATTCTATAACCCAGGAATTCTACGCTAGGCACGTTAATTTGGCATTTTTCTTTTTTCAGGCGGAGACCCTTCTCTCTGATTCTGGCCAAAACCGATCTGACTCTTTTGTTTAGTTGCTCCTCGTTTGCAGCGGACACCAAGATATCGTCAAAATATGGGACGACTCCCGGTATCCCTTGCAACAGTCGTTCCATGACGCTCTGGAACAATCCTGGAGCAATACTTACGCCGAATTGTAGCCGGTTGCATTTAAACGCTCCTCTGTGCGTCACTATAGTCTGGGCCTCCGCTGTGGCGCTATCTACTGGCAGTTGCTGGTAAGCTTGTGCCATATCTAATTTAGCGAAAACTTTTCCTGGCCCCAATGAGTGCAATAGGTGCTGTACTACGGGCACCGGATATGCGCTCTGTTGTAGCGCGACATTAATTGTGCATTTATAGTCTGCGCACAAGCGGACTGATCCGTCTGGCTTGACTGGGGTCACGATGGGCGTTTCCCAGCGCGCGTGATCTACCGGCTCAAGGATTCCTTGCTCCACTAACTTATCTATCTCTTTGTCTATTTTAGGGCGGAGTGCAAAAGGCACTCGTCTTGGTTTAAGTCGGATTGGCGCCACTTTAGGGTCTAAATTGAATGATATTGGTTTACCCACATACTTACCAAGACCGGGGCTGAACACATCCTCGAATTCCTTAAAAATCTGTTCAGCGCTGCTGTTTCTTACGGCGTTGATCCCGGTGACTTCTAACCCCAGGGCTTCAAACCAATCAAGCCCCAGAAGGTTCTGCAATGGCGCGCTGGCGATGGTCACGGGCAGCTGGGCTTCGATGTCCTTGAAACGGATGTGGAATGTGCCTTGGCCCACGATGGGGACTTGGTTCCCCTGGTAGTCTCGTAGCAGGACGTCTGGGGCGTGTAGTTGGCTCTTTCTGAGGCTAGGGATAGCCTGCTTCATGGATGCCCATGAAATGATCGTCAGGGTTGATCCTGTGTCAACTTCTAGCTCGCAGGGTGAGCCCTCCAAGAGGACTGTGACTCTCAGCCTTTTTGGCCGCTTAGGGCGGACCTGATGTATTGTGGTGAGATACGTTCGCAACTCCTCTCTCTGGGTCAACTCTATCTCACCGTCAACATCCTGAAAATACTCTCGTTGAGCGTCTTGATAGAACGCTCTTTCAGCTCTTTGTGTGTATTCTCTCTGGGGATACGCTCGCTCACTTTCTTGTGAGTAATCTCTCTGGGAATACGCTCGTTCAGCTCTTTGGAAATTTTCTCTCTGGGTAAACACTTGTGGATTTCTCTCTGGGCGCCCTTTTTGGTTCCGCCAAGCCCCTGGGTTGGGCTTCTGTTGGCGGTACATGGGTGGCTGCCGTGAGGCAGGGACTCCGCTCCGGCACACTCGTGCGATGTGCCCAAGTTTGTTGCAGTGCGAACAAACAACGTTCCTGAACCTGCAAGTAGACCTGGGGTGATTCCCTCCGCAGCTTGCGCAGGGCGGCAAACGGGATCCGGGTCTCCCCCCAGGCCTCAAGTGACTGCTCTGCATTAGGTGACTGTCCTCGAACTCGGGATCCTCGTAGTCGGGGCTTGTGTCCTCATAGTGAACTCTGGTTTGTCTCGGTGCTGGCTGGTATGCGCTGGCCCCTCGTTGTATGGTCACCGCTGATTTCTCCGCTGATTCTGACGCTCTTGCTTCGTTTAACGCTGCCTGTAGGGTTAAATTCGGGTTTGCCAACATCTTCTTTTGCAACGAAATGTCTCTTACCCCACAGATGAGCCGCTCTAAGATGTGCTCTTCCAAATCTCTGTATTCGCAGTGAGCTGCTGCTTTTCGTAGGGCTGCAACATATTGATTGATTGATTCTCCCGCCTTCTGAGTCCTCATGTTGAATTCCTTGCGGCAGACATGGCGGGAAGGTTTTGGCGCGTAATGAGTTTGCAGAGTTTGTTGCAACGTCGTCCACGATACTGCCTGTATTGGAGTAGGCGCAGTGAGGTCTCTGGCCGTATTGAAGACTTCCTTTCCGCAGTAGCCGAGGAAGATGTTTTTCTTCCTCGCATCGGTGATCCCCGTGTATTCGTTTGCTTCGAGGAAACACTCGAAACGAATCATGAAAGCTTCCCATTCGTCGTTTTCTGGGTCGAAAGGAGCGGGGGGAGCATGCATCGCCATCTTCTCAGTTTGAATTTGCCGCGCTGCGGTGATCTGAGATGGCTGTCGGAATTGCTGCCGAATTCCTGGGCTGGATCAAATCCGGAGATTCTGGAGTAGCGTTCTTCGTCCTATCTGACTCTCAATCCCACCCTCGTCGCCAATGTTAGATCTGGGTAACGAGAGACAGACTGCGGACACGAAGTGACTTAATAGCTCTTTATTAGTGATAGTAGTGATCCAGCTTACTCTGTGGTCGGAGGGTTCCCCTTTTATAGGGATGAGGCACGCCCATTGACCAATCAGAGGAATACCTGTTTCCCGCTGTAGGAGCGGACCTGAGGGAAGACTTATCCCGATATATGCTAATATCTAACAGGGCTACTTTAAACCCGGAGATGGAATCCTTGGGAAACTGACTCTGCGCGTCCCGAACTTTGTCTTGGGGCAGTTTCTAACTAAAGTGTGAGGTTTCAAAGCTATCTTTGACTTGCAAACTTTATCGTCCCAGGTTGTGTTTGCGCAAGGCGGCAAATTTTAAAAGCGTGATTTATAAAGCGCAACACCAAGTCACACTTGACACGTAGGGACGGTTTACCGAGTAACAAAGCAGCAGGCACATTTAACGTGCTCTGAAAACAGAGCGTATAGTTATAAAACGGCATATCCGTGTGAACTCGGAAATGTGGATTAACTATCATGTAACTGTGCAATAGCCACCCTATCATGGCCTGCTGTATGTACCCTGGCATTTAAAACAATGAGCTTTCTAAACACATTCGTTATGGCTTGTTTACAACTCAGTGTGCTGTGTGAATCCAGCCTCTGAGCCTCCCTATGTTCAATAGCATTCATATGCTACACTGTCGTCATTCAGTTTCATGTCATTCTCTGGTTTAAATGAAACCTAGTTGGTATCTTATAGTGGCTCCAATTGAAACCAGGATATTTAGTTAACAGATTGCCTTCAGGATTTTGGGCATGTTCCCTCCTCTTTAAATGAGAGAGGTTCTTACAATTTAGGCTTCTTGACCCAGAGAAGAGATGACAGGTGGGTATGATGTCATTTATCAAGATCTCTGTCTTATATCTAGTACAGGTGAGTGCTCATCTTGCAGATATCATTGCATATGAAATGATAGATACTGCAGTGGAATTTCAGTTTGATTTCTACCATTAAGTTACTTCATAGTGCCTGGAAAAGTAGGTTGTTGAGTGGCTGGCCTTATGGCCATCCTGTTTGTGGGATAGCAGGGCAAACACGGCAGGTGGAGATTCCTTGCAACACATTCACAAAATTGTGCAGCATTATTCATAGTGAATAATTAATAGTGAATAATCATGCTACTCCTTTTTCAATGCTGTTTGCAAACTGTGGGGAAGTCAAGATACTGGGGAAAGGCCTTGCACTGAAGATTAAAAAAAAATTCATTTGTGTTCCTTGACAGTTAGTGACCTATTAGGTACCCCAAGAAGAATACGGAGCATTTGAAATATCCTCCTCAGAATTTATAGTAGATGACTTTGTATATTATTTCGGGCTTTCAAGCTATTGGCAACAAAGTGTTTCCCTATTTTGTGAAAGTCAAACTAGTGTGGTTAGTTTATGGTCCATTGTCCTGGTAATTAGTAAGTCATATTTCATCCAAGTTAGTACCTGTGGGAACATAGAGAGTTTATGGGCACTTCATTTTCGTCTGGCGCAGTGTGTTTATCTATGAATGCAGGGCGGGGGAGAAATATGATTTCTTGGCTAGACCTTTTTTTAAATTAAGATATTCTGACAAAAGGGGGGGGGGATTTTATCCAGAAAATGCTAGGAGTTTAGAAAGAAAGACAATGAGTGGAGACACGCCTTTCCTTCTTCCAGGAACTGGGTGCAAACAATGAAATCAGTCTTAGGTGGTTTTGGGCGGTGCAGCGGGCACCAAGGGAAGTTGGATCGAGACACCATTCTCCTCCTTACCACCGTCTATCTCGGAGAGGAGGGGGGGGGGGCGTCTTCGCCGATTGGATTCGCGCGTAGTTTGTCCAAAAAGACGATTACTTCTGGGCAAAGCCCCCTGTTGCACTAACTTCAAAGCAGAAAGGCGAGGCTCCAGCGAGCAGACAACCACATAGACACGGACCACCCTCTTCAAACTTTCCTTACTCTGCTGTCTGTTTGGGGGCGGACCGACTGAAGGGCGCAGCGGCTTCTCCACGCCCCGCTCATATTCCCAAGCCCTCGGGTCAGACAGTCGCAGCCAGCCGCGCATAGCTGTGAGTTTCGTGCGCTGTCTCTTAAAAGCTGATACAGAAGTTGGAAGGAGAGCTGGGACCCGTCCCCGCGATGGCGTTCGCCAGTTGGTGGTATGCAACGGTAAATACACGTGGAGTTATGTTTGCTGCGGGTTTTGGAGATCCGGTGTTTGAGGTAGTTCTGAGGGAGTGTCGGTCTTTAATCCTCTCGGATGGAAATCCTTCCTTGTCTTGCGTACCTGTGGGCTTTTTACACCAGGGATGAATTGGCGAAGCAGAAAGTTTACGCCCTTGTGGTATGCACGGAATAGCTGGCCTCTTGTGAATAATTCTTCTTTTTTTGACTGCCTTTAACTTTCTGACAGGAAAGTTTGATTGATTAGAAAAGTGGACACGGTTCTGAAGGGTAGGATTTACACTCTTTGTTCGTTGAATAAATCGGAAAGAGACCTTTTAAATCCCCTCATTCATCTTGGAATGTAGGCAGTAAGCCAGATTTGGAAATAATAAAAGTTGTTCTTCTGATTAAAGTTTTCAAAACATTTTGGGCAATTTGATTGATGATTTAAGAAAATGGCATGCAAAGCTTTTTCATTGTAAAAAAAAAAGTCCATGATTTTCCATGCAGATTGGGTGGCTTCCATATTTATGGAGGGTGGAACTGCAGGTCTTACCTAATTAAAATAGCATTCATGGTTATGCTATTGTATATGATGATCACAAAGTTAAATGGCTTTTCAAAAAGAATTATATGTTTTCCTCCTCCCCAATTTGCCATTGGGAAAGAAGAGAATGATCAAGGCTTCTGAGATAAAGTAAAAGCTATAGAATCTTTTTTCCCCCTGAACACCTATGAACTATATTTTTCCTTTTAATGTCTTTAGTACAGGGTATTTCTGGCTTATGAAAGACTTTTTAAAATAAATTATGATGCACATCTTTTGAAATTTGGTAGTTATCATTGCAGAAGAGCTTCCTGAATTAACCTGCAATCATGCCACAAGAAGATCATTCATTCTATTTGCTGATTTTACTAACTTTAGGAAGTGATTTTAAACTTGCAAAAGAGATGGGTCATATAACCATATAACATATGAGTCATGTAACCATATATTTTACTACATAATGTAGTGGGCAGAGGGAAATACAGTATTAAAACAATTAATGATTACTAATTATTACTTATCCAGACATGTCAGTAATTTATGTTTAGCATAGATATAGGTAAAAGTTCCCCTCACACATATGTGCTAGTCATTCCTGACTCTAGAGGGTGGTGCTCATCCTTGTTTCGAAGCCAAAGAGCCAGCACTGTCCAAAGATATCATGTGGCCAGCATGACTAGATGGCAAAGGCGCACAGAACGCTGTTACCTTCCTACTAAAGGTGGTTCCTATTTTTTCTACTTGCATTTTTACATGCTTTCAAACTGCTAGGCTGTCAGAAGCTGGGACAAGTAACTGGACCTCACTTTGTTACGCAGTACTAGGGATTAGAACCTCCAAACTGCTGATCTTTCTGATCGACCAACTCTGTCTTAGCCACTGAGCCACTGCGTCCCTATAATGTTTAGCATATAAGGCCCTAAAAAGTGAGAGACCAAGATACAGGTAATTTTCCTTATTGCAGACTTGCTTTATCACTAACACTGGAAAAGTTCTGGAAGGGCTTGTGCTGTGATTCAGAGACTGCTATGTTATGGTTAGTGTACTGAAAACTAGGCCTTCTCTATGCAAACACAGCCTATCCTCTAGAACACTTTCCCCCTGATACTTGGGAGGTGTTTATACTGGTTTCCTTTTACCATAGTTTTGCAAAAGGCACCTCTGTAAATGTCAGGTGTGTGTTTCCTCCTTTTTTAGGTTTATTGTATTTTAACTTTTTTTTTCTTCTATATATTTTAAATATATATATATATATCATAAGGTGGCATTAAATGTGTTCATACAGACCTGTGTTGCTTCCTGTAGTCACATGTGGATAGTAAATTTGGTGTAGGTCATATAGGTTGTAATTGGGTTGGGTGCAGAAAAAACCCTACTTTAAAAAATATTGCTTTTAAAATAGTACCAAAAAGAAAGAAATACCAAACACAAAATGCATATATAATAAAAATACATAACAAGTGCTTATAAAAAGTAAATCAAAAGTACAACAGAAAAAACACAAAATATAATGCATAATATGTCATTAAAGCAAGGTGAAGAATTACAATTCTATATCAAATATATTGATTTATTATAGTATTTATATAATGCAAACATTATGCAAGTGTGTGTGTTATAAATGAATGTGTATAAATATACACATGTACTTTTAAAACTATTTATTTATTTAATGTATTAATTTATATGGCTCATTGTCAAGCAACTCTAGGCACCTGCTCTTATGTAACTATAATGCTTATTTTAACCTACTGTATTTCATTATATTTAACCATGCAAAGTCATACATGATGAATTTATTTAAACTGATAAGAACATTATATTACACTTGATCTTAGCCAGTAGACTGAGAAGGATCCTTTTGTATAAAGGCATAATGAAGTCCAATAAATTCTGCATTTTATTTTTGCTGTATGTCGTAGTTTAAGGTCCATTTACATCCATGGTATAAAGGTTAAGATACTCTCTCTCATTGCCTAGGCAAGATTGGCACCTCTAATTCTTTATTCCACTTATCTCATTTTTGCATATCAAATTAATTTATTGATAGCAAATATCTATAAAAAGTAATAGTAGGTTTTTAGTTTTAAAAGATGTAACCAGATGCCCCAGTATCATGGGTGTCTCTGAACCTGAAAATGCTGTTGATCCAAGAAATGTTAACAAACATTGTAACTGTAAATATTGCCACTAAATTACATTTGATAGATATTTCTTTCTAAGCAGAGTGTATGTTAAAGGTTCATTCACATCATCTATCATTTTTTGCTACTTTCCCATTGTTAAGAGGAACTAGACAAGGAAGTCCACTTTCACTCTTGCTTTTTGGTATAGCTTGGAACCTTTGGCTTGTGCCAAAGTCCACATAAGAAGTTTTATGGAATAGGACATAATTTAGTTGAATATAAATTTGTCTTATTTGGAAATGACATTTTTTCTGTTTATTTCTAAATTTCATACTATAATTCCTATGTTGATGTAGATCAGGGGTGTCCAAACTTGGGAACTTTAAGACTTGTGGACTTCAACTCCCAGAATTCCCCAGCCAGCCATACTGGCTGGGGAATTCTGAGAGTTGAAGTCCACAAGTCTTAAAGTTCCCAAGTTTGGACACCCCTGATGTAGATGATTGATGCCTTTAGCCAAATGGCAGGAGACTCTATCAACTTGTCCAAGTCAGAGTTGATGTCAATACATAAAAATTCTGGTCACCGATCCATTAAGGAATATCAATTCCTTATTGGTACCAAATCCATTAAATAATTGGGTATGTGTATACCAAAAGATATAACCCAGCAATATGTATGTATGTATGTATGTATGTATGTATGTATGTATGTATGTATGTATGTATGTATGTACCGGTATGTATGTATGTACGTATGTACGTACGTACGTATGTACGTATGTACGTATGTACGTATGTATGTATGTATATGTTTCTTCAGATATGGATAGATGTGAGTCACTATGCCACACCCTTTAGGGAAAGGTGAATGTTCTCAAAACGAATATTATTTCTTGACCAATTTATATTCTGAGAGGAATTCTTATTCAAATATCCAGAAAATATTTTCAGAAAATAAACTTTTTGTTTAAAAATTTTCAGTGGGGTTCTTTGATTCCAGAAATATCTTTATAGCACATGCCATTAACAATTAATGATCTGGTTTTTCGAATCCCAGCCATTTGATATACAATGTTAGAAATTTAAGATAATATAAAATACATGGGAAGTTAATGTGGGTTTTATTTAAATATTACACCATATTTAGTTTCTATCTTGCCTCCACTTATTGGAGCCTGGACCAGAATACTTCTCAAAGAACCAGATCTGAAGAAGTTGTGTACTATTGGACCACCGACACCAAACAATGCTGTATCAAAAATTGCATGACTCAGATTCCAAGTTTTTTCAGTTAACTTCAGTGTAGCTCATGCAATCTGCTTTTGCTACTGATAATGATTATTTGCAACATAATCCCTTTTGTTTTGTGGGATTGTTTTGAAGAGCAAAATCGCCAAAATTGAAGTATATGGCCCCTGATCATGCTTTTATGGCACTTTACTGAACTTCATTGAACTAAAGTGAATAAACTATTCTATTTCATAGAGAATAGCTAATTTTGATATGTGTAGGTTAAAATTTCTGTGCTTTTACAGAATAACACATTATACTTCCTGTCCTCATACTAATATTTATACTTGTCTATTTATAGGCCGGTTTACTTTGATACCCTCACAGAAATGACTCTGGTGCAACATTGCATAAAATCTTATTCCAGACAGAAGTAATCATAACAAGAATTGGATAAATGTTGAACTTGGATTTGTGTTATTCCTCTGAATTTTTTCCTACTCAAGGAGAACTTAGTATAGATTTATTGTATGCATACTTCTACTCCTCCCCCACATTTATTTATAAATATTTACACATATTTATAACCTATATTTATATTTATAAAATATATTTCTATAATATAAAATATTTCTAAATGTATATTTATAAATATATATTTATATTTATAAAATTATAAATTTATAAATATATGTTTTGTATTTCATAGGCCAACCACTTTACCTCAAGATAACTTACATCCTGTCAGAACCCAAATGTTACTAATTGGAAGGGAGCATTAATCATTGTTTGATTCTGGAATCCAATTTAAAGCTTCTACAATAGCTTTCTGTGCTTGAACATGTCTAGCGAAAGGGAATGTGGAAATGGAATGTATATGTGGAAATGAAGAGAGACAGCCTACGCAAGGCTCCTAAATGAGATTTCAATCAGGAAGAGCAGCAAAAGTGGCTCAGAGGGGATTCTCTCTAGTTTTTGGGAGAAATAAAAGTGAGCTTTGGTGAGATTTTCAAGATTAATGTAACCTTACAATAAAGATAGAGCTAGTAAGCTTGGCTGTGTTTCTGATCGGAACTACTTTGCAAGACTGACAGGGATCTGCTGTTTCAATAGGGTAACTGTTTCCCTATTGAACCAGTGTTTCTGTGAAAGATTTTTTTCCAGCTGAAAACTGCTTTCATGTTATTTAAATCTATCATTCCTTGTCTTGCATTTATGGAACAATGAAGATTAAGTTCTTGATTTTCTTCTGTGTGACATCCTTTTGAGTATTTTAACTGTGCAGGGTGGATAAACTTAATCATAGTGGTGATGAATATACAGTTTCAACATCTGGGAGCAGAACATCTTGGAAATCTATTTACATGGTTGCTAAGAATCAACTCTGATGATGGCAATAATCAATCAATCCCTCAATATCAAATAACTAGCAGCAATTAAGAATCACCATAAATACTCAGGCAGCTTTCAATGAAGTGTATTTAATTTATAGTGAATAAATTAATTGGAGATAAATAGTTTCCCAGCAATTAATGCACTGATATAAAATTATTGTTATCTGTCAAATATCTACTTATTTTTTAATATATTGGAGTTTTTAATACATATTTTAACTTTTTGTTTATTTTGTTTTGAATTTTAGTGAAAATTCTGGTAGTGAAAGAAAAACATTCATAGCACTGTTTTAGGTTCTTGTGGAAGATACAATATTGAAAGAAAGTATTAAAAGATGATAATGTCATTTTTTTCCTTCACTGCCATAACTGCATATAGGAAAACAATTAGTCTCCTTTTATTTGTGCAAGGATGATTAAGTTGAACAATAGTCAGATAAAGCAATCAATGCCGGTCGGTTTCTTCCCCTTTTTCCTACCTTATTAGAGCTTTTTTGATAAGCAGGTAATTTATATGTGCCTGTTTGACATTTCAAAATTAATTTCTTTATAGGCAGTATAAAACCTATCCTGGCAGAGTTAAATTTGTTCTCTGTATGTTGCGACTTCTACATCCCATCTTTTTCTAGAAGTAAAATAAGTGCATTAATAAAACCTGGCTGGAGATTTATCAGGCTGGCAGGATGTTGTTTTCATTTATCTTCCTCTAAAACAAGATTCCTTGATGTCGATGATCTTTCTTCTGTCTCTCGCTGGTCTTTGGGACATGGAGGTCTTCTTCCAGGTCAAACTGGGACAAAATACCTTTCAGCTGTTCCAAAGCTGCCTATTCGATCTGATTCATCAGTCATTTGCCTCTTTCCCAACTGATTTGTCAGAGTGCTAGATCGATGTCTAGATAATCATATGATAGCACGGCAGACAGCATTGTACTCAGTTGCTGCATTCTGTCACACAATCGATTGGGGAAGAGTTTCACTATAATAGTACAAAAACAACACTAGCTGTCCTCATAAGGGCTTCTTGAATATTTTAAATAGTAATGAATCATACATTTTTGAAAATACAGGCAATAAGTCATGGACTTACAACTGTAGTTGGGACCAGAATTTCTCTACTAAGTATGACAGTTGTTGAGTGAATCTTGATTTTGCAACCTTTTTTGCCATACAATTTAAGCAAATCACTACAATTGTTACTCATGTGGTTGTTGATGAATCCTGTCTGTCTCCACCACTACCCCCCAATTGATTTTGCTGTCAGAAGCTGGCTGGGAAGGTTTCAAATGGTGGCCACATGACTTTGGGATACTGCAGCTATTTTTAAATATGTGCCAGTTGCCAAGCACCTACATTTTGATCATGTGACTGGGGGGGGGGTTTATAAATATAAGGATCAGTCATAAGTCACTTTTTAGTGCTGTCGTAACTTTGGTTGCAACCTAAAGTAAGTCAAGGATTTCCTGTAAGATATGTCGTTATTTATTTAGCATATGGCAAAAATGCTAAAAAGCACATCACAATTATATTCTCAATGTGCACATATGAAACTATTTACAAATTCAAAGGTAGATTATTTATATAGTCAATACATGATGGAGTGACATACAAAAAATCTCTGATAAGCGCTCAAAGGGCACTGTTGCTCAATATGTCTGCTTTGGAGCACCACAACTGCATTCCGAAGAGGAGAGCTTTCCCCATTTATGGAGGTGACTAGCACACCTGCCATGTTGAGTCCCAATCCTAGTGAGAACTGACCAGGTCTTATGGGGTAGATTGAATCCTTTTGATTCAGCTACAAAGCAGGGAAGGTTATGACACTCTGGATGAGCAATAGAACACCGTTTTTATGTCCAGGCCTGAAGCAAATTGAAATTGTTAACCAGCAAGTTTCTGGCCATCTTAATAGGTGGATGTTTGGATGTCTGCTATGTAGTGATAGATGGGAAGTCAAGAAACAAAAGTCTGAAGTCCTACTTAATATACAGCAGAGAAACATATCCTGAATTATCAGGCGATATGTGGCTTATGCAGAGGATAAAGGATATGGAGTATAGTTTGGTGGTTAGTAAGATCTTATACCATAGTAGAATCTTGATTCCAAGGTTCTAAGAACTCATTTCTTCCATCTGTCTTGCAACAACATCCCAGCCCACCTGAGATAAGTATACAAAATTTATTTTAACCAAATTTTCCATGACAGCAATCAAAATATGTAATGAAATTATGTATCTTTGATGATCATTTATTTGTTTTTATGCTTTATATAGTACTTTATTGAAGTATGTAGATCATTTATCATAATAAGAAATGCAAATACTGTATATGTGGCCATTAAAATTCTATAGGGCCCTACAATTGTCTATAGGCTATTGCAAATTTTAATGTGACAAAAATGTGATTATGGAAGTAATTGTATTTGTTATTTTTGGTTTAATTACATTTAAATTTAAATAAGAAGAAATACAATTTGGGCTTTATTTCAGATATATTTCCTAGTTTGAGAGCAAAACCCCTGGTACAGCAAGAGATGATCCAATGTGAACTAATGTATTCAAGAAAAAGTTGGATCCTGTGATGTTGTATGAGGGATTATGCTCCAGAAATGAATAAATATAGAATAAAAATCTATACTATATTTAATTTTATTTAAATTTTAAGTATAGGCAATATTTTGAAGCCAGTGAGAACAATAGCAATTTTTGTAATTAAATCATGCAAACTCTTAATAAGGGAAGGGGAGCTTTCCTCCCCCCACAAAATAATTGCTTGGATATAAAATTCCAGAAAACCACAAATCTTGTTATATTAGGCCTGGGGCTCTCAGAAAACTGGAGATATGCTTAGATGGCTCCATTACTGAGCTGGCTATTTTTATTCCCTCTTCGCCTAGAATTTGTATCTCTATATTACTTTTAATGTGATTTTTATATTTTTTGATACCTATGTTTTTAATATGTTGTTTTACCCACTGCTTGTTCATCATACTGAATCATCTGGGGCGAGATGGCCAGCTATGTAAACTTATTACTAAAAAAATGATAAAATATGCATTTTTATGTAGATGTCCCAGTACATTATTTCCTTCATTGCAACTCCTACATCCTTTTTATTTTCTAAATATATCTGTGCAATCTATTGTGGGAGCTATTTGAATGTTTGTAAAGACAATACCAGAAGTCACTGGTGTGCTTTGCAGCCTACTAGCTTCTTGTTTTTCTTTTTAGAATGGGGGGAAAATGTCTTGTGGGTGCAAAGGGAGTGATCTGTGGGCTTTTGAGATCCATGTTGCCTATTCCTTGTGTAAAAAATACGGTATCTTATGTTGCTTTCAAATGCTAGTTTGACATTTCAAAATTTTCTTACAGCATGGAAGTAAAAATGCAAGTGGAGCATCAAAAGAGAAGAAAGGAGCAGAAGCAACTGAGGTAAATTATGGCTATACATTATAATAAGATAACAAAACAAGTAATTATTTAACTTTTGGGCATCTGTTATTATTCATAGCTTGTATAAAGAAATTCCAGATCAGGAGTGCCAAACTCGATTTGATAAAGTTTGTATTTGGCCTCAGGGGGCCGGGATGAGCATGGACAGGGTGGGCATGGCCAGCTCGATGTCATTCATGCCGGGGGCGCCTGTGGCGGCCCAAGTACTTTGCCAGCAAAAATGGGCTCCTGAGCTCCATTTTGGCTGCAATGGCCTCTCGCAAACCCCTGCTAGTGAAAACGGAGCTCGGGAGGCTGCCCGTGGCACTCCCAAGCTCCGTTTTTTCTGGCAGAGGTACTATGGACAGGTCTTTTGCTGTTTCCAGGGTGGCCCTGCGGGCCAGATCTAAGCACCTCATGGGCTGGATCTGGCCCCCGGGCCTTGAGTTTGACATCATTGTTCTAGATGGTTAACACATTTCATTAATTGTGTGATTTGGTTACTATCATTATTAGCCATCAGCCATAAACTGGGCTGCTTTAATGAAAACAAAGAAGTGTTGTGCTCATATAAGCTGTGAAACACTTATGCTGAATTATTTTCAAATTGCATGAATCCCTATCAAGCAGGGTAGGAGGGTAGGCAGGTTAAGACGTAGTACACTGCTAACATTATTATCATTTCTGAATTTAACTGAATTTAGAGTCCTGTTTAAGCTTCTTATCAGGAGTCTACAACCTCAGCCTGCAGCCTGCATGCAGTTTCCTATAATCCAGAATCTGTCTAAATATTGCTCACATTTTTCTGTTTTTAATAGGACAGAAGTTATTAAACACATGGACAGTATACTGCATTATGTTAACTACATGTTAATTCAATTAAATCAAATGTAATTTTTGCCTATTTTTAGGAAATTTAGGAGACTACACTTTTCTGTGTTGTACATAATAGAATGTATAGTCTGTTTGAGGTGCCCCATATGATCCGGACCCATGAACTTTTAAGGTATGGAAACTGGTTTTGCTGGATGTCCGTGCAAATAGATATGAGGGGTGAATACATGAATACCAATGTAAATACAGAGGCTTCTGCATGCACAGGAACTCCTACATAGAAGATTAATAGGGTTCAACTAAGGCCTCATATTTGCCCTTGATTTTCCTGGAGAAGTTCTTTCTATCTGGTTACTAAGTTGATACCAAGTGGATGGCATACAATTGGTCTATTCTTCAATATAATAGAGAAAGCTGGATTTCATTTGAACTGTAATGTTGAGCTTTGTGTGACGGATGTAAGGAATTTGAGCTAGCATGGCTAAAGATCAAGTGTTGAGAGTTGGTCTTAACACTTTGAGAAATACAGGTTGCTGTACTCACTTGCAGTAACAGGTATAACTAAGCACATTTTTAAAAAATATACCTGATATCATGATCATCTTGGTTCTTGATGCATGTCATTTAATTGTTTCTTTATTTGTCAAATATATATGGCTGCCTGAGTCACAAACAAGTGACTCTGGGTGGCATAAAGCAGGACAAAAAAAAATATTGTTATACAGACCAATTGCTATTATGGCTGGTCACATAGCCAGCCAGATGTTTAGAATAGATTTGGCATTTTTATTTCAGTAAATCAGTAAAATCAGTAAACATGGTCCTTGATACTTCAGTCCTTCCATTGGCTTGGTATTGGCAGAGGTGGTTGTTTAATATTTTTTCCCCTCAAGTTCTTTCTCATCTCTTCTGCTGGCTTTAGATACTGCAACATTCACTATTCACATTTTTTGTCTTTACTATCAACAGTTATTAAATCTGGTGTTTCATGTGTCAGATGCTTGACTTTTTGAATTATAAAGTCTCCGAGCACAATAGCTTCTTCATTGTCTGTTACTTTGTACATTTTGTGATCCCTCCAGTTCTTGCTTGTAGCCAAATGGAATTTCTTGCAGATACTCCATTGTTGCTACTTTGTCATGCCATTATTTATTGTCAGTCTGTGTCAGTGGTGGGTTCCGGATCCCGTTGCAACTGGTACGCTTCAACGGGGCCCGCCGTCCACGCACACAGCACACGCACATGTGTATTTACCACCCTGACACTCCAGCTGCTCGGTGGAGCATCGTGCATAGGCTCCGTACGCGTGTGTGAAAGCCCCGATCTGCTCAAATACAGGTGAGGGTGAGTGGGCGCTCCGGAGCACCCTACCGGAACGGTACCTGGTGCTCCCAGCAGGCACTGGTATAACAGGGGCATACCAGTTGCATCTCACCACTGGTCTGTGTGAACTTCTTGCAGTAACTTATTAGATGGACCCCTGTTTCTTTGTAGACCGGCATTTGCTGTTTCTTGCTGTCTTCTCCATTCCGGTTTTATGTAATTTTGTTCTTTAGGCTTGGTCTTGTGTAGCCAGAATTAGTCCCACTGTCTCTTTCTTCAACTTTCCTGTTCTTAGTCATTGCTAGGCCTTATTGTTATCTGCTTTGCCTGTAAAGTTTGTGTGTGTGTGTGTGCGCGTGTACTGTCCATGTAATACTTTTCTATTTTTCATTTGGTCTTTCTTATAGGCCAGTTTGGTTTCTTTAGTATTCAGTAAGCATTCATGGTGTATTCACTTAAGTGCATCTTCTTCACTGTCCTTCATATATTCTTCCAATTCCCCTTTTTTTCTTGAGCTGCCTGGTGTATTTGCATCATTCCACATACAATGGGATGGCAAGTCATTAAGAAATCTTTGTCTTCTATTCTGCTATCTCCAAGTACTGCAGTGTCTTTCTTATTGACAATTATTGAGTCTGGAGTCATATTATTAACTTTAAAAACTTTAAAAACTATATAAACCCAAGGCTAAAATAAAACAAATATTATTATTAGGTGATGAGTATATATTAATAATAATGGAGCTGCCTCAATATTTCACCTGATGGCACAACCAGGTTTTAAGGGACTTCTGGAAAGTCAATAGGGGTGAAGCTTCATTATAATGATGCTCCATAAAGTGGCATGTATAAATGAATATAATAAATAATAAACAAACATTAACAATTATTAACTAGTAAATACTACTACTACTACTACTACTACTACTACTACTACTAATAATAATAATAATAATAATAATAATAATAATAATAATAATTGAAATGCCCAATGGCCAACTAATTAAATGCAATGAAAATGAAGCCTACAAATACTTAGGCATTTTGCAGTTGGATAACATCAAACATGGAGAAGTAAAAACTATTGTCAGGAGAGAGTACACCAACAGAGTTAGGAAAATTTTGAAATCTAAATTAAATGGTGGAAATACAATCAAGGCCATAAATACCTGGGCAATACCAGTTATAAGATACACAGCTGGTATAGTTAACTGGACACAAACTGATTTGGACATTTTGGACCGAAAAACCAGGAAACTAATGACAATGCACTACAGTTTACATCCACGTGGTGACACTGATAGACTATACCTGCCCCGAAAATCAGGTGGCAGAGGATTATTACAAGTGAAGCAAATAGTTGAAGAAGAAAAACATGCACTGGCTGATTATTTAAAAGAAAGTCAAGAACATCTATTAATCGAAGTAAAGAACAAAAATCTATTGAAGGCCCAACAGACAAAACAAGAATACAAAAAAGATGTGATAAAATTAAGAATGGAGAGTTGGCAGAACAAAGCATTGCATGGCCAATTTCTGGAAAAAATAAAAGATAAAGTAGACAGTGAAAAAACTTGGTTATGGTTAACAGCAGGTACATTAAAGAAGGAAACAGAGTCACTAATCCTGGCTGCGCAAGAACAAGCTATCCGAACAAATGCCATTAAGGCCAAAATCGAAAAATCCTCTGATGATGCCAAATGCAGACTCTGCAAAGAAGTTGATGAAACTGTTGACCACATACTCAGCTGCTGTAAAAAAATCGCGCAGACTGACTATAAAATGTGGCACAATTCAGTGGCACAAATGATCCACTGGAATTTGTGCAAAAATTATAATATTAAAACAGCAGCAAACTGGTGGGAACATAAGCCTGAAAAAGTCGTCGAGAGTCAGATGGTCAAGATCTTGTGGGATTTTCGCATACAAACGGATAAAATACTGGCGCATAATACACCAGATATCACACTGGTTGAGAAAAATAAGGTTACAATCATAGACATCGCAATACCAGGTGATAGCAGGGTCGCCGAGAAGGAATATGAAAAAATCGCGAAATACCAGGACTTAAAAATCGAAATCCAACGATTATGGCACAAACCAGCAGTGGTAATTCCAGTGGTAATCGGCACACTGGGTGCTATTCCAAAAGCACTGGAATTACATTTAAAACAGTTAAAAATTGACAAAATCACCATCAGTCAAATGCAAAAGGCTGCACTGCTTGGATCTGCACACATATTACGAAAATACGTTACGACATCCAAGGCCCCTGGGTGGGGCCCGACTAGTAATTAATGCCAAATCCGGCGAAACAACTGGCCGCTGTGATACACTTCTGTTGATGCAATAATAATAATAATAATAATAATAATAATAATAATAATAATAATGATGATGATGTAATTATTAATAAATAAATAATCTGGTTAGGACTTGCCAGATATAGTCCCATAGTTAACAAGTCCCATAACATGCTTTTCCTGTTGGTTCTGATGTGACGGGCAAATGTAATTGGAGAGCGTCAGTCCCTCAGATAATCAAGTCCCATGCTATGTGGGGTTTCAAAAGTCAAAGCCAGCAACTTGAACTGGATAAATGCAGATTGTGGAGCAGAGATGTAATGTATCGTTCTGTAAACATACATTGCATTCTTACATTGTTGCAGTTTGCAACAACTGAAGCCTTCAGATGCATTTCAAGGGAAATTCCATGTAGTGCACATTACAAAGGTCTAAGTGGGACGTTACTAGGGTTTGAGTGGCCATTAGTACAGCCCTTCAATTTAAGAATGGGTGCAACCAGCAGGTAATACAAAATTGTGCAAAGGCCCTCTACCCACAATTGTCCCTCTTCTTCAACAGGAGTAGAGAGTTTAGGAGACTCCCAAGGTTGTGCATGGGGTCTATTTTGGGGCGCTACAATCCCATCTAGCACCAAATATGGCATAGTCCTAGAACCAGGTGTTCCAAATACCCAAAGCCACTCAGTATTGCTAGAGTTAATTTATATTGTAGGTTAGGTACTAAAGCTCCAATCCTTTTTATAATAATTTATCAAAACAGGGCTTCCTTATTGAGTCAGCCTGAATAAAGTTATACATTTAAAGTAGCATTCCTAAGCTATCTATCTGGACAATTTGGATATACAGATAATCCTTGTTTAGCTATTATCTCATTTAGCAACCATTCACAATTATAATAGAGATGAAAAAGTAATTTTATTACCAATCCTGACATTTGCAATCCTCATAGATCTGTGAAGCAAAGGAAACCTGACGTAAGATCATAAGCATAGTTGCAGTGTTACTTAGCAATTGTTTCACTTAACAACTGAGTTGTAATTGTTCAACAAGAACTGCCTGTAATCACTGTCTGACTAATAATCCCTGTAACACAAGGAACAATGATAGGAGTTGTTCAAAATGGGTAGTCTTCAATTTATTATGCCACCCAGCCATATTCCAAGAGATGGGTTTTATGTAACCTCCATAGCCTTACTAGTGAATCAGTTGGTGATATTCAAAGTGTTATGTTCTTGCCTAGGTATAAGAAGACATACTGATGTTATATTGATATTGTCATCAGAATGGAAATCATTACTAGGCAGCAACTTTGGGATAAAATCGATTAATTTGCTATCTCTGGATCTGGCTGGATTTGCAAGCTGAAGATCAGAATTCTCTCTTGGTATAGCAACTTTCTTTTTTCCTCTCTTCTGATCTAGACCCTCATATATTGTACAAAGCAGATTGTCATTATCCCAAACTCAACAAGTTAGAATCAATTTGGGCTGTTTCAGGCTAGAAGGACATGTTGGCTTGCTGAGGTATAGGTTGTTTTCTTCTTTGATTTCAGAATTCAGAAAGTTTATAATGATTTTCTGTGGAGCTGCTGTTATATGAGCAGTCCAAAGATGTCAGATCAATTTAAGGTTTGGTGCTGTTTACTTTAAAGGTGTGTTTATTTAAATTCATCAAATTGTCTCAGTATTTCTTCTTGTTTCATGCTTGATAAGGCTTCAAAACAGTTAATTAACCTTGTTTCTAGAGTTTCACTAGATTGCCAGTTTTTTCTTGTAAAATCTCAATATGATTATTTGAGCATTGTCTTGTCAAGGATGCTAGAAGTAGCTGGATGCTATTTTAAAAAAAGAATCATGGCTGCCTATAGTATGAGGCTGGGCAGTTTGAGGCATTAAATCAAAGAGTGCAGTTCTTTTTCCATCTTGGAAAACACTCAATGATATATTTGAAAAGTGGAAAGAAAGGATATAATTTTGAACAGCGTGCAGGGGACAGTGGATTGTTAAAAGACAACAGAATTAGATTATGTCTTCTCATGTTAGGGAGCCATTTGACAGCACTTAGATTAATAATATGACATAGGCATCAAAGATGTTAGCTAAGTGATAGAATGATAGCTCTTCTGGTAGACCAACATCCAATATTATTTCTGTTAAGTTAATCCTTAAATTATGTTTGGAGTAGGTATATGATAGTACTTTTTGATGGAAAGCAAGGCTGTAAGCTCTGCCTGTATTTGGTTGTCATTTCTAACCTTAATTTATTCTCCAGAGCAAATTTATTTTATATGGTTATCCATAAACAGATTGAAGGTAGTGTTAATATTTTGAATTACTGTAAGCTACTGCTAGCTTATCTGCATACTTTTGTACAAAAGTTTCAAAGGAGTCCATATTTGTATTTGTAGAGGTAAACATAGTCTCTGAAATTGAAATTACCGTTTTTGCGGTTGATAGACATTGTCTAGCAAAGTTGATAGACATTGTCCAGCAAAGCCTGTCGTGAATTTCTTTACTGATTGCTTGACTTGCTTTCCCCCCTTCAGAGATACATTAATGGCAAGGAAACTAAAATGCAGTCAGAAAGTTTGATTCCTCATGCAAAGTATAGAAGAGTTCTAATAGTTGTTGTTTTCCCATTTCTGTTTCCAAATCCCAGTTGACTATAGCTTTGGGAGGTAGGAATGGAATGGAGAAGATTTATATTGTTATTATTTTTACTTAGTTTTCTTGTCATGATGTAGTCACCCATTTTTGGCTACTTTGTTGGTTTAAACACAGTCAGTGAGCCTTGTTGTGTTTCTTGTTCTTCCTCATTGCTTTGTTGTCACTGTACCATATCAGAAGCCTTTACAATGTTTTAGGGTGGTGCTGAGATTTAGAATATCTCTTGCATAGAATTATTAAATAAAAGTAGATAACAAAATATGTATCTAAGCTATTTATAAAAATGGATAAAACAAATAAAATATAAGAAGCTCAAATAGGGAAGCTGCTGCTCTGTTGCCATTGATTCTATGCAGCTTTACTAGTACATATGTTCTATTACATTTAATGAGATATACTCATGTCTAAGATTATATTTTAAGGAATATACAATATAGGCTAAGATGCTTGTAAGTGCAGATAATTCTCAATTTGCAACAGTTCATATAGTGACTATTTAAAGTTACAATGAGACTGAAAAATACGACTTATGACCATTTTTCACAATTACGACCTTTGCAGCATCCCCATGTTCAGGTGAGCAAAATTCATATGCTTGGCAACTGGCTCATTTATGACTTTTGCTGTGTCCCAAGGTCATGTGATCACCTTTTGAGACTTTGTGACAAGCAAAGTCAATTGGGAAGCCAGATTCACTTAACAACCAGGTTACTGATTTATCAAATGCAGTGACTCACTTAACAACTGTGGCAAGAAAGGTCATAAAATGGGGCAAAACTCACTTAACAACAGAAATTTTGGGTTCATTTGTGGTTGTAAATTGAGGATTATTTCTATAAAGGTAAAGGTTCCCCTCACACATATGTGCTGGTTTTTCCCGATTCTAGGGCTTATCTCTGTTACAAAGCTGAAGAGCCAGCGCTGTCTAAAGACATTTCTGTGGTCATGTGGCCAGCATGACTAAATTCCAAAGGCGCATGGAACACTGTTACCTTCCCACCAAAGTGGTCCCTATTTTTCTACCTGCATTTTTACATGCTTTCGAACTGCTAGGTTGGCAGAAGCTGGGACAAGTAACGGGAACTCACTTTGTTACGCAGCGCTAGGGATTCGAACCGCTGAACTGCCAAACTTTCTGATCGACAAGCTCAGCGTCTTAGCCTCAAGCCACCATGTCTATAGCACTTTAATAATTTCATTCCACATACTACTAAAGTTATCTTTAATTAAGATTGGCAAAATGTAGCCACTTCCAGGGTTCCATCATCATTGTGTTATAAATGTTAGTATGATTATGTGCCTTTTACTAGGTGGAGTCTCACACCAAACACAATGATTGCCTCTACAGAAGACCAAATACAAACCAAATTATAGTAGGAATGATGTGTGGATCCAACCATCTTTGCAGCAGTCTTAAGGGCATCAGAGTATGTCTGTGCTTATCCCAAGAAACATAATCTAAATGGCCGTCTCATTGGAAGGCAGCAGAAAGTGGGAAAGAAATTCAAAGACAGGAGTGCTGAATGATGCAGTGAAACTCAGCTTCATTTCATGATAACAGAGAATTGTGTTCTGTGTTCAAAAGAACAGGAATCTGACCTTTCCGTCAAACTAGCTGACATTTATTCTAAAATTTGGTTGACTTTTGAATTGTCCTGGATGTTGGCAATTTGCTTGCAACATTATCTGTTCTGCTTTTTTATTAGATAAATAAGAATGTATCCCATTTCCTGAAGAATAAGTGCTGCTGTAATTCATCCTTTCTGACTTTGTCAGCTCATTGCCTAAAGTTCTTTTTCTTCCTAACCTACTGGCATAATGAAAGGTATTTTGTTCACCTGCAGGTCCTCAAATCTTCAGAGAACAGAATGCATGAATGAGTGTCAATTTCCAGTGCTGAGTTATCAGAAAAATTGAATAGAATAGTGTTTTTGTCAATTATATAAATGCACCCAAATATACAGTGCATATGTATTCTTGGGATATATTTCAGTGCTCGGTACAAATGATTAATTTTCTTCTTAGATGCTTTTTAAAAAATAAAAAACCCCATATCTTTTATTTTGGTATGGTTTTTCTAAAACACCAGTTACCAAGTTTTAGTAATATATTTGTTAAGATTCTTGGCCTTGGTGTGGCAAGTTTTAGAATTAAGCTATGTTAAGTTAAAATAATTATATAGTGCCTGTGTGTGTGTGTGTGTTTGTGTGTGTGTATTTTCACGGGTGTAGGTATGCTGGTCTTGTATTCGGGTCTTTACCCATGTAAGATTGAGATTCTCTTGGCAACGTTTCGGCGAGGTGTCACTCGCCATCTTCAGGCTGGGTTTTGGGCTTAAAGCATGGTCAGAGCTGCCGTCCTTCTATAAAAAGACCATACACACACACACACACACACACACACACACAGAGAGAGAGAGAGAGAGAGAGAGAGAGAGAGAGTGAGTTTTATAACAATTTAAAGATGTGAGTTAGAAAAATCTTTAACTTGTCTTCACTACATTCTGTTCTGATAAGGTGATGGAAGACAAATACCTACAGTTAATTCATAATCTCAAAATAAACCTGTGATTCATCTGTGATAGGAATATGATAGAATATAATAATATGTTCATACATTTTGGCATCCCCCAAATAGCATTGCCTGAGAAATTTATATTCATGATTCCAAATGTTGCTCCAAGCACTTATTTGATTTTTTAAAATATTTTTGCAGAGTTGGAAGGGACCTTGGAGGTCTTCTAGTCCAAACCCCTGCCTAGGCAGGAAACCCTATACCATTTAAGACAAATGACTATCCAACATCTTCTTAAAGACTTCCAGTGTTGGGGCATTCACAACTTCTGGAGGCAATCTGTTCCACTGATTAATTGTTCTAACTGTCAGGAAATTTCTCCTCAGTTCTAAGTTGCTTCTCTCTTTAATTAGTTTCCACCCATTGCTTCTTGTTCTACCCTCAGGTGCTTTGGAGAATAGTTTGACTCCCTCTTTGTGGCAACCCCTGAGATATTGGAACACTGCTATCATGTCACCCCTAGTCCTTCTTTTCATTAAACTAGACATATCCAGTTCCTGCAACCGTTCTTCATATGTTTTAGTCTCCAGTCTCCTAATCATCTTTGTTGCTCCTCTCAGCACTCTTTCTAGAGTCTCCACATCTTTTTTACATTGTGGCAACCAAAATTGAATGCAGTATTCCAAGTGTGGCCTTACCAAAGCATTATAAAGTGGTATTAACACATCATGTGATCTTGATTCTATCCCTCTGTTTATGCAGCCTAGAACTGTGTTGGCTTTTTTGGCAGCTGCTGCACACTGCTGGCTCATATTTAAATGGTTGTCCACTAGGATTCCAAGATCCTTCTCACAGTTACTACTATTGAGCAAAGTACCACTTATACTTTACCTGTGCATTTTGTTTTTCTTGCCTAAATGTAGAACCTTAGTTTCTTCACCATTGAATTTCATTTTGTTAGATAGTGCCCAATGTTCAAGTTTGTCAAGATCCTTCTGTATCTTAAGCCTATCTTCTGGAGTGTTGGCTATTCCTGCCATCTTGGTGTCATCTGCAAATTTGATGAGTTCTCCATTCATCCTCTCATCCAAATCATTGATGAAGATGTTGAAGAGTACTGGGCCTAAAACAGAGCCTTGGGGTACTCCACTGCATATCTTCCTACATGTAGATGCAGTTTTCCATTGAGGACTACACGTTGGGTGCGGTTGGTCAGCCAGTTACGAATCCATCGTGATGCTGTCTAACCCATATTTTTCTACTTTGTCTAGTAATAGGTTATTGTCTACTTTATCAAATGCCTTGCTGAAGTCCTAGTAACAACGGCATTCCTCTGGTCCACTAATTTTGTCACTTTGTCAAAGAATGCAATAAGATTAGTCTGGTATTATCTGTTTTTGACAAACCCATGTTGGCTTTTGGTTATTAGTTTGTTTACTTCTAGGTAAACAAATTTTTTGTAACACCAATTGCATGAAGATAATGCTTTTAGAAGGGCATTTTTATAATATACTGAGGAAATAAAGTTTGGAAATAGAATTCAGTGTCTCTATTGAAGCATTTCTCCCATGATATTAAAATGCTAATAGTTTATTGTTTATTTTTTTCTTTACAGAAGAGAACTGTAAATACTAGCAAAAGTGAATCACCCAAAAGCCAGACCAGTGGAGTTTCTTCAGTTAATAAGGTAATTTACTTGTTTGTAGACCTATTAATCTTCCCGAAAGTAAAATATATCCTTATCATTTTAAATGCTTATGATGATGCCAGGGTAACAGATCATTGCTTTTGCAAAGAGGTAGAGAACCTCTGAGCTCATGAAAATTAAGAAAAGTGCAAAATCATGTATTGAAATCTCTAAATTAAACTAGTTAGTAGGATTAATATTGACAGATTCTAAATGCAAGGCTTTAATATTGATGTTTGGCAAGAATTTGTGATTTGTAAATGAGGCTTTGTGCTGGGCACATTTTTCTGTCAGTGTTTTGGCTCATCTCAAATATATGTCTAAATATTTTAATGTTGTAATCCTCCTGTCTTTTTCCACAAGTTATTTTGGAGTACTTCTTAAAATTGAAACGATGTTGGTCTAATTTTAGTGTAAATATTCTAAAGTTTAATGTTCTGCTTTTCTGCTTTTTGAAACCAATGTATAGCATATTAAGAACTGTACTTAAGTAGATGTAACTCAGATAGTATAATATAATAATTTGGTGTTTACTTATTTTATATCAATTGCTCTATAGAAAGCAAGAAAGATGGGTGCTTGGATATATCGTATTTGATCTTTTCTGCCTGGACATGCTTTCATTTTTGATAGAATGGCAGCAAATACTGTAAATTCAATGAATACATAATACTTATTTTTACTTTAACCAGACATGCTTGGGAACTTTTGTGTTCTGAGACTTAGATATAATTAGTTCCAAAATTGCATGCTACCAAACCATGATTTCTCAGAGCCAAAGCTGAACTCTTGAGTTTGCTCTTGTGTTACAGAGATCTTATGCTTTCAATTGCCGTTATTCAGTTTAATGTGCTAGTGAAGTCCTAAATAGTGGTTAATACTAGTTATATTTAAACAATGGTTGAACATTCAGGTTATGAAGCTGGTTCAGTTTTGTAGAGAATTGGTAACAGGCTATTGTTTGTTGTTTTACTTTACTGCTAAGAAGGTAAAAAGTTGCTTGTAGAAATTCTGGCTCAGATGCCAAAATAATTTGGCTGGTTCTGATAGTGCTATGAAGCTTAAAGGTCTGCAGAGAGAAGATTAACATTTGCTGCTTGGCCTCAGCATTTTGAGATAGTTTACAAACAAATCATAATTCATATTGACCATAGATTCTGCATGGATAGTATGTCAAGCTGTTGTAAAGAAAGGAAAAAAATCTAATTTCTTCTAGTAACTCATCTAAATTAAATTCAACTGCCAGCTGAATTTATACGTTTAATCCTTCTTGCTGAATAACTATAGAGTAGCTAGACTCACATGGCATACCAAACCAAAATAACAACCAAAAATACCACTTTATCTATCTATCTATCTATCTATCTATCTATCTATCTATCTATCTATCTATCTATCTATCATCTATCTATCTATCTATCTATCTATCTATCTATCTGTCATCTATCTATCTATCTATCTATCTATCTATCTATCTATCTATCTATCTATCTATCTATTATAAAGTTTATAGAGTTCCTCATCTCGCAGAACATTATTCTTTGTGTTTTGGCTTAATGCAATGTGTGAAGTTAGAGTCGTTTTTCATAATCTGAACAATAATTTAGTTTTACATCCAAAAATCATCAGTGATTGAAGTTAGCATTGTCCAAGCCTACGAATTTGTTGGGCCAAAAGAGTGATACAAAAAACATGTTGTTTACTTATTGCTTAACATATATTTAGTTTTATTGTGTTTCTAAAATGAAATGATGTGTGCTCTGGATTAAATTCAAATGTCTGATCAAATTCAAAATAGCCAGATGTTTTTGTTTAAATATCTATAATCTATATCTATAGTTGTATATATCTATAGTTGTATATATCTATACAATTATATCTGTAATATTTGTTTTAAAGGGCACTTAATAATGGTGTATTCTATCTACTCTATTAAGAACCTCTTACTTTAAATATGAAGCAAGGAAGAATGATAGTGGAAAAAACTGCAAGATTTTTGAGTGTTTTGCTTCTTCCAATAAATAAAAATTACTGAGTACTGTTTTGTGCATTTATAATTGCTATTGGGGTAGAGTGAGGGGGGACAGAATTGAGGTGTGTATAGACAGTGCTTCTCTTGCTGTTAAAAAAAATTGGAAATTATTTATTAATACTCCCACTTCTATGGCTCCTGGTACATTTGGTAATTCTACTATGTCTGAAAATTACAGTGGCTTCTATAAATCCTACAGGCTAAGCAATACCAGTATCTAGGGATAACTGCAGTCTTTTTGCACTAAAATTACTGATGTGAGTAAGCGTATTTGACTTAGGAAATGTTTTCTATTTGACTGCATTAATTGTTGGGTTTATTTTTGTCCTGACTCAGTGGCTGCTGTCAACTACGCAGCTTCTTAGCATATTCATAAGGGAGGTGGAGCAGAACGGCTGTGGGCAGAGGGAGTTTGGAAACAGTTCGTTTGACTTCGCTGTACTATTCTGAAATGCCACAGTCTATGTTAAAACTGTAGTCATAGGCAGGCCTGATAAGCACTGTAAGAAAAACAAAATTGTGCTAAGGATCTGAGCAGGCTACATCAAAAGCTTGGAATAGAATTGATGAGCTGTATAGTGTGAGTACTCTTTTCCTGGAATGTCTGTGTGATTGTCAATTTTCTGGGCTAGTTCTACCATACTTCCTCCTTTCTTCTCTGAGACTGCACTTTTCTATATTATAGAAAAAATGATCCTTCAATTTGTAGGTTTGAGACTCACTTAGTAAATGAGTGCTTTTCCAAGACTTGTAACAGATTGTTAAACTATTGGTTGGGTCTCTCGTTTACACTCACAGAGTAAAACCTTTTCAAGTGCTGCTTGACAGTTTTTTCCTGAGCCTCCCCAGGAAGGATATCATGAAAACAATGGCTTGAAAGCTCTTTAAAGCAGAACAAGAGTTCTACAGATCTAAATATTATTACTAATAAATTTATAAGACTTCCACAGAATTGACTTTAAAATTCATTTCTGGTTCTCAATATTTAGACGGCATTTTTCAGGGTGTGGTCATCTCAGTGGCAGGATATGTTTGTTGAAACATGCCTAAGTAACTATTGCCCTTACAACCCATAGGTAGCATTTATTGCAATGCTATTTGCTGTTGTTCCTTAACAAAACAAGTTGTTGCTAAGCTATGTCATATTCCCCCTTAATTTAATAAATGTTTGTTATTTCATGTTTTAGGAAATAATTTTGTTTGATTATGGGGTTTGGAGTTAGTTGACCTGAATTCGAATTTTGTCCTGAGAAGACTTATGAGGAAATCAATCTATTAAATGGCATATAGTACTACTTAGTACTACTTAGATACACATTAAGCTATGATAAGGGTTTTATTGCTATATTTTATTGCTATATTGAATTGAAAATTGTAACTTTGGGAATTTGAGCCCAGGTGAATGGTCTTTATTGAAATAAAATCTTTTAAAGTTTTTGTTCTTTGTAACATACATTTTTGCTAAACAGGAAAATGCTTTAAAAATAATTTTTAAGGAGGAGTTGTTTTGTTTATCAATTGCAGGCAATTTTATACAATTATTCCAATGGAAATTCTGTAGAAATGAATTTTGAAAGCAAAATTTCAACAGAGGCAGATACGTGCCTTTCTTCTGATTAAGAATTTAAATTATTTTATTCTAAAATGTTATATTTAAGCATAGGGAACTTATAGTCCTTGAGTTGTTCCTGAACCACAGTTCTGTATAACTCTAGATAGGTACCATGGCCAATGGTGAGAGCTTGCTACATTAAGAGAATACTAACTTTAATCAAGGCCCAGTTTGAATGCCAGAATAACGTCCTGAACAACTCCATGATGCACAACTTGGGTTTTCAGTGGGACCCCCCTTTCAAGATTCAGAAACCATAATGTGACTCTGGAACTCAAGATGTTATGTTCTTTACTCATTGATGTTTTTTTCCCCTTTCAGTTTAATTAGGTACAATTTAGGAATATTTTTATTTTTTATTTTTTTTAAACAAAGTTTTATTGGTTTTTTAATATTTTACAAAGGGAAAAGGTATGGGAAAGATTACAAATTTTGGCAGCCGCGAAATGCGGTAGGTGCACCCCCCTCCAAACTCATAGTGTACATTTGCATAGAATTCAAATATTACATAATAGCATATAGTCAGTGTGGTAAATTCAATTGGTAATTTCGGTCAGTTTATATCACATGGATTTTCTTATTTGTGTGATCTGAGCTTTCTTGATGTCGCCCCATCTCCCCCAGTTGGCAGTGCTCCGGCCCCTCCCGTGTCTTGTACATCTACTGAAGTGTCTTCTGTTTTTTCTAGGAGTAGTTTATTTTTTTCCATAAAGGCCTGCGCCTCTATGGGTGTATTAATTCTAACTCTTGTCTCCTCCCAGAATATTAGCATACCTTCAGGCAGTAACCATCGAAACCACACCCCCTTCTGGTATAGTTTATTCGCCAATTGCGAATAAGATTTTCTTTTCTCCCTCACTTTCTTGGGGATCTGTTTCAGAATGGTTATCTCCTTATCTTTGTATGTCAAGGCTTGCCCCCTTTGTGCATTCAGGATTTCATCTCTTGTGCTTTTCCTAAGAAATTTAATGTGTACCTCCCTGGGGACATTGCGTGTTCTAGCATACGCTGAGTTCACTCTATAGGCCAGGTCTATTTCCCACCCCATCTGTTGTTTTTCCTTCTGAATATACTCAGCCAAAATGGTTGTCATGATGTCCCTTATGTTTTCATCATCTGTCTCCATCATGTTCTGAAATCTAAGATAAAAAGACATTCTCTCAAACTCTATTTTCATTTGTTGGGTGTCAAGTTCTTTGTTTCCCCTCTGCACACCCTCTATCCCCCCCCTTCATCTCAGCCGCCCCATCTTCCAAAAGATCCAGTCTCTGTGAGTTCTTATTAATTTTATCCTGGTTCTCTTTAATTTCTTCTTTCATCTCCTTCAATTGTCTCTTTATTTCCTCTTGTCCCTGTAGAAATTGTTGAAGCATTTGATGAAGCTCCAGGTCTGTAGATTTAGGTTGCTTGAAGGCTGTTAACGTTGATTGTGTGCTAGGACTGGAGGTTGCAGATGTTGGGGCAGAGGCAGCAAAGCCTGACTTTCCAGGAGGTGGTCTTTTAGATGCCATTGTTTATAAAATAAAGAGTCCAGTCAGTATAAAGAAGAATCAGTCAGAGAGATAGAGCAGCCAAGAGAGTCCAGGAGACAGAGTCCAGGCACAGGGGAGTTTTCTAATCACCCTGGCAAAAGAGCAGTCGTTTTTCACTCCAGGGGGTTCAGAAGCAAACAGTCCACAAGAGAATTATCCAGGTAGCACGGAGACAAAGACCAGAAGCCTGAAGCTAAAAAGTGGAGTCAAGTTTCACATTTCATGAAGACAACGGAAGTGTGCCATCTTGCCCTGCCAGCTTCGGGTATTGAGGCAACAAATAAAGTTTTCAAAATTCAAAGTTCCCAGGGCTTCCAGATCTCATTGTCTTAAACCTTAAAAGTTTAAATCTGAAAATCCATTTAATAGGGGTGTGACATCTTTGGTTTGGCTCTCCCCCTCCTCCTTCCCTTGGGGCTGAGTGCTCACTTGTTTCCAGCCGCTTGTCCAAGGGGGGGGAATCCCCCTCCCCTCCAGCTGCACCTCTCCAAATCAAGCCAAAAGTTCAAGTTTGCACAGCTGACAGATTTTAAAGTTGGTAATAGGAATGAAGGGAGTCTACACCTCACCGCTCCGCCGCCGCATCCTTCAGCTTTCTTTTTTCACTACGAACAGCCTGTCAGCGAAGACGCGCCCACGCGCTCTCCGATCTGCTCCCCGGTGAATTTAGGAATATTTTTATGATTGTGCAAAATTCTTTTCCTGACTGTGCCAGTGGTAACTTGAGTTTTGTTCTAGGTAAGTTTAAACCAAAGGCTTCTTTAATCAGCATTATTTTCCCAGATCCTATGGAAATCGATAATTCAGTAACATTGCTTCTCTAATTATTTTAATCATGAACTAATAAAAAGAATTGTGTCCAGTTAGATTGAAGTTGTAATTTTATGTAAATGCAACAATGAAATCTGTTTGAACACCACACAGTTATGTTGCAAGAATGATGCACCATTAAATTGTTCCATTGACTCATTGGAATCAGACTATCACTCTCCCTGTACAGTAGTTGGACTAGGTCTCTTAATTATTTTGAAACCGTAGCTCTGATCTGAATGTTTAGTATAGGTCAATCGTTTGGGCACCAGGGACCAGTTTTGTAGAGAGAGGTTTTTCTGGGGACCCGAGGGGGTCCAGTTTCACGTGCTGCCTGCATCCCTCAGATGGGGCTTCACTTGGTTTGTGCAGCCCAGTTTCTGGCATGCTACAGACTAGTGTCAGTCCATGAGCCAGGGGTTAGGGACCTCTGCTATAGGTGACGCAGTTTTTACTGTTCTGCCTTTTTCTTTGTAGACTTTCTCTTGAGGTTTATGGAACTCTACAATGGTGTGGGAAAAGGAACTGTATATCCAATCTTTTTATTAGGCTTTTTTTTGAATCTCATATTTTCCAGGTTTCTTGAGACTACACGTTTCAGAATTCCTAGCAAGGGTGGATTGTAATCCCAGCGTGTCTGGATACATATGTAGGATACTGTATATTCTTAAAATATGGATTAAGACATCAGTAAGAGATCTTATATTATAGAGAAGTCAACTGGGTGTGCTAGTAGAAAAACAAATGAGATACTTAGTTGATATGTAGGACATGAGCTGGAGAAAGGTAGAAAATAGATTCCTGTGATTTCAAATGTACTTGTACTGAATATATTCCATGCAAGGAAGATTAATTGGTAAATTTTAAAAATGCAGAATATTACATTTCTTTTTTCTCTTGGCACTGCTGGTTTGATGTGGCATAGTGAATACAGCTTGCAACTCTGTGACACTGCAGGAAAGAGCAACTTTTTTAAAAAAAAGATACAAGTCTACCTGCTTATGACAAAATGAATGGTAGAATTGAAAATGAGACTTTGTAAACTCTGGAAACATTTTTTTTAAGTTGGGGGGGGGAGAATTTATGTAATTTATATTTACTCCTCACCATAAATCACTGTGATTACCATATTTTTCGCCCTATAAGACGCTCCGGAATATAAGACGCACCCAATTTTAAAAGAGGAAAATCTAGAAAAAAAAGATTCTGAACCAAATACTGTAGTAAAATATTTTATATCAACTGTATAAAGTTAACAGCAGTTTAAGAACAATTTTATGTCAACCATGTAACATATTAAGAACTATATTTATCTCTTTGCCCGGATCTGTCATGCAGCAAAGAGATACAGTAGCTGGGCTCAATAGCAGCAATAGCAATAAGCAGATCTGGAGAGATTTGGGGTTGGGGGTGGAGAACGCTAGATGGGACACAATCAAACTTGATTCAAAGGCTTTGGCTCCTGAGATCGGTGCGCTGCCATCCAAAATGCTATTACTACGATCTCTGCCGCCTGGAACCGCCCGAGAAGCGGCAGGTAAAGCGGGCGCTGCAGCGATCGTGGTACCAGCATTTTGGATGGCAGCGCACCGATCTCAGGAGCCAAAGCCTTGAGGCACCTTTCGTTTGCAAGAGGAGGGCAGCTTAAAGCAGCGCCCCAGCAATGTGAGGAGCCGCTGCCACCGCCACCACCGCCTAAGCCCTCTCGGGAGCCCAGCCGAGTGGGAGCTCTGAAAGCGAAACCTCTCTCCTTTCCAGCCATCACAATCTCTGCAGCCCCCTCTTTGCCTGCCCCATTTTCAGATGACCCAGTGGCTACATTCGGCTTACAAGACGCACTCAGATTTTTACCCTTTTTTTTGGAGTAAAAAAGTGCGTCTTATAAGGCGAAAAATACGGTATATCATACAAGGAGTTGCCAAATCTCCTCTGGTAGTAATTTTAATACTTTTCTCAGAAATAATTGAAAAACTTCCTGTATTCTTGCTGCCATCAGTGTAAGTTCAAAGGTATTCCTGAATTTTCTTTATGGAAACTGAAATTCTTTGCTTTCCCCAGGTTCTACTCTTAAGATATCCTTTGCATGTGAATGTAAGCCACACATTCTATTTCCATGCTAAGATTTAAAATGCCGAAGGAATTTTTTTTCCTATTTTATTAGCTTGAATCAAAGAAATAGTATATTTCTGAGGTTAATTGTTTAGATTGACATTTCCTGAAGCAAATAAAGGATGTTTCACTTTGAGCAAAAATGGAAAAGTGAAATTTCAACCCACAATTCTCAGTCAGCTTTAGGAGGGGCAATTTTAGGAGTGGTTTCAGTTCATGAGGAAAGGATTGGTTTGGATTGTGTTGTCTTACATGCAGGGGGGGTGTGCATTCTTCTGAGCACAGTCAGTCATTTCCTTTGTCGTTAAGGTTTCTTTAGGGCAGATTCTTAAAAGGCTATCCAACCACTTTGGGAGTTCAGTTTCCTTAAGTATCTCAGAAGGGACGCATACAGGGGTGAAATCCACTTACCTCTGCTACTGGTTGGTAGCAATGTGAGCGTGTGCGCATTCGTGTGCACCACCTCTGTGCATGCGCTGGATCTTCCGCGCATGCACAGAGCGTGCCTGCAAAGGTAAGCGAACAGTGAGGGGGAAAATCTGCTGTGCCACGCGATTTAGATTAGCTAGAAAGCAGGATTTCCTACTATAAATCACATGTCACAGCTGATCATCGAAAAAAAAAAACAGTTCTCATGAACCAGTAGCATCTTTTTTTATTACCAATTCGGGCGAACGAGTAGCATTTTTACTACCGGTTCAGGCAAACTAATCCGAACCGGTAGCATTTCACCCCTGGATACATATAGAACTATGTAAAATGTTCCAAAGTCACAAATATTTTAATTTCAGGAGAAAACACCTTACATTTTAAAATTTTTGTTCTAAACATAGAACAAAACTGTTAAAATACTTGTTAAGAATTTCAATTTTAACCAGTTGGAACATACTTGTGTTTTGTTGGAACGTAATGTGTTTTGATGAACAATCCAAGGACTGGCCTCAGTGTAAAACTTTTTTTTTTCTTTCACAAATCCTGATAGTGATATATACAGAAGCTGACAAGGTTTGGGGAGAGGCATTTTTATTTGTTTATTTTGAGGTGAGGTTTTTTTTTGTACAATGCAGGGAGTGTACGTAGCGCTCCTGCCTCCTATTTTTTCCACAACAAAAGTCCTATGGTATGGGAATGAGAGAACTGAGAGAATGACTGGCCCAAGTCATGCAGCTGGCTTTCATTGCTTCAGGGAGTGCTGGAACTCTCATAGCCTCCTGATTTCTAGTGAATCCAATAGCTTGCCTATGAGTTAATGCAAAAATGGGTAGATTGTGTTAGTATGTAGTTTTTAACTTACTGGGCACTCCTGTTTTTCATAAACTAGTATACATGAAATGCCTCTCTCTTTTCAGTGCAGTCAGGAAGCTTTTTTTCTTGTTATATCTGGGTGTGCCTTCCTCAAAACATGCCAAAGTCTCTCCAAATTCTATTTAGCTATGAATCATTCAGCTATTGTTGGTTACCAGGCAATACTTTCATATTTGCTTTTTAGTTTCAGTATGTCATCCTCAAGGGTCAGAGCTATGCTTTCTTCTGCTTGTGAAATTTATGGCTGACAATAATTTTTAAAAAAGAGTATAGTCAAAGTGGACACTAATTTTGCAAGATGATTTGTTTCACTTTGAAATTTTATGTAGCTGGACTTCAGTCATATTACTTTTTCATTGTTTTGGTATTCTGTAAAGCTGGAATATCAAGATCTGCTAACTTGCATAGTGAGATTCCCGGGCCCATCACCTTAGAAACAGCGATTTACAGAACATGCAGAAGCCCCAAATATTAATACTGTAAAATATTTTGCTAATCCTTTTTGTAATCTTGCTGTCGTAAAGTCAATCTTTTAATAGATTTATTTTTGAATTATATTTTAAAAACCTGGATCTTCTTTTATGAAGAATTGCCTATTTGGTGGGAAGCAAAAAAATAATTCTTCTAGATTGGAAAGACGATTTGATCCCAGATTTACAGTCTTGAAATGTTTTTGTGAATGGAGCTCTCCATCGATGTAGTGAAAATATGTTACAGCTAACATTATTTCATGTGGCTGGTATATAATAATATGTTTAAAGATTAGGCAGTATGATTTCTTGTACATAATGGTTATAATGCCATCTTGCATTCATAAAAACGATAGCCAGCTTCTTAGACTACTCATTTATACTCATTTCTTCATCTCCACCAGAGTAAATATTGGGGGAAGTATAATGTCTGTGATGAAAAGCCCTCCAACTCTCAAAGAGGAAAAAAAACTTTGTTCTTTTAAAATCAGTGTTTAAATTTCTTTCGTTTTTATTGTATAAAAAAATCTATTCAATAAAAATTATTTAGAAATAAAATCAGATGGTTTATACTATCTCCCAAGTTGTCTTGATAAACAATTGGAAATATCAGAAACCATGTCAGGTCCAGGAGAAAGAAGTCGTTGTCTTCTAGGTCAGAATTCAGAAATAGAGGACATTCTGCCCCAGATCCTTATTTCTATGATGTAGATATTTTAGGGAGAAACTACATTAAATTTTAATTTATTTGGTTTGAATGTGCCTAAGTCCAATATTCTTTATATTTGTGTAGAAACTCAGTGATGTATGCACTGTAATCTTTATGTATTTATCAGGTTGTTCATCATGATACTTCCTTTCTTCTAAATGTCTTGAGATTATTATTATTTTCCTGACAAAACCTTTGAGATCTGTAAATTTAGGGGATTTGTGGCAATGTTTTTTGTTGTGCGATTTCAATACACCAGCCGCTCTGGCAGCTGTAGTGATTCATGTAGTATTGCATGATTACAATTTTAAAATTAGAAAATAATTCTTCTTCTTAAAATTTGATCATGTGATTGGTAGGGAAGAAGATACTTCTATTCACATAACTCCAGCTTGCAGTTATTTCATTTTGACCTTTCTACTTGTTGGAATCATAGTGTTGAGTTGATTGGGAGAGTGACAGAGGCTTCATGAGTTCATAGGAATTAATTCAACAAACCTTCCTGTCCTTTCTTTTCCTCTCTGTATTAACAAAATAAAACAAATTGCTAGTTTTTCAGACATATAAAGCAATTCATAATGTTATTAACACTAAATAAGCAGCTAAAGAACACCAGATAAAGTAGGACATAAAGTGAGATTTGGATATTAAGAGTGAACTTACTGGGTCAGGCTGGACAGCCTCTTGGGGCCCCTTTACTTCTACATTAAAAGGCCACATAGGCAGAGTTTCAGGCCAAAATAAAGCTTATCTTGATCTCGCAGTGCTATCTCTTGATTTTCTGCAACAAATAGTTAAAGCAAGCCTTCCACTCCCATCTCTTTCCCACCCATCTTTGTCGTGAGTATAGTGAAGAAACAATAAATCATTAAACATTTTTAGTGATTTATGTGCTTCTGTTCAAACATTTTCAAAGTTAACTCTTCCGCTCAATAAAGCTTACAATGTGAACTTAAATGCATCCATTGCTGATTTTAGATTCCCTTCCTACTTAAATAACAGGATGAATTATTATATGGCTGGGTGTCTCCCTTGCACTGACAGAATACAGCCTTCCTCTCTTCAGCCTCTCTTGTAATGTTCGTTATTTATCCAGTTTTGAGACTGCTCAACTCCAAAATTGACTCTGGGCAGTTTCAGAAAATTAAAAACAGAAAAAACGTGTGTGTGCGTGTGTACACACACACACACACACACATACATACCTAAAAATATCCTGAAGGAACAATTAAACAAAATCTTCACATTACCACAGAGGATCCCAACAAAGGAGCCCATCGCAGAAGGCCAGAGCCATGTTTTGAGGAGTTCTGTTGAAGTGGATAAGGTGGGAGTGTAGTGAATCTCAAGGAAGGGTGCTATTAGAGAGGGGAGGCGCAGCAATAGGGAAAGGCTTTTTTCTGGGTCCTGCTAGACTACATTTCTTAATCAATAGGACCCGAAGCACGCAACTGTGTCATATTGTAAAGTATAGGTAGAAACCATGGAAGATAGCTAGTCATATGACATACAGGGCAGAAGTGGGTTGCTGCCGGTTCGGTCCAGATCGGGCGAACTGGGAGTGGTAGTGGCGGGAGGCTCCGCTCACCCGCCCAGACACATCTGCGCATGCGCAGAAGCGTCGTGCAATAGCACAAGCACACACGCACACACGAGTGAACCCTTAGTAAAATAAATTGCAACCCACCACTGATACAGGGCTTTATAGAAATAAAACCACCATGAACTATTATATACTGAGAAGTTTTCTGCTAACCAATGAAGCTGACGAAGCAAATATTACATGGAAATAGGAAGCACTAGCCATCAGTGCTTGTGCTATTGCATTCTGGACCAGGTATAGTTTCTGAGTGATCTTTAATCATCATAATCCTCCAATTGCAAGGCGATCAAATCATGAATGACCACAGCTGCCATCCGCTGCTCCAGTAAGAGCTGAGAGTTCCAGGAAAACTCCCCGATTATGCACTAGTCTAGAATGGTGGGGTGCTATTGCATTTAAAGCCAAGGATGGAAAGTTCCCAGAACTAGAAGATCCAAAAATCCACAGCCCCTCAATACTATTATGATTAAGAGAATTAATATCAATGTAGTGAATGATGTTGTAAATTCTGATGGTTATTGCCCAAGATATTTGTACCCAGACAACATACTGTTTAAGAAAAGATGGAATGTTCATATTTTTTTTAAAAAAACTTTTTATATAAAAATACTATTATGATTGAATGTGAATCTGTTACTCCTCATGCAGACCCTGACAGCATTACTTGGTTAGCCAGGTGTCAAGATTTATTTATATAATTTGTATGGCTGTTCTCTCAACAATAGACTTTAGGTGATGAACAATATTAAAGTAAAAACAATTGCAGTAGTACAAAAATTTAAATACACAGCAACTGAGAAAATAAATCTATAATCACTAATACAGACAAAAAAAACGAGTCCTTGCATATATTTGTAGCAACTGGCCCAGAGGCAGAGACACACTTTTAGTGTGTCCTTATAAGAGGTCAGCAGACTATTGAAGATCATTCATGCACTAAGGATTCTTGGTTCTAAACTAATGAAGGATCTGTTCCAATAGCTAAATGTAGGTATTAAGCAGTGGGTAAGAGTATTGGGCCCTCTGACACTGCCCTCCCCAAAGCAGGGGTTTTCGACTCAACCTCTCCTCCTCACCATTCTGATTGGAATTGGCCAACAGAAAGGAGAACTGCTACAATGCTGTAATATTCATTGTTACTCCCTTCAGCCAGTCCAGAAGAATCCAGGGTTGATGGTTTCAGAGACATTAGTGGTGGTCAGGATGTCTGCATCACCCATATCTTAGTTTTGCCACAGGTCACCAATAAGCACCACCAAGGCTATCTTAGTTCTATATTCTAGCCTGAATTCTGATTGAAAAGTGCCCAGATAATCCATTTCCTTTAGAGCATGGATCCCCCAACCGGAGTGTGGTCTATTAACAACCGGGCTGCATGAGTGATGGGCCGTCATGCGTGCACAGCCCAAATCATGCGAGCAGCAGGCACCAGTGCATGGAGCCTCACGTGTGCAAGTGGCGGACGCTGGTGCATGCAGATAGATTCATGAATCTATGAAACAACTATGCCTGCACACATGTACTTGCCTGCCCCTTGCACAAAACTATCCCCCTCCCTGCCATGCCAGACCCCAGCCCAGAAGGGTTGGGTAACACTGCTCTAGAGTCATATTTAATATGTAGTTAGCATGACTTGCTTTAAAAAAGTTTAGGTGTTCAGTGTTTACCTTGTCCTTCCAAATAATGATTAGGTGTACACATAACATTAAGTGGTTAAATAAGTGGTTTGGTGCAGTGCATGATTTCAACTGCCATTTGGTATAGGCTTATTTAATGGAATAATAATTAAATCTATCTGGGATTATACTAGCGATGTACAGAATTTCCCAAATCTAGTTTGCTTTCAATTCATCATGTACTCAAATGACAACCTGTTTTCCAAATTTTATGGAAGTATTTAAATTGCTTATTAAAACAATAAGTGCCAAAAGTGTTGTTCTGTTATGTGTGCTTCAAATTTCCTTTAGAAATGGGCAGTGAAATAAATATTAGCAGAGTTGAATTGCACATATATTGCATGTGATGGATTCTTTTTTTGGCAGATCATGCTATTTTGTTTTGCAAAGTAATCTGTGGCGAATTTTACATTCTAGCAAGAATTTATAATCTTCTGCTTACAAAGGCAATATTTTGAGTTTTACTGTTTTGGAATCCAGCCAATTGGAAATGTTCTGAGGGAATTTTTCAAGTTAGGCTAGGTTGTTTTTTTCTGAGCTGAGCACAAAAATATGATTTCTCTTTCATTCATACCCCAATAGATCAATGTTTGTTGCACACCAGTAATGAACGTGACTCGTTTAAGATCAGTATGATACAGGATACTCGGGGTCATTGGTATTGTCTGAGCTTCATTGTTTTCTTGCAGACATTTCATTATCAAACTAGGTAACATCAGCAGTGCTAGAATAGAGTGAGGTTTGTAATGCATCCCCTTCTAAAAAGGGGACGAATATCAGCTGGTCTCTAACCTTTCTTTTGGATTGTTATTGAGACAGTCATTGGTGAACAACTATAGAGCACTGAAGGGAAAATAACTTATCTGGACTTTTTTCAAGCAGGATTCAGGCCTGGGCATCCAATGGAGAGGACACTGTTTTCTTTTTCTTGATTAACTTTGTCAGAATGTAGGGGGAAAGGACAACCCCTCTTGTCCTTACGGAACTCTCAGGGGCCTCCCATGTCACAATACTGTTCTGGACAGCTTGTGAGAGTTGAGGATTAGAGTTACTATGTTGCAATGACTCTATTCCTATCTGAGTACCATTGGTATAATCTTTGTCTATGAATTTCAGTTATGCAACTTGTTGGAAATAACTGAACTTTGCATTCCTATCTGTCATTTGCATAAATCTGTCATTGCATTCCGATCTGTCATGGGGTCCAGTATAGTTTGAAATACAGCGTGTTACGTTCAGGTAGAATGTTTCCCATTTTACTTTTTAAAAAAGATGTATGAAAGACAATTAATTCACACTCTTTTGTACCTTAATGCAGGCCCAGACTTCTGTTGCATCAAAGGCGTCAACTATGAAACCTGCTGAAGCAAAGGTACGTCTTCTAAAAATAGGAAAACAAGTTATTCTTGCAGTGTCATCTGTCCAAGTGCGATTTTTTAAAAGATCAACTCTTATAGTGATGGTTGCAGCTCTCAATAATTTTTCCTAGTTTTTAATAAAGAGAGAAATTGCTGACTGATATTGGGAACAAATATGAAACTAGTCTATTGCTATTATATTTTGCATAGATTAAAATAAACTGTACTTCTGATTGAGTTCTGGATATTATTGGTATGAACTTTGTCATGATTTACAGTGAAAAGTTTCTGCATTTTACTCATGAATTTGTTTGGTATAAGTTTTCAACTATTATTGTTTTGGATGCACTATCACATTAATTTCTTTTAGAAAGGTTCATATGAGAGGATACTGCTATTACCATTATTTAAGAATTGTTCTGATTAATGAGACAGCATTTTTGCTATTATCTACCACTGGCATTGGGGAATTACTAGTTTCTGTCTTGTCTGTCTCTTCCTGTCCCCAATCCCAAATTAAAGAAAGAATAATTCCATATAGTGACATGATACAAACTGATCAATTTATCAGAACCTTTTTTTGTTTGGAATTTTATCTGGAGGAAAATGCTTTTTTATTCATTTTTAAATAATTCTATTTATAATAACCGTTTTTGAAGTCTTCAATTACCTCATTTTAACTGATTTTGAAAATAATGTGACCAAAGAAATATTGTCAAAAATGATATTACAGCGAGACAGGATTGATCCAGGTATGTGTGTGTGTGTGTATGACTTGGTGGTTTCTCAATTTAATTATGAGTCAGAGTCCAAGATAACTATTTCTCTGCTTTTAACATTTGTTGATCTTTGAGATTGGTGCTCAAGTGGTCATCATATAAATAGACAGAGTGATTGCTTTATTTATCGCATAATATGATAACCGCACAGGTTTAAAAAGATTGGCAGAGCCGTCTAAATTGTAGGATTGCTAAATGGTTAAAATGTGGACCTCCAGATACATTATTTCATTCATAGGGATAGATTTAGTGTTTTAATTGGCTCTTTGTGAAATGCTTTTGACGAAGGAGCAAAAAGGAGCCCCTGAGAAATACAAGGGATTGTCAAACTGCTCAAGCCAACTTTCAGGAGGCCCAGTGATTATTCTTCATACAATGTGTAGATGAATCTGTTGTCACTGAAATTAGACTTGGGTATCTTGTTTTACAAAGGAATTTTTGCTTTCTTTTAAAGGAGTTGTGTTTTGTGTTCTTCTAATGCTTAGAGAAATAAAATGAGGGGAAGTTGAATGTTAATCCATAATTCTTGGTTTATCGGGAGCTTTCTTATAAAAGGGCAGGATTTTGGACTTTGTTGGGAAAATACCCTTTTCCTACATTACTGTAATTACTGCAGATATATCCTATTTTCAGGAAACAAAAGTTAATATATGTCTATGGAGATTTTCAGTCATTCAAGTCATGGTTGTCCCAAAAGTGCTTCCAGCCCGCCCTCCCTCCCTCTCAAGACTTTCTGATTTTTTTCTTTGCTTCTCATCCAGGAAGCTTCTTCAGCTCTGACTGGTTGGTGGGGAATGGAAGGATTTATATTCCTTGCAGACAGCTGGTCATTTGCATTATTTTAGAGGTCTTTATGGTCACCTGGAGGTATATCTGTGTCATCAGGGTCATCTGAGTGGTGCAAATTGGTATGGAGCTTTCTTGGAACTGTTGAACTGTTGAAAGGGCACAGTCTGCAAAGAGCATAAATCCTTTCATTTCCCACCATCCAGTCAGAGCTGAAGACGCTTCTTGGATGAGAAGCAAAATGTCTTCAAAGAGAAAAAACCTAGAAAGTCCAGTTGCTTCTTTCCTGTTTAATTAGAAACTGGTCACATTTTTATACAGTAGGCACTGATATCGCGAGTTCCTTAAATAGCATGAATAAATTTTATAGGAATAGGGTTAATAAGGTTAATCTTCTAGATCAGTGATAGCGAACTTATGGCACGCGGAGCCATTTGTCAGGGCACGCGAGGCGCTGCCCTGTCAGCTGGCCAGCACGCATGTGCGCGCTGGCCAGCTGAGTTTTTTAAAAGCCATTTTTCACCCTCCCCAGGGTCCAGAGGCTTTATAGGAGCCTGGGGAGGGCAAAAAGAGCCTCCCCCGCCCCCCTGGAGGCCCTCCGGAGGCTTCATGAGCTTCCCTGAAGCCTCCGGAGCGAAAAAAATGGTCCTACGGGCAAACCGGAAGTTTGGGAACAAACATACAGTTTGCTCGGAGGGTCGTTTTGACTGCTCCGGAGGCTTCAGGGAAGTGTCCTGAAGGTCCCTGAAGCCTCAGGAGGGCTTCCGGGGGGGCAGGGGAGGCTGTTTTCACCCTCCCCAGGCTCCTATAAAGCCTCTGGAGCCTGGGGAGGGCAAAAAAAGCATTCAAAAAATGGGGGGTCACACCTGTAGTGCACGCATGTGCACTGGGGGTGTTGCGCATTGCATTATAGGTGTGGCACGCCCGCACATGACCCCCCTGCGCTCCCCCCACTTATGGCATGCGAGCCAAAAAAGGTTCGCCATTGCTGTTCTAGATACTTTTATCATTAATTCTATTCCATGTGTATTGAACGCAAATTATTCAAACAAAAATATAATTATTGTGCAGATAGATCTTAGAATTATGGCCGCAATCAGAATTGGAACTTTCATGCTAAGTGATGAAGTCATTACATGAATGGCATCCTATTTTACTAACTTTTTTTGCTTTATTTTTTATTATGCTTTATTCATATTTTAAGGAAATATGAATTCTCCATTGTCTTTGCTTGGGAGCCCCATGGGAAGGTTGCAGATGGGGATCACACGACCCCAGGATGCTGCAACTGTTGCAAATACATGCTGCCAAGCATCTGAATATTGATCACATGGCTATGAGGACACTGCGACAGGTGCAAGTGTGAGGAAAGGCCATAAGTCACTTTTGTGACAGTGTCATAACTTTCAATGCTCATTAAATGAATGGTTGTAAATTGAAGCCGATCTGTATATATCTGTCAATAGGTTTAGGGTTTTAGGCACTAACATACACCCCAAAATTGGGTTCCACTTAGCAATAGCAACAGCACTTAGAGTTATATATCACTTCACAATGCTTTACAGCCCTCTCTAAGTGGTTTACAGAGTCAGCATATTGCCTCCAACAATCTGAGTCTTTATTTTACTGACCTCGGAAGGATGGAAGAATGATTCAAGCTTGAACTGGTGAGAATCGAACTGTCAAATGGCTTATCTACAAACCAAAGCTCAGATTTTTAAAAGCCTACCAGAGACTTAAACTTAGGTTGTTTTATAGATGGTGATGTAACAGTTTGCCATTTCCCACCAGTCATTGTTCTTAAAAATTCAAGGGTCAGCTAATCTGCAGCTGACACATTTTTCATGTTTGACTCAATTTTTTGAGGGTTAGCTTATTTGCATTTGGCCTTATCCACCATTGTGTGTGGATGTTCTCTGTGCCAAGTGGCATTCTGAGTTTCGGTTTCCCAAACCACAGTTAATTATGCCATATAATCATATGAAAACAAGGATGCTGTAACTTGCACCTGCAAAATTCCAAGTAAGCACTACAATTTAACAAATTACATCATCTTAATAGGTCTGTATCCAAGGACAGTCATGTGACTATCTAGTAAACAAGCAACCATAACTGGAATGTGTAATCTGGAAGAGTTGCCCAATAGTGGCAGGTTAAATGATGGGGATCAAATATATTTATGTGGCAATATACGAGCCTGGAAAATTACTGTGCTATATTATTTCCCAAGAAAATAATCAGGACTAAAATAGTATGATGGCTGCAAAATTTCAGAAAGAGGCGGCACTACCAACAACAAAAACCTCTGTAATGTGGCATTTCTCAAAGAACAATTCTACAAGATACACTCACGCTGTTAGATGTATTTAGCAATCCTGTTCCTAGGGTTATTGTGGAATTCTGCTTCCATCAGCCTTAAACAGCATTGGAAATAATTATTTTATGACTGACTATTTTCAAACCTGAACTCCCATCCAAATTACCGGTAACCTAAATTATACCTTGTCACCCAGGGCTGCTACAATGAACTTTGTTTTGTTTTGCTTAATCCTAAATTTTAAGATAGGATATTTATGTTTACTCATCTCAACTATAGCAAAGAGAACAAAAAGTTATCTCCCCTCTCAAATAAATACAGTTATTATACACATGACCAGTGGTGAATTTCAATTTATTTTACTACCGGTTTGCTTGTGCACGCGTGTATGCTCGAACACATGAGCTCGAACATATGCATAGAAGCATCCAGGTGGGTGGGTGGAGCCTCCCGCTGCCACTACCGATTCGCCCCATTTGGAGTGAACCCGCAGAATCCACCTCTGCACTTGGATGTTAAAAAACAATGTTTTGGATTGGCTTAGATTATTTTCTCTGCTGTAACATATATTTGATATGAAGCTGTGAGGGAACCTTCAGATGTTGATAAACTATTATTTCTATCATCCATCACTATTGTCATTATGGCTGGGGCTTTTGGGAATTGTAATCAGCCAGATCTAGGATAAGATAGCTTTCATGTTTGCATGGTAAAGGTAGAGTTTTGTTAAAAAGTAAAGTGATTGTTCCAGCTAAACTCAGAAATGGCCAGAGAAGTATGAAAAAGATAACTTGCTAATGAAAGAACAATCTATCAACTAGCTTTCCACAGCTCAAATTATGCAATGCTAAATATTAAATAAAGCAAGTACATTGAATGTGACCTGTTAATGCAGTTCTCTGCACAGTAATTTATAAGTGAGTTCAACTGAGCTGACTGCATTTTCTCTAGTAAATGTTCATTGAACCAGTCTAAATTCAAGGGAAATAACCAAGAAAGAAACCGAAGAAAATAAACCACTCCCAGAATTAAACCAACAGAATCAAGAGGAAATTGAATTATTCAATGAACCTCAGTATCTTGGTAACTAAGGCAGAATATCAGCAAATAGCCCGAGCCTGTAAAGATGAAGTGAGGAAAGCTAAGGCTCACAATGAAGAAAGGCTTGCCACAAAAGTAAAAATTAACAAAAAAAGCTTCTTCCAACATGTTAAAAACAAGAAAAAAGTTAAGGAAACAATTGGTCCATTGCTAGGAGAAAGTGGCAAGAAGGTGACAAGCAACAGGGAGAAAGCAGAACTATTTAACTCATGTTTTGCATCTGTCTTTACACAAAGGGATAAAACAGTCCAACCTATCAAAAGCAGCACCACAAAATTAGGAACACAAATTGAAATAGGGAAGAAAATGGTAAGTGAGCACCTGTCTACCCTAGATGAGTTCAAATCACCAGGACCGGATGGATTACACCCCAGAGTTCTGAAGGAACTAGCAGACGAGATCTCAGAACCACTGAATTATATCTTTCAGAGATCCTGGAACACCGGGGAACTACCAGAGGACTGGAAAAGAGCTGATGTGGTTCCCATCTTCAAAAAAGGGAAAAAATTAGATCCAGGAAACTACAGACCTATCAGCCTAACCTCAATACCAGGAAAGATTCTGGAAAAAATAATCAAGCAACGAATTTGCGAACACCTAGAAGCAAACAAAGTAATAGCCAAAAGCCAACATGGATTTGTCAAAAACAGATCATGCCAGACTAATCTTATTGCATTCTTTGATAATGTGACAAAATTAGTGGACCAGAGGAATGCCGTTGATATAGTTTACTTGGACTTCAGTAAGGCTTTTGATAAGGTAGACCATAACCTACTACTAGATAAAGTAGAAGAATGTGGGTTAGACAGCATCACCACCAGATGGATTGGTAACTGGCTGACCAACCGCACTCAACGTGTAGTTCTCAATGGAACTGCATCTACATGGAGGGAAGTATGCAGTGGAGTACCCCAAGGCTCTGTTTTAGGCCCAGTACTCTTCAACATCTTCATCAATGATTTGGATGAGGGAATAAATGGGGAACTCATCAAATTTGCAGATGATACCAAGCTGGCAGGAATAGCCAACACTCCAGAAGATAGGCTTAAGATACAGAAGGATCTTGACAAACTTGAACATTGGGCACTATCTAATAAAATGAAATTCAATGGTGAAAAGAGTAAGGTTCTACATTTAGGCAACAAAAACGGAATGCACAGGTACAGTATAGGTGATACCTTACTCAGTAGTAGTAACTGTGAAAGGGATCTTGGAGTCCTAGTGGACAACCATTTAAATATGAGCCAGCAGTGTGCAGCAGCTGCCAAAAAAGCCAACACAGTTCTAGGCTGCATCAACAGAGGGATAGAATCAAGATCACGTGAAGTGTTAATACCACTTTATAATGCCTTGGTAAGGCCACACTTGGAATACTGCATTCAGTTCTGGTCGCCACGATGTAAAAAAGATGTGGAGACTCTAGAAAGAGTGCAGAGAAGAGCAACAAAGATGATTAGGGGACTGGAGACTAAAACATATGAAGAACGGTTGCAGGAACTGGGTATGTTTAGCTTAAGAGAAAGAAGGACTAGGGGAGACATGATAGCATTATTCCAATATCTCAGAGGTTGCCACAAAGAAGAGGGAGTCAAACTATTCTCCAAAGCACCTGAGGGTAGAACAAGAAGCAATGGGTGGAAACTAATCAAGGAGAGAAGCAACTTAGAACTGAGGAGAAATTTCCTGACAGTGAGAACAATTAATCAGTGGAACAGCTTGCCTCCAGAAGTTGTGAATGCCCCAACACTGGAAGTCTTCAAGAAGATGTTGGATAGCTATTTGTCTGAAACGGTATAGGGTTTCCTGCCTAGGCAGGGGGTTGGACTAGAAGACCTCCAAGGTCCCTTCCAACTCTACTATTGTATTGTATTGTATTGTATTGTATTGTATTGGTAACAAGTTCTTTTGGCTTTTGGGGAAACCAGCATGCTCATAAGCAACATTTATAATGCAAAGCTATGCAGTGTTTGGGATATGATTCAGCAGTTTATTTCATCCTTTGTTTTGAATGGTGAGGACACAATGAGCTCATATAAAAGCCATACAGAAGTAGTTTAATACGATTAGAGGGCTGAGATTCCAGTTTTATTTGAGCATGGAAATAAAATGATGTGTATCCAAATAATGTTCCATTTAAAACAAAAATATTTTAGCCTTTCATTTTTTAAAATCAAGATGTTACTACCTCTATATCTACTCTCTTATACCTTGGTACATTTATTATCAGTCTGCTGTGCTGAATGTTGTACTTTCTTATATTTTTCTGTTATCACAGCACCTGCTGTAAAGTAAAAAAAAAAAAAAAGTAAAAAAATCTTAAAACTTTCCCCATATTGTTAATTCAATTCAATATTTTAATATGACTACAAAATAAAAATTAAACATTAAAGCAGCTCATCAAACTGATATGGGGGAAGTGTTACAATGGGCTAGAATTAGCGCCCTCTGAAATTTAGAGGCTGTTATATGATATACTGTAGCTATCTCATTGGTTAGTAAAGGGAGATCTGATTGTTGAAGAAAATGTTCCTGGGTAGAGAAAGACAGCTGCTGTTGGATTTCCTGATGTTTCATATGTTGTTTAACTGAACTAAGTGTACATTCATAGGCCATAAGGGAGTTCCTTCTTGCAGAGGCCAAGATGTTGGAGTTTTTGTGAAATAGTTCTAATCCATGTTGATTTATAATTTATCCTCCATAAGGAGAGTTTCAAACCTGTGGGAAAGAACATTAATTTCAGCTAGTGTGCTATAATGCAAGCTCATGCACCTGTTTCGACCTTGGACATACTGTCTGTGTGTACATGCATAGTCAGTGGCGCTGTGCACACTCAGCTATTTCACTCATAATCCCTGTGCTTCTTTAATTGAAGATGCTGTCATTCTGCATTTTTGGCAATGGCTACACTCTCTTTTATGTCAGAGTGGGCAAATATCCACTTCCAAAATGGGCCAAGATGTCAAGTGGCAAGTTGGCAAAACTTTCTATTCATTAACCCAGCGAAGATGTTACATCTCATAGAATAAAATGATTTAAGTATCTTAATTATATTTACTTTATACTGATTTACTCAGTAGAATACTACATTATCTAGATCTTTTGTATATCAATTTAGGGAATAAATACTTTTTTTTTCAGTTGAAAGGTTTTTCTTAGGAATCTTTGTACTCAGAAAACAGAAAAATCACCTCATCTACTTAATCTGTAGTCCATACATACATTATTTCCAAAACTCAGAGGGATCAAGTCTTATTTATTCCAAGTTATAGAGTGAGCAGATATGACACAGAGTTAATATTTCTGGAATGAAATTAGGAACAGAATGAAAGAATTTTATCCTCTGCCTCCCCTTTTCCACCCTCCCCTTTTTTAGAATTTCTAGTTATCCAGAAAAGAGAACCTAAAACTTTTTTAAACGACAAACTTGACATTTATATACAGTATATTTGAAAAGGACAGGTTGTGACATCAGAAATAATATACAATAAGGTTTAACTTGGAGTACATTAATTGAGAGAATTCAGTAGTTGGAACAAGTTGATGAATCCAAATAGTTATCTTAGCATCCACATTTGTCAAGGCAGCAAATCTATGGATTGATTCTGCAGTGCTGTGGATTTGAAGGGGGAAATGTGCTTCAGAGCATCAGTAGCCCTCATATACCATTGGTCAAATTCCTTAAAGCAGTTACGGTATTTTTTTTTATGGGAAACAATATTTTTAGATTAAGGAGTTATAACAAATGGTACAGTTTCCACCACATGTATTTTAAAATACCTTTATTCTTTCAGTTTCAAAGTGCTTCATGGCCCTAGTCAATAACTGGAATAAATAATATGATCTTTGTCCAGCTTGGGAAGAACTATAATGTTTGGCTGAATGACACATAGGAATAAAAATATAAAAAACTTCACTACATACTTTAAAAAAATAAGAATAAGAAATTTTCTTGTACACCCTTTTACCCTTCCCTATATATTTCAAAACCAATAAAATTTTTGCAACAAAAAAAAAAAAGAAATAAGAATCCTAGTTATTTTTGTATCAATCAACAGAGATATTTTGCTAGCACCTCTCCATAATTTCATCAATATAATTGTGTTCACCATTTTGTGAGGATAGAAAGATGAGATTAGTAAGAAGTTTCCTTATTATATCTTGAGCAATTTCTTTCCAAGATCCTGAGTTTGTACTCCCAATACTAGGCTTCCTCAAGCCAACAGCAGACACGTGGAGTGGACTCCCAGAAAAGAAAAAGAAACAGGAAGAAGGTGATACGGACCCTGGGTTGTGTGTGTTTATGCTTGATAATAACAGCAGCCACATTGCTAGCATGTGCTCATTCATTAGTTCTAAACTAATACATTCTAGTTTACGTCTGCCTTCCTTTAGTATGATCACATTGCAGTCTCTTCTGATGGCACAGCACACTTTGAAAACGTATCATAGAAAAGCAGCCGAATAGTATTTCTTACCATTTAGTCTATTGTGATTAATACTTACTGTATGTCCTAGGGAATGATACAGCTTTGCTTTGGCGATCTTCTTCTTGTCTAAAAGAGAAGAAAGCTAGAGGTTTCTGCTTTTCTGCTTGTGTTTGAAAACAGTTGTACAGTATTAAAATGTGTTGATGCATTGGAGAAAAGCTTTTATTCAAATTATAAAGAGGTCAATTAATTGAAAGTATAGTATTATGTAGAGTTTGAAGTGGGCAATTTATATATTGCTATATAGATGATTATGTACGTCCTTAATATTCAAGATGATGTAAAAGTAATTTTAATTTGCTCTAAATACCACTTTCTGATTTGAATTTTCTATTTTTTCCTCTAACCCATGATTTTAATTATTTTCACAAATAGCACCCTAACATTTCATCGTTTGTTAACTAATACATTTAGATTTCATTTTCTTCATTCTACTCTTGTCACAGATGATAAACAATTTTGCCTATGCACCATCTAAAGTTGTTTTTGTACCATGCAGAGTTTTACTTTTGGGGGCTTCTATTTTTGTGTATGTTATGTATATTTATAATGTATATGTACATATTGTTATGTGTATATTGTTTTATTCTTGGTTGTTAGCCATCCAGAATTTGGTTAAGATGGATGGCTATACAAATGTTTTAAATAAATAAATTTCATAAGTCTGTGTTATTTTAAATAGCCATAGAAATAGTTTTGGGGCTTCTTAGTTATAACTTTCTCACAAAAGCTCCAGAGACTTTAAGTTATACAAAGCTTGCAGAAAATCTTCCTGCAGCAGCCATTGAAAAATATAAATTAAGTAATTATTTTTATTCTTTTTATTCATATTGTAGGCAACACCAAAACCAAAGGCAGAACCTGAAAAAGTACTACAGGACAAAAAGGTAGGATGAAAAGCCTTTATTCTGAATGTGCATTAAATATTTTATTTATTTTGTCAAATATGTACAAGATAATAGGTATAAGTATAAACATGGACATGAGCACAGGAAATGAGTACAAATAAATGGGGACAATAAAACAGGGACAGTAGGCATGCTAGTGCGCTTATACACGCCCCCTTACAGACCTCTTAGGAATGGGGTGAGGTCCACGGTAGACAGTTTAAGGTTAAAGTTTTGGGGGTTTGAGTATGTAACAACAGAGTCGGGTAGTGAATTCCAGGCATTGACCACTGTTGCTGAAGTCATATTTTCTGCAATCGAGTTTGGAGAAGTTTACCTTGAGTTTGTATCTATTGTTTACCCATGTATTATTTCGGTTGAAGCTGAAGTAGTCATTCACAGGTAGGACGTTGTAGCAGACACTTAGGTCAGACCTTAGTTGGCATAGTTCTAGGTTGTCCAAGCCCAAAATGCCATCAAAATTATGGTGGCATAAGGTATTCTATTGTGAAACATAGCAAATACGTTCCACCAAGTCAAATGCATATTGGGATTTGTGGGATTGCACAGCTTCTGTCTGAACTCAAAAAATTCAGATACCAGCCCACATTTGTCCCATTTTGATTGGAACAGCTGCAGCCCTTTAATTTTATTGATAAACAGAGTGTTGTAAATTCGTTTTTTGAAACTGAGACCTAATCTGATGTAGTGGTTAAGGCATCAGTCTAGAAACCAGGAGACGGAGTTCTAGTCCATCCTTAGGCATGAAAGCCAGCTAGATGATTTTGGACCAGTGACTCTTTTTCTCAGTACACCCCATCTGATAGGGTTATTGATGTGGGGAAAATAGGAGGAGGAAGGAATATTAGGTATATTTGCCTCCTTGAGTGAGTTATAAAAAATAATAAAGATAAGATTAAAAAAAACCTTCAATTTTTTAAAATTACTTGAAAATATGCCAGTTATAAGTCACAGTAATTTTAAAGAGCTCTTTTCAATAGAGTTTTAACGTGCATTTGCAGACTTGATTGTTCTCTCCAGGTATACATACAAATCTGCACTTCACCATAGTTCTCAAAAAAGTAATTTTAAAGTTCACAGGTCGGATCCAGCCCACGGGCCTTGAGTTTGACACCCCTGCTCTAACACATAGTAAATGATTAAAATTGCTTTGTTGCTATTTATCACATATGAATTTTTGCTGCATAAATATAGTTATCCTATATCATTTTTAAAAAATCTATTTTTAGGCCTTAAGTGTACCATGCAGAGAGCTAAGCTCTTAACAAAGAACTGAATAGCAGATTAAATGATTGCAGTTTTGAATTAAAGTGTGTATGAACATTATTTTAAACTATATTAATATATTTAGAAATGAATGGGCTTATATTAATTTAGTGCAATTGATGGTTCAGCTTTTAAGTACTTGTTATCTTTAGAGAAATCTGATACTAGTGGAAAGTTAGAATATAAACTACTAACCTCCCCTTGAATAACTGTGTCTATGTTAGTGGTGGGATTTATATTTTAATAATCAGACAATGATACATGACTAATTTGAATATATAACACTGATAATGTAATTAGAAGATTTATGTCTGTACAATGTTGAACTTTATACTGTGTAGGGAAAGTAATAATATTACTTGGTTATTTTGTTCATCATGCAGAGTATTCTGTCCTAGAATAAAAATCAGTATAAAAGAGGTTTGATTAAGTTTTCATATTACTGTGTGTGCTACAGGCAGATGAATCCCAACCTGTCTGTCCAGTTGAAGGGAAGCAGAGAGATCCTGGAGGGGTAATTGATTTACATATTATGATAAATATTATTTGAAATGTAAATTAGTATAAACACACGCATAAAGGTTTAAAAATATATTTGTGCAGGCAAAATGTTCAAGCAAAGATTCTTTAGGGAAGGAGCCTAAGCAACCAAGTTTGGGAAAAGAAACCTCTGCTCAAAATGCCAAGTCAGCACAATTGGCAACAACTAAAGAAGGAAAGGTAAGGTCATTTTTCTAATGAAAATATTTAAGTAGCATTTCTGGACACACTCCAGAAATTACAGGGATTCCTAACCATAGGCCAGGCTAGGTTAGAATTCTGGGTATTGAATTTTGTTAATCTGGAGAGCAGCATAATAAGTAAAACTGGTAGAGAAGGAATCCCAAAGACTAAGGGAGGACAAATGAAGGGAAATGTATTTCTACATAAATCACTTTGGTAAATAACTTTCACTTTTTCTGAATTTTAAAAACAGGTAAGAATAAATTCCAGATGTGTAATTACAACCTGTTCTATATAAACTTATGGTTGTGGGATTTCTCTTTGTTCTTGTTGTATTTGTTCTTGTTCTCTTTGTTCTTGTCTGCAGAGCAATCAGACAATTTCAAGTAATTTAGACTTATTTAGGGGAAACCTCATAGTTGGTCGCCTTATTGTATCACAAAATCAGCCAAAGCTCCCTAGCAGGACACACAAGCCACTCTTTGATCCTGCATAATAGCTGAGGGCATGCACTTTGCAGTAACTCAATCTGGTTGTTTAAAAATGTACTTTAAAAAGCTTTACTGTAGATTACGAACAGTTTTCATTTAGTAAGCATTGGTTAATATAAAAGTATTTAGTGAGGCAGTAATTAGTGTATTAAATTGGGTTAGATCATATTCCTACTATGAGCTTATTGAATTATTTATTATTGAAAATGTTATTTTCCTAAACACCTCAGATTTAATGTACCACTGTATAGAACAGCATTGTGCATGGCCAATAAAAAAAATTTCCTTTCATATTTTTATTTCCACAGCTAGAATTACACTGCTGATTCTTTTGTTAGGCAGTGTTCTAGTGTTATTGTATCTCATAAACAATAAAATACTAATTAGAAATTAAAATATAACCACAACTGATCCCAAAATTTTTGTTGCTAAGTGAAACATTTGTTCAGTGAATTTTGCCCCATTTCATGACTTTTCCTGCCCCAATTGTTAATTGTTAAATGAATTGTTAAGCGAATCACTGCAGTTGTTAAAGTTAGTGACACAGTTGTTAAGTGAAATTGGCTTCCACATTGACTTTGCTTGACAGAAGGTTGCAAAAGGTGATCAGATGACCTCAGGACACTGCAACTGTCATAATAATGTGAACCAGTTGTCAAGTGTCCAAATTTTGATCACATGACCTCAGGGACAGCTGCAAGTGTGAAAAACAGTCTTGCATCTCTTTTTTCAATGCCGTTGTAACTTTGAACGGTCACTAAATGAACTGTTGTAAGTCGAGGACCACCTGTATATGCAAGATACTTTTTTACAATAATTCTGAATTATGCTTATGGTGAATGATTTCATGATATGCTTTTTATTTATGGCCAGTGTAAAATCATGCTTGAATGACAATTTCTGCTTAGAATTTGGGCTGCTCTAAATATTAGTGGTACTTTGTGTTGGCTGATCTTACCCTTTTCCACCTTAGGCTAACACTGATAACAAATCATTGGCTTCCAAGGTAGCTGTTGGCACAGCTGGAACAGTTACAGCTGCTGGTTTGACTGCTACAACTGCAGAGGTGAGTTTAGTGGTGGTTAGTAGTATGTGTATGTGAAATTATTTACTAGCTCTCAGAAATACTTTCTTATTTTCAGACTAAAGAACATAAACAGGCAACTCCTGCCCCAGTTACTGCAGACAGTAAACCAGCAGAAAAGGTAAACAAAGGTGTATTTACCGTGTATTCTACTGCAGCATTTTCCTTTTTTTCAAGCACCATTTTAAAAGTAGCTAGCCAGCATGGCTAATCTTGATATTCTTTTTTAAATATCCACAATCAGCTTTATTTATTTGTAATTTCCCCATCATTACTATGCTGACTTCTGAGAAAATAATATATGGAGATATAGTGTACTACATATACAAATGTACACTTGTATATGTGCTACATGCAACACTTGAATAATCAAGTGTGTATGTGGCACATATAATCTTTCTCTTACTGCTCTGACTGGAAGGCTTTGTTCCTCCTTTTGTCTTTTTAAGCTGCCTGACTTATGGATAACTTTTTCCTCACTTTAAATCTCTGCCTTTTTGCTTGCTTGCATTTGAGTAATTTTTCTGTTTGTCTATAAATCTCTCCTCAAGTCCTTTTTACTCCTCGGGTGTTTTATTAAATTATCCACTTCCTTTTCTTTTTCCTAGCCATTTTTTCTAGGTGTGGTCTCTCTGAGTCAAGATTACTGATGTCAAGAAGAATCACTAACAGGATATTATCTTTCTCTCTAGACATCTGTCGTCTTGTACTCATAACACCACACCTTTTATATCTTTTCAAATTCAACATTTGTTTCTTCCTCGTACCTCTTCTGGGTGACTTTCCCCCCTCCTTTAATTCCGATTTTCTGAAAAGTTTATCTTTTTTTCTATACTAAAAAGCTCCTTATCTCATCCTGTGACCCAACTGCCTTATTTTCCACGCCATGTAGCATTTATCTGCATTTTCAAATCCTATTTCCTACATTCTGCTAATTACCTAGATATTTGGATTTCTTAACAGCTGAGTTATTTCTTTCTTCTTTTAGCAAGTCTCTACCATATAGTATTGACCAAATTTGTTTCTCCAATGGTAAAATATCTCCCGGGTTACATAAACTATAACTTTGGATATTAATATTTCACTGAAACATTTTACAATTTAAATAATAAATTAGATTTTACTGTATTGATTTTTTAAATATTGGATTATAATAATTTTAAGCAGTATATATATTTACTAAATAAATAATACATGTATTGCCAAAAAACACACTAGTAATCAACTACTCCATGCCAGTGCTATATATTATTGAAAAAATGTGTTCCTAGTCTGATTTAGATACTGCCTTAGATGATTTAATAAATACACTTGGAAGTCCTGAAGAAAATGAGCCACCTGCTCCGACATATACTGGACGAGAAGTTTCGGTATGGATTTTTTTCTATCAGAACCGTATGCATGAAATCTGCATTTTTATAATTACATTTTGTAAATGTGGATGCAAGTAAAATAATAAGTTTTATTTTCTTGTGTGAATCCTTGAACATTAGTGTATGTGCCTCTATTATGTGTTTTTCAAGTTTTTAAACCACATAGAAATCTGGATTAGTTGCACTATGGTGTGTTTTTTTCCTAATCAATTATGGGAGGGATTCCCTCTTCATTTTTTATCTTCTGTTGCTTATCTGCATATTGTGATTATTTTATTTCAATTCAGATGTTAAGTCCAAATGAATTTAGGAGAGCTTGCTTCCATGGGAATAGGTCTAGGTGAAGTGATTGACCTGAATTTTCAGAATGTAGAATTGTTCCTCATAAACACATTTACTTAACATGATAGGTGTATTTATCGCACAATGATTTAAGCTATGCACAGATTTTCAAAAGACAGCCCATTTGAGAATCTCTGTATATATTCCTGACTCATTGGCAACATGTTCTGAAACATTAGAAACAGCTTGCATCTAGTCTGTTTCCTTTCTTAAATAGTCCTATTACTCATGTTTTCATTTTATGTCTATCATAGAATGGTAATCTGGTCTAGATTAGAGATAGCATTGCACTGTTGTGAAAAGATCATATGCTCTTTAAAATTTACATTAGAAAATAGGGAGGTTGAATGATAGTCTAGGCTTCTTGCTCAGTGTCTGGGAGGAATAAAGATAGAACAGTAAAAAGGGAGAACTGCTTCAGACAATAATGTTTGAAAACACGTCTGTACCTATGGACTTTCCTCCCTCTCTTTGTAATCAAAATGCAGGAGAAAGAAGGTTTGAGTACTTACAAACTCTACTAGGAATTAATATAACCATCATTAATATATAACTGGGTAGGTTAATGTTTTTTATTATTCACATAGTCAGATAAGAAGAAGCTAATAGTTGGATCTCAAAGTATAGAGAAAGAATAATTATTATCTTCTGCACTCTAAGCAAGGGATTCTTTTCTTCAAACTGTAGTGAGTTTATTTCCATTTCCAATAATTAATCCTAATCATTAAATTATACTGATAATTATCACCACCTGCCAGATGGTATGTTACTTTAAAAACCCAGCATGTTTTAAATATTAGCTAAAATATTATCTAATTTGTCTTATTAACATGAACTGCAGTTCTGGAGTGTTAGATAATTGAGGTAAAATGAAATTTGTTCTGTACAACAGTGATAGAATAAGCGAACAGAAAAGACATTTGCAGATATAGACATCAGCTTGTATTGATTTTTCCTATCATAATCAGTCATTTTTACCAAATATTAGGGATTACTATTTTGCATTGATAACTAATTAGCATTAAAATGAACTTAAAATTATATTTTTCTTAATAAATTGGAATCTTATGGAAATATATTTTATGTAAGTATGAATTAATTGTTGAGCTCAAGAATAAAATGTAACCTTTCGTTTTATGTAGGACCCAATGTTCTCCTTAAACATAGAAGAATTGGGCAAATGGGAGAGCACAATTCCTCCAGAATACAGGAAATTATTGGAGGTATAAACTATTCAGAGTTATATTCCAACCATTTCCTATAAGGCAAACTGGTTAAAATATTATCACAAACATACTTTTCTTTTTCAGAGTAAAGGTGATGATAAAATAACTTCTCCATCAGTTGCAGTAGGAGAATCACAGGTATGGTTAATTTGTTCAGTACAAAATGTGAAGATAGAAAATTATTACTGATCTTTAAATAAAAAGTTATCCATACTTGTTTGAAACACAAATCAAATAAATACATTTAGGCAATAGGACCATGCAGTGGTTTGGATTTAATCTCTAATTAGTGGTTGAGAGCGCACAGTAATTGCAACATCTTAAACATTTTGGGTGATCCTCAGAAAAGATGCTTCTGTTTTAGGATGTTGCAGTTAGGTGATAAATTAATGTTCCCACCTTCTCCAAAACATCTGAAAATTGAATCTAAAATTTAATCACAGATAAAACTGATTTGTTGGGATGCAACCAATTTACTATATATGAATAGTCATGGTCTTAATCAAGTGACTAACTCAAACCACTAGATATGTGAAGGTTTAAATAGTTTGTTTGAGAATCAAACAATAGTAGGTAGTATTATTTTTGATAGTATTATTTTTGTTGAATTCAATAAGTAATCTCTAGGATTCGATACAGAATGTTACGTAGAAAAGTTTTTGTACTTTGTGTGGGACAAGAATTGTGGATAAGGTGTGTCTTTTCATTTCTAATATAAAATATATGGGGCACAGTCATTGAATAAAATTCAGAATCCCTTTTAATTCTGTAATTGTATTTCAAAATCTTTTGCTACTTTAGGATGTATGGTTTCATGTTGGTGACTAATCCTAGAAGAAAAATCAATCAAGGCAATATTTTCTAATAGTATATAAGGGGAGACAATAACATTTTCTCTGTTAAAATTCTGTCAGAAATGATTTTTTAAAAAACAAATAGTAATTCTGAAAAAAGGTAGATTCCCAGTTTATGTTCAAATAATAGCTATCTTTTCAGAATTATTTTGGAAGAATCAGGTATTTGTACAGGAAAAAACCCTACTCTGGTGTTTTAATGGTCAGTTTTCTCTTCAACTCTATAATCATAGTTGCTGAATTCACTTATTGTGCTAAATTAAAATGGTGGCTTGGTTTTGCCATTGCCTGACTTCCATTTTGGATTAATGTAGGTAACCCTTGATTTACAATCACAACTGGGACCAGAATTCCCATCATAAGTCATTGTGGCCATAAGTCAAGTTGGATCCGATTTCATGACAATTTTATGGTAGTGATTAAGTGAATAATCATGGTTCTTTAGTATATCATGTGGCAACAAGTCATTGTTGTAAGCTGGTTGCCAAGTGCCTGAATTGTGATAATGTGACTATAGGGGTGATGCAATGGTCATAAGTGTGAATGCAGGTTATAAATCACTTTTTTCAAGGTCATCGTGAATTGTTGTTAAACAAATGGTCTTAAGTCGAGGACTCTCTGTATTTTATTTGAATTATGCCATTAAAAAACACTCTTGATATTATGTGTGAATGCAATCATTGAATAGCCAACAACTGCTAGAAAAGCAGGCCATTGCAAAACTAGATTGCAAAACATCTCTTGTTTTCCCTTTTGCTTCAATTTGGAAGTTATTGGTTCTATTAATAGAGAATGATGGGTATTTCCAGATTAGAAATTGGCTAATTTGGCTATGAAGTATTTGCATTAAACTATATGGTGCTCATAACCTGTAAAGAGCTATTGGGCAATTAGTATAAGTCTAACCCAGTTTATGTTTTCATTTAGCCAACAATGACAGACGATGACCTTGCAGATGCTCTGTCATCTGATTTCACTTGCCCTACTGTACCATCTGCTGGAGAAAAGGAAGTCAGGCCAAAAGAGGTACTGGTTTTGCTGTCTTTTAAAGAAATATTGCCAATCTTGAAATATTCATTTAGAAAGAAAGTTTTAATACATTGCTTTAGCAATAGCAATACATTTAATTTAATACATTGCTTTTAAAACATTGATACACTCATTAATACATTAATGCTGATTTAATGCATTACTTTTATAATTTATGCCAATAAATTTTGTGTTTATATTTATTTATTATATATTTATATTTTTGTGCTATAAGCCTGCAGCAAAAGATGAGCTTTTACAAGCCCATTCTACGACATTGGTCAGCAGTTCGGCTCCTCCCAAAGAGAAGAAACCAAAACTGGAAGAGGTAGATAGATACGTTACCCTATTTAATGTTCTAATACTCAAAAATAGATGCACAAAATTATTATGATCAAGGATTTTGGAAGTCTGCTACAGAAGTTAGGTAACAAAAACTTTCTGAGCTTTCTTTTTCAGTCCTTATTATTCATATTGTTCAAATTGTATCCTGAGAATTTGTATTGAATCATATTAATTGAACTGGATTTAAACTTCATTCTTTGGATGAGTCTTTCCAACTGAAGAAAATATTTTCATCTTTGCTGCTTTTCTCACTCAGCATTTTCCAAAATGCTTTTGAAATGAAGATCTTATTGTGTTTTATCTTAGCCTTCCACCAGAAGGCTTTAGGTGAGAAAATGTCAGTAATCCACAGCTTATTATGAACCTTTGAACAGTTTGAGATAAATAGCTGATATTTAAAGGCGGTTGAGTTCTTATTTGAAAATACAGATAATGGACACATAAAATATATATCCTTTAGTTGCTGCAAGATTTCAAACACATCTATGTTTGAATTTCAGATGTGAAATCAGAATGTGATTTCATTGTCTGCCAAAAGGATCAGTTGTTTCCACTGTGGCTATTGTGTTTTATTGGGCATGACTTCTATAATTCCTTTCTACATGTATTACATGTTGTGTTATAATTACTCAAAATTTTTATTGGTGTGCAGTATCACAAACAATTTATAAAAACATATTAGGATGACATTAATCACTATCTACTTTATTTTTTTTGTGTATAAGACGCACCTTTCCCCCCTGCAAAAAGAGGGTGAAAATCTGGCTTCATCTTAAACGCTGAATACAGCATTTTTGCCCTGCACATCCCATTTTGCAAAAATGGAGGCCCAGAGGGGTTGGGAGGGCTGCAAAGTGCTCCTCGGGGCTGGGGAGAGCAAAAACGAGTGAAAATGGGTCCGTTTTTCACAAAAATGGGGCTGTTTTTGAACTCCCAAGTGCCAAGAGCATTTTGCAGGCCTTCCAAACTCTCTGCACACCCCATTTTTTTTTTTTTTGCAAAAAATGAACCCATTTTTGCAAAAAGCAGGCCATTTTTTGCTTGTTGTTGCTCTCCCCAGCCCCCAGGAGCACTCTACAGGCCTCCAAAACCCTCTGAAATGTCCTGGGTTTTGCTCATTTTTGCCCTCTCCAGCCCCCAGGAGAACTTTGTAGGCCTCTCAAACTCACAAAAAAACCAGGGTGTGCAGGGGGTTTGGATGGCCTGCAGAGTGCTCCTGAGGGCCGGGGAGGGCAAAAATCTTTTTTTTTAAATTATCTCTTCAAAATCTTGGTGAGTCCTATACTCAGATGGGTCTTATAGTAGAAAAATATGGTAATATTGAATAATACTAAGTATAGTACTTATGCTGGAGAGAACATGTTTGGCACTTTATCTAGAAAATTACTCTATGGATTTCTCCCCTTTTTTATTGAACTAAACTGGGATTAATTTTCCTGAGACTTCTCATAATTGTCTCTTATACTGTATAGATCACTCTGCTTTCCTGAGCTCAGAATGTTATACCACAACTACGTCTTCAACCAAGTTTCAAAATTGATTTATTATTATTATGGTTGATGAACCTGCATTATTATCGATTACTTTAAATTCAGTATTAAATATAAAAAGACAGATTATTGCTATGTAATGAAAATTTACCATCCTGCATTCAAATGTTTTAGCTATCAGGTCTAAATTATGCTATAAAACAATTGCTGAAAAATCTGAATTGTCAATACAGCATTATGTCCAATAATTCCCGCACGTGTGAAGATATAAGGAATCGCCTGTATTGTTTCTTTTAATGATTGCACTTTGGTTTTACAATTTAGGTGACAATTAGTGATAGTGCCCTGGATGCTCTTGTGGATACACTTGGTATGCCAGAACCTGAACCTGAAGAAGATACTAGTTCCATCGTTGAAGTTGAAGAGGTACATCTATGCTATAAACATTTTGGGAAACGAGCCCAAAATAGAGTCACTTTGGTCTAGTGATTAAAACACCAGAGTAGAAAACACAAGATTAAGAGTTCTGGTCCTACTTTAGCCAAGAAAGCCAAGTAGGTGATATTGGGCCAAGCACTCACTCTCAATATAACTCAGCTCACAGGTTTGTTGCTGTGGGGAAAATGGGAAGAAAAAGAATATTATGTATCACTGCCTTGACTTATTTATAAAGTAATAGCCAGCAGTGTGCAGCAGCTGCCAAAAAAGCCAACACAGTTCTAGGCTGCATCAACAGAGGGATAGAATCAAGATCACGTGAAGTGTTAATACCACTTTATAATGCCTTGGTAAGGCCACACTTGGAATACTGCATTCAGTTCTGGTCGCCACGATGTAAAAAAGATGTGGAGACTCTAGAAAGAGTGCAGAGAAGAGCAACAAAGATGATTAGGGGACTGAAGACTAAAACATATGAAGAACAGTTGCAGGAACTGGGTATGTTTAGCTTAAGAGAAAGAAGGATTAGGGGAGACATGATAGCAGTGTTCCAATATCTCAGGGGTTGCCACAAAGAAGAGGGAGTCAAACTATTCTCCAAGGCACCTGAGGGTAGAACAAGAAGCAATGGGTGGAAACTAATCAAGGAGAGAAGCAGCTTAGAACTGAGGAGAAATTTCCTGACAGTTAGAACAATTAATCAGTGGAACAGCTTGCCTCCAGAAGTTGTGAATGCCCCAACACTGGAAGTCTTTAAGAAGATGTTGGATAGCCATCTGTCTGAAACGGTATAGGGTTTCCTGCCTAGGCAGGGGGTTGGACTAGAAGACCTCCAAGGTGCCTTCCAACTCTACTATTGTATTGTATTGTATTGTATTGTATTGAATTAATAAAGGCAAGATTTTTTGTAAAAAAAAATCTAATCAATCAACAAATATACAAATAATAAACCTTGTTGGTAAAAGAGTTGTACTCCTAAATTTAGAGTTAAGTACAATTAAATACATTAAGAGGTACTTGGGAATAAAAAGTAATAAGATTAGGTTGCAACTGCAGGAGAATAAAGTGCTATTTAATTAAATACTATATGTTGAGTAGTTATGAAATACTTATGTGTATATGGATCATCATTCATTGGTATGACTGATTTAGGTTTAGGCACTTTTAAATCCCACTGACTTTAGAGTATCTATTTAGATTTCCGAAGAATCATATTTTATATTGATAAATTGTTTTTCCTCCTCCTTTAGCCAAAGGCCATAGAAAGGAAAGAAAAGAAACCTGGTGAACGTGATGATACAATTCCTCCTGAATACAGATTAAAACCAACCTTGGTAACTAATAATCTCCAGCTTTCAGTTACATGCAATATATATTATTTTTGTTAGTTTAGCAATTGCACTGGGATATTAAATTATTCAGTTATTTAGTTGATGTCTTACTGGTTTTACTTCAAGGACACTTTTTCTAAATTTTGCTATATTGTCTCCAGGTTAAGAGGGATAATTGCAGTTTGAGCACTGGGATTCTTGACCTGATTGCTCTTTCATCTTTTACTGCTTTTATGTGCCATGAAAGGCAAGAATAGGGAAATGCTTGTTTGACCTCTTTACAACCATCTGATGAAAAGGACACATTATAACGATTCCATCCAGAATCTGGGTAGTGATTGCTGGGAAGGGGTGATGTGGTCTTTTAGCTTTTTCATTGTCTCTTTTAAATAGCATGTAGAAGTTGTTTATCTCTATGTGCCTGTTGATGTCTGGTTTTTGGAATCTGGAACTATATCATCAAGCTTACCAAATGTCAAATATTAAATACTGGAAGCCAACAATCGGTGTTAATTTTCTTAGGGATATAGAAATACAGCACCTTTGGCTGAACGGATAGTATTAACATCTAAATATAATAGAATATCTAGAAACAATTATACTAATTACAGTAGGAAGCAATGGTATATAATGTCTAAAACGAAAGATCTGATGCTCTTTTTCCTGCTAATTTTCTTTATGGGGAAATCCAACATTAATTGGAAAAAAGGTGCTGATATGGAAAAAATGGATGAAAGTGATGATACTGACTTTGGCCCAAGTGATAGATGATGAAGATTAATTTTTAACATATTCTCTGCTAAGAACAAATGACATCTGTCAGATACTACTCAGCGGCAATATTTACTGGTACAACATTTGTTAATAACATTGTTTGTACCAATGGTATATTAAGCATCTGAGACACCTGTGAAATTAGATCAACTAGTTTAATGTTTTATACAACAAAAAATAACATTTAGAATTTTATGAACTCCATTAAGTCTGTGTAGAAAAAAGATTGTCTATGACAGAATTTACAGGCTGTCCTTGACTTTTGACCATTCATTTAATGAACTATATTAGTTAGACATGTAACAAAGCCTAAATTTTTCAGCGTATAATATTTTCTTGAATTACATACCTAGTATAGGGAATTTGACAACTGGACAGCATGGTCAAAGCCTAATAATGACACTAGGCTTACTACATCATCCGTAGCTTGATCCGTTTCTTCTCAGTAATCAACTGTGCATCTGAATTATTGTTATGATATACAACTATTAAAGTTCTGGGAAATTGAGAAAATATTTCCGTTCCAGTCTGGACTTCTTTTGCATCTTCACTATTTTTATTTTGATTGAATACAAATTGCATTCTTAACAATAGTTCTTTTTTTAAAATATTAGGACAAAGATGGGAAGCCACTGTTGCCAACAGCCGAAGAGAAACCAAAGGTTGTTTAACAATTTTTAAAATATTTATTTACTATTATTTCTATTGAAAAACAACAAATTGAGTGAAAATTTTTATCAGTTCTTTTTTCAAAACATATTGAAAATACATTCAATATTCACTTTGGAGGAAGTTTAGTATAATACAAAGGGAAGTTCTTAATAAAGATTTTTCTTTTCTTTTTTATTATTTTTTTCCTTTCTATTTTTGCAATAGCAAATACAATACTAAGTTAGACCAAAACAAAGGACTGTTTGGTCCAGAGCTGTAAGTCACAGGTTTCAATTCTGTACATGCAGGAAATTAAAGAAAGAAGACAGGAAATCAAAAGTGTTCTTTCATTGTTGATTCCCAGCAACTGACACTTTAGATGTGGAGTATTTTTCTGCTAGTAATAGAAGAAATCCAAATGAATAGCCTTATTCTTATATCAATTTGTCTTCATACATTGGTTACCTTTAGCACATTTGATGGCAATGATTTATATAATTTAATAACATGTAGTTGAAGAAATTATTTCCTTTCACCATTCACAAATCTCCTCATACCTTACTTCAACAAATAAGACCAGGTTCTAATACTGTGGAGGGCTGAGAAAAACTTTTTAATACTGAATTTTTTCTATATATAGATGATTTTATAAGCCTCTATTATCCCCCACCAGTGGTTCACATTCTTACTTTAAAAACTCAAAATATACTTTCCTTCTGCATGTCTTACCTTAGTTTTCTGTCTCTTACAGTGCAAGTAAAATAATATTTTACCAATGCCTATTGCTCTAAAAGTTTCAGATCTTCTTTTGATTTACAGTATACTGTAACAGAGGCATGTTTTGCATTATGAATAAAATCTCATAAGAGTTGAATCAATATCTTAGAAATCTTTCTTTGTGTTAGGTGTATAATATAATATGCTATTGGTGTGCTATCAGTTTGCATTAAAGCAGGCTAACTGGATCGTCAGAAGAAAGGGAAACTGCAAGATTCCCTTTTTTGCAACCGTATTATTAATACAGTGCTGTTCCTCCGGGGGAGGGGAGTTCAGATCCCTCTCTTTTGAGCAGAAATGCATACATATTTCCAACCAAATATTCACCCCACAGTAATCATGTTCTTACCTCTGCTGAAGAATACCAACTTGATAAATGGTACTTGATAAGTGTTTGTACTATAAGAGCCGTCCGTGGTGGCACAGTGGTTAGAAAGCAGTATTGTAGGCTAACTCTTCCCACTGCCAGGAGTTTGATCCTGACCAGCTCAAGATTGACTCAGCCTTCCATCCTTCTGAGGTTGGTAAAATGAAGGACCAGATTGTCGAAGGCAGAGTCAGCAGTTTTCTAGCTCTGCAAACTGCTTAGAGAGTACTGTAAAGCACTATGAAGTAGTATATGCAAGTATATGTAAATCTAAGTGCTATTGCTATTGTCGCTGTCATTTTTGTCTATTTTTAATTGATTACTCTGTATCTATTTTCCCTTTTTGTTTTACAGCCAATTACCGAGACTGAACTCATTGATGAATTTTCAAAAGATTTTGTCTGTCCTGCTTCTTCCACAGAAAAATCAAAACCAGCTGAACTTGCTGATACATCTAAGGTTTGTCCCAAATGCTACAGTTAAATCCAAAATACTATATTGAATTAGATTACTTTTTCTACTGATTCTGCCCCAATATGGTGAAAATGGCATGTTCTGCTCCTGTCAGCTAAGAAGTGTTGCCTGGTGGAGCCCAGAACGAGAGATTTTTGAAACATCGTTCCCCCTTTGTTTGGCCTGTCCCTGCTGCCTTTTGTAAACTTGATGTTCATGGATTTGACACTGCTCCTGGTGATGTGGATGATTGGTTGGATTATGCCTGGATGCCATGTTTTATTATTTTTATTTATTTTTTAAAAAAATATTGTCCATTCATGTATTTTATATCATGCCATGTAAAAGTAAGATGAGCAGCAATATAAATCCAACAAACCAAGTCCTCAGCTAGGAAGCTCTTTTGAGAAATATGAGAGTAGTATTTTTCAATGCATCAGTAGAATTTCAGATTGAGAAAGATTGCATTGGATAGACGCAGATGAAAAATTGTGTAAATTCATCCATAGTATAACTTCATCTTATATTCTGCTCTTCTGTAACTCATCATTTGTTAAGGTTTAGGTAGCATGCTGAGAAATAGAGATTTAGGCAAAACTCCTTTTAATGGTGCTCAAACAGTCATACCTTTTAATGATTAAAATTAATTCATCATTTTTCCCCTAAGAAACCTGTGGCAGATGAGTCCTCCAAAACTCCCAAAGAAAAAGTAGCTGCATTTCCTATAGCTGTTCCTGTGCAACCTTTGGCTTCATCAGAAGTTTCATCAGTGAGTATCTTCTTAGAGACCACAAAATGAAGTCACATTTGAGAGGGCAATAGCTCTCTCTCTCTCTCTCTCTCTCTCTCTCTCCCTCCCTCCCTCCCTCCCTCCCTCCCTCCCTCCCTCCCTCCCTCTCTCTCTCTCTCTCTCTCTCTCTCTCTGTGTGTGTGTGTGTACATGTACATGTGAGAGAGGGAGGGAGAGAGTCTTTGTATGTGTGGGTATGTGGGTATGTATATATTATTTAAAAACTGAACAAAAACTTTTATTTGATTCTAGTATCTTATGACGGAAGAAGATTTATTCGTTGAATATAATATAAAGATGAAATGTTCAGATGTTTTCTAAATCAAATATTTTAATTGTGTTGATTGACTGGAATCTCATTATATCTGCCTGTTAAACACACAAAGCCTCCTGATCTATGTATGCAAAAGTAAATCCTGTAATTAGTATCTGTTTGTGCCTTAGAAGCCCGAGTCAACTAAGCCCCAGAACACATCTGCAGAAGAAGCTGTCTCAGCTTCAACTGTGCCTTCTGTGAAATCTTCAGCTCCTACAGTCACTTCTCCAGTGAGTAACCAGTTACATAAATTAATATAAAATTAATACAAAATATCCCAAGTTGCACTTGATCAAGTCCAATAATTGATTTTATGGCAAAGCCATAGTGGCCAATAGCTAGACTCTGCCCACTCCCAGGAGTTCGATCCTGACCAACTCAGGAATGACTAAACCTTCCATCCTTCCAAGGTCAGTAAAATGAGGATCCTGATTGTTGGGGGCAATATGTTGACATTGTAAACTGCTCAGAGAGTGCTCTAAAGCAGAGGTTCCCAATCCCCAGTCCATGGCCCGATACCAAGTAGAGTGTGAGCGTGCAAAGCTGCATTTGTACAAGTGGCACACATGTGCAAAATTTTTCCCTCTCCCTTCACTGTCGCACTACCAGCATCGGAAAGGTTGGGGACTGCTGCTGTAAAGCAGTATAGAGCAGTATCTAAGTGCTATTGCTATTGCTATCTTTAATATCCTTATGAAAACTTTCGGTATAGACCACCCAGAAGTAGCAATTCGCACATCTTAAAGTTATGAAAGTTGAGAAATGCTGATATAAATAATTTGTGAGCTGAGATAATCTGGATTTTTTTCTCTTTTTTTAATATTTTGGATTGTTAGATTGAATCTTTTTCAGGGGGTGATTAAGTCCAATTTAACTTAAGCTTTTGGCAAACGAAAGTCTTTAAATGTAATTTATCTAGGAGAAAATTCCATATAAATTTTGTCTATACGTACTACTATTTTTTTTACTTAGTCTAACCAATTCTACATTACAATACTATCATAATAGTAACAAGTTTTCTTGACTGTTATTTTATGTTAAATTTGAGATCAATAGTATTATATTTCTCATTTTTCAATCAGTTTTTAAAAATACCTATTAATTGATTTTGCTTGTTATTTATAGAGCACACAAGCAACTAATGAAGCACTAGAAGCCTTATCTGGAAGCCTAGGAAAAAATGAACCTGCTCCAGAAGAAAAAAAACCTGCTGTGGATAAAGTGAAAGTAATAAAATATCTAATTTGCTGATTATAATGGAAAGGGCCTTTCTTATTTTCTGAAAGTACCAAAATAGTTCGCTATGAAGTGTAGTTTTTCTATAATTGCTAGCATTTACTGTAATTTTCAATTTTTGAAAGTATTTCTCCAATGATGGAACAGTGCCATGAACAGTGGCTGGATTTCAACACTGAACATTATATATTCATAATTATATATGTTTGTGGCTTCATGCATTGTGTGAAGCCAATCATTCTGGTTTGTGGCGGAGCCTGATGTATGAAGTCAAGTCAATTATGACTTGTTCCACAAACCATGCTCAAGCAATTCAAAGCTTACCAGGCATCATTGCAGTCACAATCAGAGATATCCTAAAATAGTATTTTGAAAGCGGCATGAAAGAAGAAGAACATGGGTGTTGCTGTGGTTTTAAGGAATATATCTTAAAATGGCCACTTGTTGAATAATTCTTCTCATGCTCTTCATGTGTGGTAGGGAATTGGCTGAAAGAATCTCTGTGATAGTCAACAATAGATTTAGTTATTGTTTTAGAATACAAAGCAATGGGACAATTCTAATGAATTATACTGAAACTGTCTTCTTGTTGAAAGTTTCTGTTTCTCGTATTCTTCTTGTTCAGGAAAAATCAAAAAAAGAGAAACATGAGAAACTTGGGGAAAAGGAAGAAACCATCCCTCCGGATTACAGATTAACTGAAGTAAAGGTAATAGAGCTTATTTTTCTTGTATGCTTCACTTTTGTTGTTAAAAATGTAGTTTTTATGTTTTAATAAACTTTCTGCAGAATTGTGGCATAAACCTCAGTATATCAAGTGATGAATTTTGGATTTATGTTATTGCTTACACAAGACATAATGTATAGATTCTATGGAGCTTTGGCCTGATCTAGTACAGTTTATTCACATGACATCAGGTGCCCAATGACAGCTTAGCTCACTATCTAAACCAGTGGTAGTTTCCGGATCCCGTTGCAACCGGTATGTTGCAACGGGGCCCGGCGTCTACCTCAGGCCAGCACGCTGTGCACGCATGTGCACCAACCGCCCTGCGATGTTCCAGCTGCTCGGCGGAGGTCGTGCAGGTGCCGTACGCTGCGTGTGCTTGTACAAATGGTCCAGTGAGCTTAAAAAGAGGTAAAGAATGTGGGCGGGCAGGTGGGCCCAACAGAACACCGTTCCAGTAGGGTGGCCGCTGCTCCCAGCTGCCACCGGCACGCAGGTACTATTCTATACTATAGAATATATTGATAGCTGTGTAAAGAGTTCAGTTAAATATACAAATTATTCTGAACCATTTTCTTCATGTTTTTCTTCTCATATGGCAATATATTTGCTAGGTCTGTGATGGCAAGGTCCCAAACCAATTTTAGTTAATTTGTTAACTTTGTTCAAATACGTGTCCTGAAATTGGGGAAGTCTGCAGGAGTGGGGGGTCAAAAAAAAAAGAGATAAAATAGTAGCCATGACAATATGAGAGTAGTGTTACCATTTTGGGGGTGTATATTATGAGGCTTCAATTTAGTGATTGTGGTTGCTCTCTTTGAGTTTTTTGAGCACCTCAATAACCCTGTTTCATGCCTTTTTTGGGATCTTATTTGCAATATTTCTGTACTGCACACTTAATACTGTAAGTATTACAGTTCTGAGATATTACTATACACCTTGTATTGCAAAAATAACAGATCAAATTCCTAAAAGCTTTGTTTTATCTCACAACTCATGTTGCTTCAGAAATTTGCTTGCAGATGTAATGTAGAAATGCATAAATGTAGGAATGCATCAACTTGAGATTTATCCTAGATGTTGGCACTGCCAGTGTTTGTTTAATGGCCCTTCAATCTCTCTCCCAACTCCCCAATCCCTGGAGTTGCTTAGTTTAGGCATTGGCAAGGGAGTTTACATATTAATGAAAATTATGGATCTGGATTATGGGTCTAGAAGGTGCTGGGTGCCTACTATGACAAAAGAAATAATTAACTAATTGGGGCTAGAGCAGAAAGTTTGTTACATTGAAAGAGTAAATAGAAAAAGCTACTGTGTCTTGTCTTTTTCATTTAAAAAGGCAGCTTACAGGATCCTTTTTATGTCATCATAAAGTAATAAACATTAAAACTAAATAAAATATTTCTAAAGTTCCAAAAGCAAAATTCGTTGACAAAAAAAACCACTCATTGGAACTTGTAACAGCAAAATGCAGTTAAGAATGATCCTCCTGCAATTATTCCTGCTTTTTATGTTGAATTTTAGTTTGAGGAGTGTTGGAAGCTATATTGTTCACCTTTATCTAGACAATAGCATTTTAAATTGCATGTGGATCCTTGACAGTCTTGTACAATATATCAAGATCCTGAATTAGTATGAATGATGTAACTTGATTACATGTTGACTCTTCTCAAAATTTCTGAGTCGGTGGAAAGATATATCTTGTATATATTTATAACAGATATAACTAAATCTTCCAGCTCATCTTTCAGCAAGGGCAACACCATCTTTTTCACAAACATATTTGAGGAAGGAGCAGAAGCTAATTAAAATATGCAGTTAATAAAAGCAGCTGCAGCATTTGTTATGGTCACTCTGGAAATATATATACTTGATTCTATGAGATGGTTGATGTCCTAAATTTAGGACAGAATTATGTTTAATATTTGACTAACTGCCACAGTGCAGTAATGACTAGATTCCCTTTTTCCCTCCACAGGATAAAGATGGGAAGCCACTTTTGCCAAAACCTGAAGTAAAGCCTCTGGTGAGTGCACAGATTGGTCAGGAACCTTATATATATATAAGGTTTAGAAATAAATAAATTAAAAGCTTTTGTATGGCATAATGTCTTCTAATTGGACACTTACTTAACTGACTATTAATTCTTTCATAATTAAGAGTTCTAAATGGAGAGTTCTGTGTTCAGTCACCCTATGAAGGAGAAAATACATTTAGACATGCATTAAAACATTTTTAATAATTTGTTCTGATTCTAGCCCCTGAGTGAAAGTGAACTTCTTGATGCTTTGTCTGAAGGGTTTTCTTGTTCTGCACCAGCATCAACAACAGAAACACCGTTGGTAAGGATTGGTTGAGTCTGAGAGAGACTTTTGACACTCAGATGAAATTACATACATAATCTAGATATATATAAAAAATTCTATTAACTATAGTAGAACTGTATACTTTATACCAGTGATGGCTAACCTTTTCCGGACCGAGTGCTCAAAGCGCACCTGAAACCCCCCCCCCAATGCAATGTGCGCACTGCCCCTGTGCCTGCCCTACCCCTGCACATGCATGCACAGCCCCCTGCATGCCCCACAGCCCCTCACATGGGGTCCCTGTGCATGTACGCATGGCCCCATGCATGCACCCATGCATGTGTGCATGGTCCCTCCGCATGTGCCCTGCCCCCCGCACATGTGTGGCAGAGACCCAATGACCAGTGGCTGGTGGGAGGTGCACACATGCACAGCAGAGCTGAACTGGGGCCACGGCTCACATGCCAACAAGAGAGGGCGCTGCGTGCCACCTGTGGCACCCATGCCATTAGTTCGCCATCACACCTTTATACTGTTGAATTGCACTCAGTGTTATTTCAAGTATAGAAGCACCTAGATCTGCACAATAACGTATTTATAGGGTCATTTTTACATCCCTTTAAATACATTTTGACACATATTTTGGATTTTTTTTCATAGTTGATATATCGCAAGTTCATCTTTTAACTGACATTTTTAGAACATTTCTGGATAAGCCAGAATTTTTTTAACACAAGGGACTTTTATAGAAGGCAGTCAACATTGAGAGTTTTCATTTTATTAGCAGGCTAGGAAAGATTGAATTTTGGCTGATAGCAGGTTTCCCTTCCAAAATCTGATTTGAAAGAAAAAGGAACACACATGATTTTCAGAGATCAGTTTTAAAATGCCATATACATTAATGTGATCACGTGACACTTTTATAGATATATTTGCATTTATGAATCTGTACACAGCCCAGAAATCTTGCCGAAAAAAGGGCAAAAATATATCAAGGAACGTTATAGTAATTTCTGATTGGAATGTCTTGCCTTTGTAAGATGAATGAACCTCCTATTACATAGACACACAAAACATCTTTCAAAACAGAGTCACTTGTCCATCTACCTCTTCCAACTTAAAGCAGCAGTGGGAAAAAAAGGGAGATGAGATGAACAAAGCAAGCAGCTGCACTAGAAGAGAAAACAAGAGATGGACAATATGAGTAGAGAGGAGGAAGCAAAATAAATGAGAGAATCCCTATTGAAGCTTTATAAGAAGGGTTTTAGAATCACCATTAAGCAGCAAGCAGGAGCTTAGCCCATCCCAAGTTCTTCAGGTGACCTAATTTTCAAAGGTATTTGTGTCTCAGTCATTGCTGCCATTTGAGAAGTGTAGAGCAAATGCTCTATTGCTTTCCTAATAAATTTTAGCTTGTTTGCATTTTATAGAAGAGGGGAAATGCCCTACTTCTTTGCATTGCTTCTTCCTCTTCAACCATCTGCATCAAGAGTTCTGATTAGCTGAAGCTAAGAGTGTGGCACTCCCTTTCAACAGTGCATGCTCTCTTTCAATGTCATCTCCCCCTCCCCTTTCAGCAATAGTTACTGGGCGAAAAATCTGTTGCTTTTTCTGTAACTTCTTTAGTTTTAGAAAAGCATTTAGGACAGGGAACTGCTTCTGACCTGTCCCTTAATGCCTCCCAAATGCTTTTTAGGAGGCATTAAGGGACAGGTCAGAAACAGTTCTCTGTCTTAACTTCTTTTTGTCTCACTTTTACGTGTATTGATGAATCATTTCCTTTCCTTGTAGAAATCTACAGGTCCTAGCAAGCCTGCTGTTCCTACAGAAGAGGTTATTTCTTCTGCTGCTGCTTCTGCTGTGCATTCTTCTGTTCCAAAAGAAGCAGTCCTCCCAGTAAGCAGAGCAATACTTCCTGATAACTGTTCTTATGGCCAAAATGTCAGACATTAGCAACTTTCAGCAACCTATCAATATTCTGATATGTTGACATTGCAATTCAGTTTCATTAGCCCCATTTGATGTTTTAGGAATGTTGTTGATTCAAGTTCAAGTCCAGGATCTTGAAGTTTGGAAGAAACTGTAAATTATTTAAAGATATATGCACCTAGTCATTTGCTTTTTTTTAATATATATTGTTACTCGTTGGAGCAATCTAGTAGTGTCCTTGAGTTCCATTGGAAGCATTGTTTGAGTTAAATTTGATCTACAACTATTTAAAAAAGGTTTTAGAAGTATTGAAAGCTGAATTCCCTTGCTTTTAGTCAGAGGTGCAGAAATAAAATGATGACTCTAGTTTTTCCTGAAGCCTTTCAAAGCTGTTTCACTGGGCTCTACATAATCTCTACCCCTCCAGAAGTTTATGATTGCGTCTACATATGTGTTTTTTGTTTTTCTTAAATGTGTCAGGGTAGGAAAGAACTTGATGATGCTGCAGACCTTCTTGCTGACACACTGGGACAAAGAGAGCCTGACCCAGATGAAAACAAACCATTTTTGGATAAAGTAAAGGTGAGAAAAGAACATACCCTTCTCCCCAAATTGTGAATTACTACTGTACTTGTTTTCCGGAGTTTCAAAGAAAACTAGCTGTCCTGAGCTAAGTAATTGGCAGAAGTACAGATGGACTGAGCCAGGAAAGTTTGCTGAAGAAGTAGAGAAAATAGATGTTTTCTGTGTCAGCTCTGTAAAGTCAGTTTGTTTCACTGCCCATTTTATTGCTTATTCCTGCTAGGGAACTCTTTTGCTCCCTTTGTTTGCCTTTTTAACTACTGAAAATAAAAATAAAAATTTAATTTTATCTCGGTAGTCTTTGTTTATATGAAATACATTTAGATTGCAAAATTATACCTGTGCAAGAAAATTTTTACTTAAAAACTACAGATTTGTTTATGTATAAGAGCCTCTGGGCCGCAGTGGTTAGAGTGCAGTACTGCAGGCTACTTCTGCTGCCTGCTGCCAGCAAATTTGGCAGTTTAAATCCCACCGGGCTCAAGGTTGACTAAGCCTTCCATCCTTCCAGGGTAAATAAAATCAGGACCCAGGTTGTTGGGGGCAACATGCTGACTCTGTAAACCGCTTAGAAAGAGCTGTAAAAAGCACCGTAAAGCGGTTTACAAGTCGAAGTGCTATTACTCTTGCTATAATCTGTGTTAATTTTTACAAAAGACTTAGTTCCAAAGAACTGAAAATTCAGAGGCTTGACTTAAAATATTTTAAAATGTCTTAAAATGTCCTAGTATTTCTTGAACTAATTTACAAAAAATATATATGTTGCTTTGCATTTAGATGGCATTGTAAAACATATCATATACTTGAAACTGCAATGTTTTGTGGCATTTTTTGTAATGTTTATGTGACATCAGTTTTTAAACATTTTCATTCTTCTGAAAAGATTGTGTGTACTGCTGAGATATAGACAAGACTGTCATCTATAAATGATGGTTGGAATTCATTAGACTTCTCTAAAAAAATAGTGCATTTTTTTAAAAAGCCCACTTTTTATAGGAAAAAGCCAAAGCTGAACATTTGGACAAACTTGGAGAAAGAGATGATACAATCCCTCCTGAATATAGACATCTTCTGGACTCAGATGAAAAGGTAAATAGATACTTTTAAAGTCAAACTTACGACATATGTTTTTTTTAAAAAAACTAAATGTACTGGAGCAGGAATAGACTGTCAAATAACATTGATTAAAAAAACTAATACAGCCCTAGGGGCTTCTAAATGTGTTGAAATTGAACATTCAGGATGGGTTCTGTTAACCAAGATTCGTGGGAGTTGTTGTCTAAGAGTCTAGTGAAGGATGCTTTAGAGCAACTACGGCAGATTATTTGATATTGAAAATGAAAGCATTTTAACCCTTCATATTTATTGAAGCTGTGTTTTACATATATGCAAACATAGGACTGGAAAAAAACTTTATGGGTCTTCTAGTCCAGCCCTCTGCCCAAGGCAGGAATCTTTACACCATTCAGGACAAATGATTGTCCAATCTTTTCTTGAAAATCTCCAGTGATGGAGATTTTTACTGGAGATATGGTTTTCCATAAATACAATAAAACATTTAAAGTTTCAGCATGCAGGTAGTCCTGAACAAACAGAATTAGGAAAAGCTGAACAATCTAACAAGCATTCTAGATTATTTAAAATAGATGACTAGACTTGAATAGGTTGGTGAATGAAACTGATATTTAATTATGTTTATCTTTGTCAAAGGGTAAACCTATAAAGCCAAAAGATAAAGATGGTGAGAAGCCCAAAGAACAAACGGTAAGGAAGTATTACTTTCAATTCTATGCTGTGCTTGCTTGTCGATAGATTGGCTTAGTTTATTGAAATATGAATCTACCTCTAGGACCAAAATGATGGATATAAATCCCTTAATGTAGCATTAATTTTAATACTGTTCAGATGAAAAGGTGTCTTATCAGTTTGTATAAGACCAATGAGAAATAAGATAGCTTCCATCTTTAATAATATTGGAAAGAACGTATTCTTTCTTATTTTATTTATTTAAATTTCTACACTATCCATCTCATCTAGTTGACCTTGGGTGGCTTAGCTGAAGAAAATTTAGGTCAAGAAACCAATCAAATTCTTTAAATAAATGCAGGATTCTTATGACACATAATGAATTAGAAACCAAATAGAGCTAGCTCTGGTAGTGATAATGGAGTACTTTTATTACTTCTGCTGCTGCAGCTTGGTGGGCTTTTGTTCCCAGCTGTTTGTCTGCCGTTTCATATCAATTAACCCCATGTACCAGTGAAGACCCTCAAGGGGTAGGCCCCAGTGGTGACCATTAAAGAGAAGGATGGTTTTAATTTTAATGACAAAGACCTGTGGCACTTGAAAATATTTCTACATTTTGAAAGTCCTCATTTCATTTGCTCTGCATCTTTTGTACCAAATATGTTTGAAACTGACAAATAGATGTTTGAAATTTCTGTATTTTGGTTTAGAGCTTATCTCGTACGATGGTCTTGGAAAATTTAGCAGTTCTTTAAAATAATTATTCTTATTTCAGAAGCCAGACAGTGACTCAGCAGCCATTGATGCTCTTTCTGGGGATTTCGACCATTGTGTTAAACCTGCTGTTTCCCAGCCACCTTCAACAAAGGTAGGTCTCTTTTTTGGCAAGATCAGGTGCCCTTTAACTCAGACTTAACGTCCTGCCACATTAAGGGAGCAAAAGTAACAAAAGGTAGTTTGCAAAATGGCCTAATAAACAGCAAGTAAAATCTGCTGCTAAGCAAGATTTGATTTATGTGGTTCTGAATTTTTATATGTATGTATGTATGTGTTTGTGTGTATGTATGTGTGTGTGTGTGTGTGTGTATGTATGTATATATATATGCATTCTACTTGTTGAATGTAAGTCATATTTAATAAAGAATCCCATTTGAAAAGTCCAAGATGACCCGAATCAAAGTTGTACTACCTACTATTTCTACCTTGCTCTTAAGGTGAGAAGCAAACGTAGTACTTCTACCTCTTGTTTTCTCTCCAACACCTCCTTGAGTTTGGTTGGGCTGAAAAAAGGGACTGCCCCAAAATTACCCAACCGGCTTTCATCCCTAAGGAAGGCCTAGAACTCTTATCTCCCAATTTCTAGGCCTGCACCTTCCCCACTACACCATATTGCGTAAATGTGGATTTTTTTTCCTATTGTGCATGGAAATCCATATATGTGAGAAGAAATTCAACATCTTCGGTTTAACAATCTTTATTAGACCTTAATTATGTCCAAGTTTGAGTTGTCTAAGAATTCTTCAATAAGGAAATAGACCAGGAAAAAGGAGAAAAATACATTGGAAAAAAATTAAAAACTATCTGTTCTTAATCATATAGCAAAACAACTGTTAGGGGTTTTTGAAACTTGAAAGCTTATTCTCTTCTGTGTCATTCGGTTGATTATAACGAACATGGTTAGCTCTGGCTTTTTATCATGGATACTGTGTGAAATGAATTTTAAAAAAAACATTCATATTTTCTGTCTCTCTTGTGGTTATCCAGTGAACAATGTTTAATAGAAAGTTTATAAATAGATGTTTTCTCAGTTTAATGCCACTCCTCTAAAACATCCCCATTTATACTATGCTAGAGCGCCATCTGCCTGTTTTAGAATATGCATTTTTTCATGTTTTTAATTTTGCTTGCATAATTTTATTTCCTCTCCTATTTCCATGAAAATTTGAGGACTGGATTCATTTAAATATTTAAAAAGACAGAATTCATGGTTTATCTACTCACAATTATTTGCATATAGCTTTACCAAATACCAAATACCAAAACTCCTTCCTTTGGTAGGTTTGGTTTAATTTTTAGGTAACCTGATTTTTAGGTAATTAAAAATTCTACCAAATATGAGAATATAGCTGAAGTTAATCCCACATTGGCTTCTAAAACTAAGAATAGACCTGTTAAACAAATGCTGTTTAAGAGTGATATTTTATTTCTAGTCTTTGCAGGAACCTGCATCAATTAACTCAAATAATAGAGCAAAGAATTGGTTGTTTTAAATGCTAATTCAGGTTTCTTAAGATTCAAATGGAATGAGGGAACAAGTATTAAATGCCTGTTCTTGCTTTTATTTCTTAGTTGTAAATCTGAGTTTTATTTGTTCTCATGTCTCCGGTGCAAATGCTGCCTAAATTATCCAAAGAAAGTCTTCACTCATCAAAAATAAAAGTTGTTTTGAATGTCTCTAATAAATAAAAGCTAATAAAGCTTTTCTCACAATAAAATTGTGCTAAGTATAGACTTGTTTTTGTTCATTTGCCTCTCTAAAACAATTGAAATAGGGCAGAGTTTTACCACATGCATTTATATGCCCTCAATAAAATGCAATACTTTATTCTCACACCATAAATAAAAAATATGCATGAACCTGTATTTTTAAACATTAAGCTTTAGAAAACCTACATCTTCCACAAGAAGAGAAAGCAGAACCAGAAAAGGAGATGCTTGGCAGGAGATCTAATTCCCCAGTCAAGTGTTTCCTTAACTAAAGTCTCAGCAGCTGCATTATATAAAACCATAACGCCTCTTAAACTTATATTATGAAACTATATGGTGTTCTACCTTTAACAACTAGTTTTAGCTTCTACTTCCAGTTATTCTCAACCCTTGGGTTACATCTCCATCATATTAATTTCATTTTTTCTGCATAGGTAATGCTTGAATTAACGATCATCCATTTAATGATTGAAATAGGGAAAAGTGATAGTTGACCTGTCTTCAAAGTTGGGACCACTGTATTACCATAATAGTCATGTGATTAAAATTCAGGCACTTGCCAAACCAGATTACATTTACCACCAATAGCAGCATCCTGTGGTTACTTAATCATGATTAGTGATCTTCCTAACTGCCTTCTAACAAGAAATGTTAATTGGGGGAAGTTGGATTCACATAACAAATATGATTTCCTTCAGGACCATTTCTGGTCCCAATTGTGGTCTCATGCAACTACACTTTGAAAAAATGTTATTTCTTGGAAAAATGAACAAGCAATTTTCTCTGTTGGGCATAGGAGGAGAAATCAAAAGGTGCTGCCTCATCTAAACCTAGGAAGGAGGAAAAGAAATCCAAAACATCCAAGAAGGTAAGATTGTTTAGCATAGTGTGATTTGTTCCACCTTTGCCTCTTGTATGAGCTGGAGAATTTCTGAATCATCTTATGTGCAATTTTTAAGCTTATTCTGTTATCCTCTATTGTTAGTCAGGAAGCCTGATTTTTTAAATCTCATTTAATTACTTTCACTTACTACTAGAATAGAAATCATGAACCTGTTGTTGTACTCAGGTTGAGCAATGTGAAACTGGGGATACAAAGAAGAGTGACTATAATCAATTGAAACTATACCCTGGCCTGAATCATATTTATGAGAACGTTATTTCTAAATTTCATGTAGAAGCTAATGGAGATTTTATGGAACCTGCGTACATTATTTGCCTAAATTCATAGGCATATTTAATAGTAGCTTCTATCTTAGTTTCTTAAACATGTAAATGATAACCTTTTTGCTGTTTTAGATGCTTGTATTGTGGCTGGGAGGGATCTAATCTGGAGTGGCTTAGATTGGAGTGCCACCTTAGCTAACAATGGCTAATCGCTAAGTGATGATTGTATCATTTAGCAATAGAAATTTCATCCCAATGGTGATTAAGTCAAGGATAACCCATGTGGTAAAAAAATACATTTACCATTGGGTGTCATTGCTCTGATCAAATGTTGAATCTTTAGATACATATGAAAGTACCAATTAACTTTTAAGAGAGATGGTTTTAGGGCGTGAAAATCTTTTTACCCCAATCTCTGGCTTTTGATCATTTTCTGTATTTCAAACACACCACCCTAAGTCTTTATTTACCATTATTTTTAAATGATCTGGCTAACACATCATGCTTTACTATGGTTTGATTAACCTTGTCCTATTGAAAAACTTCACTTCACAGAACACGCTAAGCCAAAACCAGCCCCCCAAGACATAATTCATAACAGACTCTGTGAATTCAGTGTTTACTACATGGATGCAATAACTAATGTCATGATTCTTTTTTCCTTTCTTTTAAGGCAAGGGAACAATCTTCCACTGCAAAATCTGAAAAACAAAAAAAAAGTTAAATGTCATCAGGTAATGCAGTCCTAAGTTTTCTATCATGAATATATAATATGCATGTGACTCAGAATGAATTAACATTTAGAAAATCTGTAGTAATAAACCCTGACATCAGGACAGGTTTTTCACTAATTCAGAGATTAGTTTGACTCATAGTACACATTCTGATGTCCTAAAAAGTCTTTCCCGACATGGATCCTTCTTTGTAAGATGTCCTCTTACATCTTTCCCATTAGGGATCCATTGTTGTACACTTGAAGTAACAGATAAGATAACCTACATGATGCATCAGTCCTCTTTTGCAGTCCCTGGAGGCCTCTCCTGAAAATATCAGCACCAAAATACAGAGGCACATTTTCGCCTTGTTTCTTACAAATAACAAGTAAAATCAGATCATTCACAAAAGAAATAAGTTTGTTCTTTCTGGTGATAATAGATCACTGCCATAATCCTTGAAGTTGGAATAAATCATTTTAAAAAACATTTTCTCCCTGTGACTGTTGTTGGCTGTCCCTGAGCTAATTTTTTCTATAGACCTCTGGTTAATTTTGAAGCATACTGCAAAATATAAGTTCAGAACTACAGTAAGACCTCTTTCCCAGCCACTTGGGAAGAATGAGAGAATGAGTGTGCCCCCTGCCACCATCCAGCCTTTGCTTTTGCCCCATCTGGCTGCCTGATAAAAAACAACAACCCTTTGATATTTGTTTTTAAAAAGTCTGCTAGCCTTTTTAATGAAACACTAGTTTTTACTGTTGGGAGCAAAGCAAATTTGATTAAACAAGGAAATTATGTTCAGTAAGAGGATTCTATTTATATGAAACATCATAGGTGCAATGTTATGTTCTTATATCCTGGCTTTTGTTTTTGTATCGAGTCACAAAGTTGAGATGATCAGCTCTATAAATTCTATATTATTGGTCAGTTTAAGCTTAAATCAACCCTGTTCATCTGCTAATCTGAATATTTTAGTTTTTTGTTTTAAAATTCCTGCCTCAGCTGTTGAATGCTATGACACACTTCCTTTTAAGAACAGAACATATTTTTATCTTTTCAGAATGTTTATCACCAGTGTGAAAATTCTTTATTTTGATGGATAGCTGTATTTGAACAAAAGCAGTTTTGCAAAAAGATAGCATCTTGGACATTTTATGGTATTGGGCTATGTTGGCATGCAAAGCATTTATTTTGCTATTTTCAAGGATGAACTCACATTTTCTAGACACTTACTTTATTGTCTGTATTATTGTCATTTTCTTAAGTTTTGAGAAGAAAAGAATGCTTTATATTTGTAAGAAAGATATTTCTTATGGATTTAATAGGAGTGAAATATGCAAAATTTTGCACATAATCTTCCCACAGTGCCTGTAAATCTCAGTGAATCTATGATAGTTTGTTATAAAAGGAATGCTTTAAATATGACTTTGGTTGCCTTCTTAGGCCAATTGCCTATGAGTATTTTTGCTGGAGAATTGTTAGGGGAAAATGAGTAAATAGTTGCAAAGTTTTCAAAATTGGAGCAGAGTAGAAGCTTCTACGTTGCAGCCTTGGCTTCTTATCAAATAATGAACAGTGCCATTCTCTAAAACTTGCATCGTATACAAAGCATTTGTGCTACATCTGTCATTGGTTTCCTGGGAAAGATATAGTACTACATCCAAACTTATAGAGAAAAGTAACTAGTACTTTTCCCACCAACCCTCTCCCCCAAAACTGTTCTATACTATCTGCTTTACTCTGAGCAATATGTAACACAAGAACCGAATACATAGGATGGCATAATAACCATCCATAGAATTGAGAACATGCAAAGAATCCTTATCCTAGTGCAGTGTTTTTCAAACTAAGCAACTTTTAAGATGTGTGCCTTTCAATTCATTTAATTCCCCAGCCAGCTACTCTGGGATTTAAAATCCAGACATCTTAAAGTTGTCAAGTTCAAGAAACACTGTCCTAGAGTATAGATACACAGCACAGCTGATTTCAGAATAATTCTTAATCAAATTTCAGTGCTTTCCTTTCTTTAAGTATTCCATGCAGGGTATGTGAGAGATGGATATAGTTCCAGATTCAGATGTGCTTTGAAATCTCTCTACCCACTGCCACGTTAAAATTATCACACCTTTTCTTAGGCAGCTGGCTCTATAAACTAAACCAACCTTAGTTGTTCCAGGAATCTTAGCTGTGTGATTCCTTTTCACCTGCATGGTGATTAAAAGAAAGAGCATGGTGTTTTCTATCACGTTTACTTTTTTCAAATGGATTCAATAAAATATTTCCTTGTGGATTACATCTTTCATACTGAAGACAATGAGACTGTCCTTAATTACATGTAATGTCAATACTGAACTGTACTTGACATTTTAATGTGCCACACTAATAAACATTTTATGTATTACTTTATATTTGTTATTTTGTATTCTGTTGCAACCTGAATTCTATTGAAAATACTTTGAATATGCTTTATTATATTATCAATTTCTATTACCTAATCCTTTGGCACACACATTTCACAGACCAGTCCAACCTTACTTTTATGTACTGCTGTGGATTGTGGACTTTTCACATACTTTGCCACTAGAAATTATGTCTTAATTATTGAAATTCGATGCTACTCAACTATAAATGATCAAATTTAAAACAGCGCAACTTATTTTGGAGAGTAATATTCTGCCATTTTGTTTCACCAAGAACACCAATATTTCAGCATATTTTAACAATGCAGAGGTCTTTGGAAATGATACATTCCAAGCCAAAAATACACTTCTCAACTTTACTCTCAGAAATCAGGAATACTGTAGTTTAATGCAACAGCATTGTTGTGAAATCCATCAAAATGTTTAATAAAAGTCTTTCACCACAACATAAATGTATGACTTGTGAATAAATAGACAAATTAATGAGGATGAAACAAGAACATTAATGAAGGAATGACATTCCTGAGATACAGATGCCTCCTTCTATATTACTTTTATACCTTTATTCTAAAAATGAAGTGTAACAGCATGCACCAATACACCTAATTAAGTGAATAATTAAGCTTGTTGAAAGTGATCATTTTTTGCCAGTTGCCATCAAAGAAAAAACTACACAAGCATCTTCATCCAGATAATTCTCGCTTAACAATAGCAATTGTGAGTAGAATTTCCATCACTATGCAATATGGTCACAAAGGATGATGTCTCGTGACCCCATTGCTTAGTGACGGCAGTCCCATTGGTATCATTGAGGACTATCTCATAACTTCCTGCTGACTTCCAAGAAGTAAAGTCAATGGAGAAACTGGCAGAAAGCCAGCTGTGCCAGGCAGCCCTCAAGCAAGTGGGTAAGTGGCTAGCCAAGTGTGGTGTAAGCATGGTGGGACCAGCTGTTGCTGGGTGAGGGAAGAGGGTCTAAGACAACTCAATCTCCTTGAAATTGTGCTAGAACAGACAAGAGAAAAACAATTAACCTTCACTTATACACTGCCTTAATTTTTATGGTTTATAGTTGCTCTGAGTAGCAAAATAATTCTCTTAAGTTCATTTCAACATTCAGTTACTGATAAATACTATTTAATTCTAGCCTCTGGAGTCTGTAGTGTTATTTTAACGTAATGGTTACTTTAAAATAATGGCCATTACAGGTAGTCCTCAACTTACAACCATTCATTTAGTGATCAAAGTTACAATGCAACTGAAAAAGTGACTTAGGACTATTTTTCACACTTATGAGCATTGCGGCATCCCCATGGTCACATGATTAAAATTTGGATGCTTTATTTATATTTATAAACTGATTTATATTTATGACAGTTGCAGTATCCCGGGGTTATGTAATCACCTTTTGTGACCTTCTGACAAGCAAAGTCAATGGGAAAGCCAGATTAATTTAACAATCGTGTTACTAAACTGCAATGATTCATTTAACAACTGTGGCAGGAACAGTCATAAAATAGGGCAATGTTCACTTAACAACTGTCTCACTTAGCAATATAAATTTTGGGCTGAATTGTGGTTGTGAGTCGAGGACTACCTCTACAAGCCTGTTTGAAGCTATCTATTAAAGTGATTGTTATAAAAATACTTATGTAGGACATTGCAATTATAGTGGTAAAAACTACGGTTTTCTTGCCTTCAATTTGTTTTCCACAAGCCCCAATTTATCCCAAGTGGAATAATTTTAAATATATTAAGGAACAATCCTGTTGCAGAAATTTCTATCAGTTTCTAGACAGTATGCATAGTTTTGAGAACTTACTTCTGTCGATTCTGAATCAATTTCACACTTTGCTATTAATCTGTAACCATGTCTTGATTTTTTCAAGGTTCTTATCCATCCACTGGATATTTTCTTCAATTGTTTCTATTGCTTGTTGAACAGCACGGAGCTCTGAAGTGTTTTTGTCCATTGAGCTGAAATAGTTTTTTACCTATTGCGGAAATACAGAGAAACACAACTGATTCTTGCAGGATTCCTACCAAAGTAGCAGCAGAAAGCTAGTTTTCCAAAATAGACTTAATACTGAATACAGTATGCCACGGGATGGCATTCAAAACTATTTGTTCATGCTTATCTCTCCTTTCCCACTACGCCTTCAAGCAGAAAGAAGTTAAAAATAAATATATATTCCAGTTGACAAGAGGAGGAGGAGCCGGGTTAGTAATGGTACATTCTCTTAAGAGAGATGAATCATTCCCATATGCTTCCATTCTCTGGATGGACATGAATAGTTGCAATTTTTCCCCTCCTTTCTGACAGAGGCTGCAGCTATCTCAGATGTACTCATTCTCAAGCCCCACTCATTTCCAAACGAAAAATGTAGGAAGACATACAAAATGTAATAAATTGGGTGTATTACCGTAGGTGTTGACAATATACCATTTCAAAACTAGACTTGCATACTTAATGCATGCTGTTAAACTATAAACTATTTCTGTAGTTTCTATAACTAAACACAACACGGATTTAAAAAGTCAATGAGCTGAGGGGAACATGGTGCTGAAAACAGGCCTCCATCTGCATTCATGCAATAACTCTCAAATTGCAAGGACCATGTTCACGTTGAAAATGTGCTTGTGTGCTCATTTCAAGGATGCTTCTTTTCTTATTCAGATCAGCAGCCATTTGAAACACAATCTGGATATTTTTCATTGAGTTTTAAAAGTTTTAAAAGTTTGTAGTGCCAGATGTCATGTTAGACAAATTTTGCAAGGCCTAGTGAAAGGCACAAAAACTAGGTCCACATGTGAAGGTTCAATTTAACTGTTATTGTTAAAAGCCTATGCACACTGTCAATGCCTGCTTACAGTTAGATAAGGGTCAAGGTCAGCCGGGTTGGGAGTGGGGGTTGGACTGGAGAAAGACTGAGGGCAAAAGAAGAAGGGGACGACAGAGAATAAGGTGGCTGGATGGAGTCACCGAAATAGTAGCTTAAATGGATTCCAAAGGGTGGTAGACAAAAGGAAGGCCTGGAGGAACTTTGTCCATGGGGTTGCAATGGGTCGGACATGACTTCACAACTAACAACAACAAGGCTGATCCCTTTTTTCATCCCTCCCCTAATTCTGCCAGTCCTTCTCCTGGTTACTAATTTGTTTCTAGGTACAATTAAGGGTTCTAGTTTGACTTATAAAGCCCCACATGGCTTAGCAGCTGGTGAACTTTAAGGCTGCCTTTTCTGCCCCAATTTTTATGACGGGAGGTGACCTGGGAAACTAGAAAATGCTGTTTTTCCATTTTTTCCCATATGCTTAGTTATGAACTCCTAGAAGGTAATGAAACTCTACTCTTCCAGAGGGCCTTTGGAAGTCTGAAACTGGATTTTGTTAATGAATTAGTTAATTGAATAGTATTGTGCTTTATTTCTTGAAGTGATTTTGAACTGCTGATGTTATGATGATGATGATGTGTTTTGTTGTAAACTAGCATGAATCTCATACATACACACACACACACACACATATATACATACAGTGTGTGTGTGTGTGTGTGTTTATTAGAACCAGTTTAGGGTAGTGATTAAAAGCAGTGAAGCAGAAATTAAAGTTCTTAAACATGGCAGCCAGCTGGGTGACCTTGAGCCAGTTACTCTTTCAGCTCTAGGAGAAGACAATGGCAAATCCCTTCAAAAATATTACAAAAGAATTAATGAACTTGTCTATACAATTGCTATAAGTCAAAGCTAATTTGAAAGCACAAACATATCTTAATATACGCAAACAAAATTAAACATTATTATATATTCTTACCAATTTAAAAAAAATAAAAAAATATCATGTCACGGTTACTTATATAGACTGTCAAAGATATATTTACCTCAGCAAGCTGTTCCTTTGTGGAATACTGATTTGTTATGCCAGTAATCATGTGTGCAAGTGAGTGTGAGCCAAGGTCAAATCTACAAGAAAAACAAACAACGAAAAGCAAACATCAACAGAGTAAACAGTTTTGTAAGCTTCCTCAAAACAAATTAAAATGCAAGAACATGAAGGTCATACATACTTTTCTACAAGTTTCTGCCAGTTTTGTTTTAAAAACTTCCAAGCTAATTGATATCCACAAGGATTCCTTCCAACACTCAAAACTATAGAAGGCAGTTCCTGAGTCTTTATGATGTCACCTTGCAATGCTTGATCCATTAGCCTAAAAAACCCGATCAAACAAGTTTGATTAAGAATTGGATACATGAAATATGTGCAGAAATTTGTTAAGAAAATCATATCCCTTATTGAAGCAAGCAAGGAATACAATAATGCAGCTTTTTAATTTGTTCTCTCATTGATTCTCTCAATAACTATTACTCCCCCAAAATAATGATGTTCTAATTTTCTTGTCTAGGCCTATCTTGGGAATATTGTTTCACAAAACAATATTTGATTTATCCTATGTTTCTAAGTGGCCTATATGCAAATGTATCCGTTAAAACAGTCATTTATTTGGAAGCTTCTTTTGTCTTTTAATATATGTAAAGTAGAATATATGCACAACATAACGGAAGTTGATGTTTTGAAAAAGCTAATTGTGAATGTGGATTAACATATAAAGACTTGCTAGTACAGGAAAGTAGGTAAAATAACTGACTGCAGAGGGATTTTTTCAATAATTTTAATATATGCAATTAAAATATTTAGTATAGATTGTAAAAAGATGAGGAATAAAATGAGATAAAATATATAATTTTTTGTTGAGATTCAAAAAAGGAGGAAAAGCAAGTTAAAAGGTCTGAAAGTCCCTGAAAGTTCAATGCAAACGTTTTAAAAATGATGTACCATTGTTGCACGTCCCCAGAAAATTTGTCTTAAGATGTATAAAGATACTTCTAATGACTGTTGGAAATGTGAAAAACATGAAAAGACATTTTCTCATGCATGATGTCAAAGAGCAAAAACATATTGGATGCAAATGCATAAACAATACATATGGTGATGCAGAGAATTTTAAAAAAATAATACTCAGATAAAGCTGGAACTTTCTTATTGCATTTTATGAACTATCAGTTAGAAAAGTTGTGGATGATTGGACTTATATAGAGTAACTTTGAGGCTATTATATACACAAGGATGGAAGACTATAGGAAGTCCTTGATTTACAACCATTTGGTTAGTGACCATTTGAAGTTTTAAAACAACTTATGACTATTTTTCACACTTACAAGTGTTGCCACATCCCCATGTTTACATGATCAAAATTCAGATGCTTGGCAACTGGTTTATATTTGTGATGGTTGTAGTGTCCTGGAGTCATGTGATCACCTTTTGTGACCTTCTGACAAGCAAAGCCAATGGGGAAGCCAGATTCACTTAACAACTGTAGTGATTAACTTAACCACTGTGACAAGAAAGGTTGTAAGATGGGGCGAAACTCAACAACTGACTTGCTTAGCAACAGAAATTTTGGGCTCAACTGGGGTCATAAGTCGAGGGCTACCTGTTCAGAAATATTAGTAATGGAAGGATGGATTGTAAAGATGGCTGAATTTACAGAAATGACTAAATTGACTTGTTTGATTAAGGAGGGAACTACAACTACTTTTTAAAAAGACCTTTTGCTGAAAATGAATAAAAATGAACGGTTGATATTTGTTTGTAGGAAGAAAGGAATTATGATATACAGTGTGGGAGGGTAAAGATGGTAATTGCTATGTTTATAACCTCTGCAAAGAAGATTTTAGTCATTTCAGACATCTTTTTCTTGCTTTTTATTTATTCATATTTTTTACCCTTTTATAATATTTTTCTGTTCTGTGTTTCTGTAGTTTTTAAAATCTTTGTAAAACCTTTTAATAAACATTTATTTAAAAAAGTTAATTGTAACTGTAGTATGGCTTTTTAATTAAATAAAATTCTACTGACAAAATATAAATAAATGTTAAATAGTGCAAAACATAAAGAAGAAGAAAATATAGACTGGAATAGAAGATTAAAAGCTCTTGTTCAGCTGTATCATACTTGGTATTAAAAAAATTCTTCCTTGTTCCATCCAAGCTTGAGTTGCCTACTGACCTCAAAAGTATAGTAATATAAAACTGCATTTTTGTCTAGCACATTAACACATGTACAATTAATGGGTTGTCAGACTCCTAAACACAATCACTCCAAGTAAATATGGAAAGGTATGACCAGTTCCTCCCCCCCCCCCAAAAAAAAAAACTTGTATAAAGATTATTTTCTATACAATTCATGTTGTCTTGTATTTTTTTTTGTTATGAACTGCACCAGTAGAGGCTAAACCAATTTTGTTGTATACATGATGTACAATGATAATAAAGGCTATTATTGCTATTGTTGTTGTTGTTGTTATGTTACGCTATTTGAAGAATGCTTACCACTGAAGCTTTGCTTTGTTTCGGCTCAGACACAGTACAACTTCAATCTGATTCTTTTCAGTATCGAATTCAGGTAACTGATACTTGCTAAAAAGGAAATCCCAGTTTTCATCTGTTTGTATTCCAACAGCATATACTGCCATCTTAATGTTATTCGGCAATCTGTAACAAATTGTGCTGATATTATTCTCTGAGAAAAAAAATAAATTAAATTACTGCTATTTATGTGATTCATTTTGCAAATTAAATCTCCCACCAAGCTGGATTAGACCCCTGAATGGATGTCTTTTCCTGAAGACAGAAGGATATTGTTTTAAGCACCCTTAAAAAGTGAAATACGTACTTCAGAGTTCCATCCGAATCCTTCCATTTCATGAAGTACTCTTGTGCCTTGTCTACACATGGTTTGTATTTACGTACACATGCAAACATAAGTAAGGAGTTTCGAAGTATTTGCTCAGACACGGTACCTTCATCATCCCAAGATTGTTTGTCAATCATATTTTTAAATAGATTTACTATGTATGCCTAGAGTGATTTGTGAAATAATAAAATAACGTTGTAATAAATGTAAGTCAATTATTTAAAGCAGTAACTAACAATCTTGTTATTCAATTAAAAGTCATATTGCTTGTATCTTTCATAAATCACAAAAAACAAGCTGGATAGGATGTATACTCCCTATGGTTTAAGGAACAATTTCCTTTAATAATAAAAAACTATAGAAATTATTTCATATGTGTGATCTTGTTTATAAAATTGTAATCATACAGTGCATATGCATGCCTATACATTGTTCTTAGAGTAGTCATAACATCACTGTAGTTGGTACAAAGAGAAGGGATTCCAACAAAAGAGAACTGTGTAGCTCGGGGTTGAAATGTGGAGTCCTTGGCGTTGGCTGACTTTGTTGTTTACTTGGAGACGTTTCATTACCCAACTACATAACTTCATCAATGCTTTGGGATTAAAAGACATTAAAAGGAAGGAATTAAAGGAAGGGATAGGTAACATTATCAGTGATTTAGGGATCATTAAAAACATAAAGGAAGGGATTATTTTAAAAAAAATAATTGAAAACTTATGCCTTATAGCTTTGGCCTATAATTTACTACTTTTATTTGCCAAACTATAAAGGAATGGAAGTCCTTTACACTGCCCTAGACAGAGTCCATTGACTGTCTAGGGCAGTGATGGCTAACTTTTTTGCCATCAAGTGCCAAAAGTGGGAGGAGTGCGGGGTGGTGGTGGTCATGCACATATGTGGAAGGTTGTGTGCGTATGCGCAGGGGAAGGCATGCATGTGCAACCCCCTCCCGTTTCTGTGTGTGATGGCACTGGGGAGGGTCATTTTCTGCCCTCCCCAGGCTCCAGAGGCTTTCTAGGAGCCTGGGGAGGGTGAAAATGGCCTCCCCACCCCTTCCGAAGGGAAGCCTCCAAAGGGAGAAAAACAGCCCAAGGTGCAAACCATAAGTTTGGGAACAGACTTGTCCATAGGGCCATTTCTCTCTCTCCGGAGGCTTCAGGGAAGACTCCTCAAGTCTCCAGAGGGAGAAAAACAGTCCAACGCGCAAACCGGAAGTCTGTCCCCAAACTTCCAGTTTGCGCATTGGGTGGTTTTTCACTCTAAAGCCTCCGGAGGGCGAAAAACAGCCAAAAATGAAGACTGAAATCAGCTGGATAGAGCGTGTATGCGCAATGGAGCTGATAGGACAATGCCTCACGTGCCCTAAGAAATGGTTTAGGTTTGCCATCACGGGTCTAGGGAATAGGAAACTGTTCAAGAATGGATACATAGGCGTGTATGGTTTTTTTAAACTCACAAGTAATTTTATTTCTTGAAACTGAAACAGACAAACCTTTAGAACAGAGTTGGCGGGAGGGGGGGGAAAGAGGGGATGGTTAGTGCAAGGGCAGTTGACTTCTTCATTTGTGTGAGCAGTGGGTACGCAGACCTGCCACTCACGTGAGTGGGTTGTGAGCCCTGACACCCACTGCTTGCACAAGTGGTGCTTGCACAAGTGGAGCTCTCATGAGTTGATTGTGTTCATGTGGTCTGATTGTGAATGAGCCATAGCCTGTGCCCCACAGGTTGGGGACCCCTGATTTAGAAACACAGAATTACAGGATCGAAAAGACCATTCAGGTCTTCTACCCCAGCCATGTGCCCAGGGTAGGGACATTGTTATGCCACACCAATGATTATCCAGGCTTTACTTGAAAACTTCGAGTGTTGGAGCTCTCATGACTTCAAGGAACAGGCTGTTCCACTGCATAACAGCTCACAATCCTTACCAAACTAAATATAGCATTCAGTAATATTTAATATTACATAACATGCAAATAATTTAGTGCCTTACAGATTAACCGACTGTAACTTTATTTTGAAGAGTATTCTTAACCAATGCATATTAATTTCCTATTTTCATACTTCTTCTAAAGAGAAAAAATAGCTGGTGGTTTATCAGCTGATTTTATATCTAGGAGGTGCTCTAGTTAAAGTAATTTAACTGAGAACATATTCCAATAGAGAGCTTGTCTAGTAATACCGTTAGCTGGAATGTGTTTATACTGCTGTTAACAGTGGTTACAGTGTTGATGACAACTGGAAAGATCTAAATCCATCATCTGTCTTTTAAACCCCATTGGCTAGCATTAGCCAAGCTTTTGTCATATTGTTATTGTAGGGATAAAATGGATTTTCAGAGGAAATCAGTTTTGAAATTTAGACATCTGTCCAATCAATCAATTCTAATGAATTCTGATGATCAATCCTGACCCTACAATATTTTGCCAATATGTTAGTTTGACTGTATATATTTATGACTTACTACCATGATGGGCAAGCACCATTACTATGTAGTAGAGAACTACCAGCATTCTACAAAGAATACTCCATTTTGGAATTTTTAAGTTTAAAAAGAAACAAAATAAAATTCATTTCATTTAGCATAGAACATATCCATTGATTATTTAAAAATCTATGTAAGTTTTCAATTTTATTCTGCCTTAACTCTTTCTTATTTTACCTTTAATTGTTGTTCTGTGTCCCTTAGGTTTGTTTTCTCCAGCAGTTTATACAACGGAACTAGCTCATTCAGTCCCTGAGATACAGGAGTAATTTCAGATTCATGTTTTAAATATAATGTTAAATCAAGAGCTTTTTCAATTGACAGTTTTCCAGCACTGAGGAAATAGAAAATGTGTTTTAAAAAATAAATATTTTTGAAAAATCTGAATCATCTTCCCTATAAATTTTCGAATTAACAATATATATTAACCAAATACATTTTAGTTTTTTTTCTTTTTACCATGGTTGAACATAAATTTATAATAAAGTTTTAAAAATTAGGTATTTTTTTGTAATGATGTATTTGTCTAAAAAAGCAAATTACCTTATTTTTCGGAGTATAAGATGCATTGGAGTATAAGACACACCAAGGTTTTGAAGAGGCAAATTTTTTTAAAAAAGGTTTTGCACTCTGCAAACCTCCCCCCCAAAAAGGGCATGAATAGCTTTTAGGAGGCTTGTAGAGTGGGGGGGAGGGGGCAAAAACGTGAAAACGGACCCGTTTTTTTGTCAAAAAAAGGGGGGGGTATGGATAGCCTTTAGGAGGCTTATAGAGTGCTCCCGGGGGTTGGGGGGGGGCAAAATTGAGCAAAAAAAATGGTCCGTTTTTTGCTCATTTCTGCCCTCCCCGGGCCCCAGGAGCTCTCTGAAAGCCTCCTAAAAGCTATGCCCAGCCATTTTGTTGAAGGGGCGGGGTTTCAGGAAGCAAAAAATGCTGTATTCAATGTATAAGATGCACCCAGATTTTCAGCCTCTTTTTTGAGAGAAAAAGGTGTGCCTTATACTTCAAAAAATACGGTAATGTTGTGTTCTAGATAGTAAATGCACTGAAACTTAACATAGCACTATGCTAGTGATGACAGCTGATACATTACAGCTTCTCCCATGAAAGAGCTCTAAATTCTTGAAAATAGCTTCACTGGTACAGGTAGTCCTCAATTTACAACAGTTCGTTTAGTGGCTGTTCAAAGCTACAATGGCACTGAAAAAGTAATTGATGACTGTTTTTTCCAGTTACAACTGTTGTAGCATCCCCTTGGGCACATTATCAAAATTTGGATGTTTGGCAACTGGTTCATATTTATAACAGTTGTAGTGTCTTGGGATCATGTGATCTGCTTTTACGACATTCTGACAAGCAAAGTCAATGAGGAAGCCAGATTCACTTAACAACCGGGTTACTAACTCATCAACTACAGGGATTCACTTAACAACTGAGGCAAGAAAGATCATAAAAGGAGTTAAAACTCACCAATGTCTCACTTTACAACAGAAACTTTGGGCTCAATTGTGGTCGCAGGTAAAGGACTACCTGTATAGCTCTGTGTCCTTCAATACACTTTCAGCTCAGTGTTCATCTATAGTTGCAGGCTTTTTATTCAATGTTTTATATGGCCTTAGATTATCTTTAAATCCCTTGGCACAATTCTTAACTAGGGTACAAGGGTATATAATATGTCTGATATTCTAACTGTATACAACAATTATTTCCTTTCTTAGCTCAAGATGTGCCCTACCTTTGGATACATTCAGTTATTCTGTATTACTTCGACCAGTGCCTCCTGCACAAATGTGGAATGTGCTTGTTCCTCAGGGAAAGACCCATCTTTCTTTTAAAGAAGTTAAATGAGGGGCTTCTTACATCAGGCATCCATGCTTGCTTGTTTATTTAACTCCTTCCTTGCCCTCAAATATTAGGCATGTGAAAATATTTAACTCTTACCTCACCAGCTGGAATGCATTGTTAATGAGGCTTGCTCGATCATTGCTGCTTATTGCTTTATGATTGTCTTTTAACAGGCGAATTAGAGAATCCCAGCCATGATCTCCATAATGCACAATATAATAACCATTCATTCCTACATTAAATTTTATCCATTCCACTTCTTCTGGGAGGACTATGTCATCTAAAATCAAAATATATCACAATTCACAGTGACACATGATTTATTTACATTCATCAATCATTAAAACTAAGGATTTTTGGCAATTCTTTTTAGAAAACAAACCTTCAATATGTTTTGTGGATATGCACCTGATTTTTAATGACTGAAAAGATATCATAATCCTAAAATTCAATATTCCTTAAGTTTTGAACTCTTCCAAAAATGTATTAATATATCAATAACTGATTGAAATATATATTTAAAAGAATCATGCAAAATGCTTTGTGAACAAAAAAATAAATAAAGCAACCTCATTTGCAATCCAGTCTCTGTTCCAAGTCAGAATGGTACATTTTAGGGTTGGATCAACTTAAACATTTGTACTATGTTTTGACAATAAAATATTTTGCACACCTCTGTTGATTAATGTTTGAAATCTTATGTAAGTCTCCACGACTTGGGTTAAACTTACTTGTTTTTGTTGTCAGCAAGAACCTCTGAACGTCATTACATTTATTGGTAAGATATGTCAATGGAATGTGCCACAGACTCCTAAAAACAAAATCAACACTATGATTTTTGAAACAGAGTGAATGATTTTTAAACAGATAAAATGAGTTGCATCACTTTGAGGAATAGAGGTTGTAAACATTAACCTGGGAAACAGTGTGTGATATTGAGGACACACTTAGGAAGGTGAAAATAAGGTTATGTTCCTAAAAAGTATTTAAATGGTTGATTCAACCTTCCTCCCATGTTAATGGCAATTATTACGGTTTTAACAGGTATCTAATGCTTACTCTGAACTAAATTGAATGAGTTAATTTTCTGTAAGAAAGATACATATGTATGGATTTGTCTACTTGGCTTCCTAAGAGCTAAAAACCTCAAATGGATTCCCAGAGAGGAAGCAGATTCATCAAGTAGAATCCTAAAGAGGGAGCAGGGAGAATTTGACACTTCACAGCAACAGCCAAACTTTTGCAAAAAGTATCCCCTCCAACTTTTCTTTCTTTCTTTTTTGCTGAGAGATGAGGCTCTTTTGCAAAATTGTTTCATCAATTCCTATCATTACTAAGCAATTGCAGGCTTGGATTGCTCAGCAGGGGCCAGAGCAGAGAGGCAGAATTAATGTAAGCAGAATGGGCTGCCTCTGGCAAGTGAGAAAGCCAAGTGTGGGGCCATGTATCTCTCCATACTGGGACTAAAATTCTACTTGCAGGGAGGATTTTCAGTGTCACAGTGATGCTTTACAGGGCTTGCCTCAACTTGCTGAAACACCCAACATGTCTTAGTCTCAATTCCGCTTACTTAACGAGATGAGATCGCTTAACAACTACAAGTGGGAGAGTCAGAATTGCAGTCATTAAACGAAGCAGTCAAATGGTGTCTTGCTTAATGACTGCTTTGCTCAACAATACAGATTCCAAGCCAACTGTGGCCCTGTCAAGAAATATCTGTATCATGAAGTAGAATCGATATAGAATATAATCAGAAACAAGTCTCATTCATTCATCATTACCCAGCTGATGAGGAAAAAGTAGGTTTTTTTGAATAATGTTCTTGTTGTAGATGGACATTTTTTCCTTTAATAGTAACTGTCACTAGAGGAAATCCTTTTTGGAGTGTCCAAGTATTCATCACTGCCTGTACATCATGGAGCACAGCTTTGGTCCAGTGCTACAAAAGTATGAACAAAAACATAGGTATACATTGATAAAAAAGTAGTAATCACAGAAATTAAAAAATGCAAATGTGCCATATTTTAATCATTTGCAAAGTCATCAGCTTAATGTCCTCAACTGTGATATTCTTTTCAGCCTAAGGAAGCAATGGTTTAATGATAATTCCTTATTCTTGTAACAATCAAGTAATATTCCTAATAAGTTCCAGACCATTTTTATTTCCAATTATCTATGTACCAAAGAAACAAGTCTCCTCTTTGAATTATTTTCTGTAGCTATACAGTTCTAAACAATGTCCCAACTCAGTTAATATAAGAAATTATTTGCTACATGGAGAACAAGTTAAACTTGTGTACTTCTTCCTTTTCTTCCCCTTTCACATCAGCAAAGTAATGATGCTTAGTAATTTATTATATTTTAATCAGCTGTAATTTTCCAAATAAGATAAAATTAAACTTAAAAAATTTATTTAGATTATGCTTTGGGAACAAAACCAGTACATTCTTTTTTAAAACAACAACAAATTTGGCCATGAAAGAAATCTCAAGTTTTACCATGTTTCTTCCATTGGAAATTTTTTAATTTATATTAGAAGAGAATTAGAACAATATGTAACTGCAAAAAAATTATAACTATCAGAGGACCCATAGCATTTGTTATGTTTTGCCTACGTGCTAAAAAATTATTTGTGAAAACAACCTGATATAACTACAAACTTTTTGAGAGAAAAGCTTGTTATGAATACAATCTAAAACAAATATCCGTGATTCTTTTAAATATTTCAGAACATTCCATCTAGAATATCTTAATTCATAGACTGGTGGTTCTTCACTTAGGCATTAGCTTTTGTCAAAATGACTGCATAGTAGCAATCAGTTTTACTGATTTAAAACTTTGGTTATTGTACAGTGCACCTTTAGTGTTATGCAAAACAATTCAAATTCATGTTTGAACTTGAAAGATACTGTTCTGAGTTGGAAACAGATGCTTTGACCTCAAACAGAGTCACTTTTGAGTTCAGACTTTTTCAGAATAGTTGAATCTATTTCAACTGCATACCTTACAAATGAAAAGAATGTATCACAACTTCAGTGACAGAATATGAATGGCTGCCTAGAGATGCTGGACAACGAGTTAGGCAGCACACATATTAAATAGAAAAAAAAGGGGAGGGGGAGAACAAAAAAGAAAGAAAAGAAAGAAAAAAGAAAAATTATCTCACTGAGTTTAAGACTCTCTCCTTGTTTCTGATACAAACTCCATTTTGTACGTGACTTCCATCAGGATCTGGACAAACCTAACCAACAAATAATTATTCGAGATATTACAAAATGAACATCAATGCTGCTCAATAATATTTTAAAATTAGGTATTTTGGGAGAAGCAATATTTCTCAAATACTTGCATCTGATAAGCTGTCCCACAGATCTTTGTTTTTGGTGTTCTGATAACTGAATCGCAACAAATATTTCACAAGACCAGCTTGAAAAATTTCTGGGCTGAGATAGTCCTGCAGCATATTGAGAATACAAGCTCCCTGTAAATAGAATGAAATAATACAAAATACATTTGATGTTTTTTTTTTCATGTTTAGGTATTTGGACTAATATGTCTACAGTATATAGTCACTGATAATGCTACTAAATCCTATTTTTTGTCTCTGCAGTTTGAAATTAATGACCCTAAAAATGTTTCAACATTATGATTTGTGGTTTTAATGGTTAGAAAAAATGGATAATGGACAATTAAAACAAGGGAAGGTATGGGGGTTTTTTCCCATCACAAAGAAATAGAAAAATTTATAAATGTATTATATTTATTGCACAAGAAATCTAAACCTTCTTTTTTCTATTTTTTTCCTTTCTATTCTTCCAGCCCTTTTGCTTTTCTTCCCCCACCCCTTTCCTGCTGCTGCACTTTATTATTTGCATTAGTTTTTGTGTTTTTATAACTTTAATTAAAAATCATTAAAAATAGAGTATCATATAGTCTGACCATCTTAACAGTGAAAATGAAAATAACTTTCGAATATAAACATAGTACCCAGAATTATTAAACTTGGCCAAAATTTCTTATTTTACCTTGTCATAGGAAACATCATCAAACATTTCTAGAATCTGAGCTGGATTTTCAACAGGGGTCGATATAGGATGTGAAGAATTTAAAGCATCTACTTCCATGGCATTAAAATACTTGTTTAAAAAATAATCTTCCTAAACAAAGGAAAAAGAAGCCGGGAATAGTCTTCTGAGATTTTGAGCTCATTTTAAAATGAGACATTGAAATAAACTTACATTTAATTATTTACACAGAATTAATTCTTTATTGCTTAATTTATGATTTCAAATACATATTTTGAGTACCATTACTTTTGGTAAGAGTGCAGAATTAGCATATATACTCCTTTTACCATGATCACAAGGTGGTGTAAGCGAAATTAAACTTTAATTTCCCTCCCCCAAACTTGCCTCCAAATACAACTGTGGTAATTTCACTAAAAATTAAATTAATGTAAAATAATTATTGTATCTATTTATAAAATACCTTTGCTTATAACTTGATCATCTTTAATATTACTGGGACAAAATCTCATTATTCCAATTCCAGCATTAAATTAAACATTGGTAGAATAATGTTTCATCCAATAGATGAAGCAAATTCTAATCCAAAAATTTTTATGCCATAATAAATTAGTCTTTTAGGTATTTTGTATTATTTGTCTGAAAATATTGGCCTCAGTATAAAGAAGATAATTTGTGTTCTTTATGGGCTGAGAATAAATCGAATGTTGGCAGACTACATTCAAACATCCCACCTCCCAAAAGCAAAAAAGGGAGAACAGAAAATAGTAGGAAATAACTCTCTTAAGTCCTAAGTGACTTAGAAAATATTAGTGTTAGTATTATGGGAAAGGTATACATATATACATATAATCCTGTAATCCCTTCATTGGGGTGGAGTCAGGGTGACAGATCAGAGCTTAAGCATTTACTGGCTGGATGCCCTTCCTGACGCCTACGCAGTGTTCACAACAGATTATTAATTGTTATGCCCAGAGAGAGAAATATCTTCCGCTACCTAGGATCGAACTCACAGGCTCCAAATTGTGAGGCAAGAGCTCTATCTCTAGGCCACCATGCTGCTCACATAATTCACTGTATAATTATTTTCATTAACTATAAAATTCCGTACAGTGCTATACGATCATGCCTACAATCTAAAAACTTTGTTGAGCCTGCCTAGTGCAAATTTAAAATGGGGTGGTGGTGTCTATTTTGAGTCCTGGGATTTTCTTATTATTAAAATAGGGGTGGGGAGACCCAATACTTACAACTTTCAGTTCTGGATGAGTCTTGCTTACTGACACAAATTCCATAAACTTTGCAAAACCTTCATTAAGCCAAAGGTCATTCCACCATTCCATTGTAACCAAATTTCCAAACCACTAGAAAAAAGGAGCAAGATTTACACAATTCATAAGACGCTAATCAAATTGAAAGTGTCCATTTTATAAATAGGGAAAAAGTAAAGGTATAGCTAGAAACTGGTCTATACCTACTCAACCATCTCTTGTTTATGAAAAGAAGTGTTTTGTGTGGCAACAGCTAATGCCTTTCATGAGAAGAACACATAACATTTGTTGTTTATAAAAACTGGATATGCACAACAACTCCAATATAAACATCAGCAGCTAATCTAGCACAATGAGCCTTTAGACTGATTAACTGGCATTGACTGGGTAGTAGTTTTTAAGACAAACGGGTTTCCACAGGAATGTAGTTAGAAGAACCAATTCTCTTACTGAATTTCTATAGGATGGACACTCCAACTATCTCAAATAAAAGTACTAATATTCACATCTAATCCAATCAAAAATAACTGGAATATAAGCAGGTGCATATTTTTCCTTGTTAAAATCCCTAAAAAGTTGTCAAATTTATATCAATACTTGTGTCACAAAACAAGTGACCTTGGGTGGCGATACCAAAGCTTATTTGGTATCGCTAAAACTATATGCAGTACATTCACTGGTGAATGCAGTATGTACCCACACACTCTGTAAAACTTCAGTGAAGAAACTAGAGACTAGATGTCCTTTCTAAACTACATACAGAAAACGTACTGTAGATCATTGGTTCCCAACCTTTTTTTAGCTATGCCCCATCTAAGCACCCCTAAAATCTTGATCCCCCCCCCCCCAATGACATATAATTCTTACTTTACTCAAAAAGTGAAATCTGCTCATGCGGAGGAAGCCTAAAAGGCCATTAACTTGGTTTAAATAAGGTTCAAATTGCCCCCATTAAAAATCAAATCCCCCCCCCCCTGTGGGGCATGGGCCCCATGTTGGGAACCACTGCTGTAGATTCTGTTGGCTTTATGAGAAAAAAAAATCATATCATATGGCTTGAGTCATTTATATAAATATCACAATGTAACATGTAACAACTGATGTTACTTCTCTGATTTCAGAAGGAGTTGTTGTCCAGATAATTAAAATATAACCTTCAATTTCATATATGAAAAGCAAACTACAATTTACCTGATGAGCAAGTTCATGGGCTACTGTCATAGTAATTCCAAGTTTCCTTGATACTGAGGATTTTTCAGAATCATATAACAAAGCAGCTTCCCTGTACGTGGTCAATCCCCAGTTCTCCATTGCACCAGACTGAAAATCTGGAATAGCTACTAGATCTGTAATGAAATGTTATTTTCCTAAAATCTGTTTACACCATACTATACCTGGAAAAAAATGCATGTCCACACACAGACATGTAATATAAGTTCAAATATTTAGTGATGTGGAATTTTTTCAAAAGTAATCGTAAATCTTTTTGGCCCTTTAAAACACATCCTTCAGAAGATTTTATTTAAAAACAACAATTTCATTGTTCTATGCGGGGGATTGGCAACCTTAAACACTCAAAGACCCACAAAGGTCCTAACCGGAAATCCCCCATTCAATTTTGGAGCCAACCAAAAGTCCTGTTCCCCCATCATAGAGTCTCCTCCTAGCATGGCATCCTTTTTCATCTATCTGTCCTAACCGAAAGCCCTATCAATTGTGGAGTTGATCGGAATACCCACCCCTTGCCATAGAGTCTCCTCCTGGCATGCTGTGCTTTTCCCTGCTCCCAACCAGAAGCTCTTCTCAAAATTGTGGTGCAGGAAACCACAGCAGAAGGATGGAAGAGCCACATGCGGCTCCAGAGCCGCAGGTTGCTGATCCCTGGTCTATGCAATGTAGACTAAAAAAGAACATGCTATTAAAAACAACAATGAAAAAAAGATGATAGCTACATCTAGATAAAAGAAATCTTTGAAACTGCATATGAAATGTTTCCACATATGACTGTTTATGAATAAGAAAAAATCTAGAACTCTTTATGTGGGTGATTTTTCTGACAGAACTTAATCATATTACATTCAAAAACCCTTCAAAAGGTATAGGACTGCAATCTGAAATTCCATTTTGCAATGAGTTGGTTTGTATCTTAGCAACATTATCAGTTTCCTAGTAGGAAACTTAACACAAATTGGAAGAAACTTTGAATTGAATAAGAATTTGTTTTGTATATACATAATACATGTCTTTTTAAAAAATCTAATGCTAAAGGATTGTTTAAATATTAAAAAATGACTTTAAATTAGAGAATTAATCTGGCTAGTTAATATACTTTTCAGATATTAACAGTATCTGATATATATATATATATATATGCTGGTTTTGTTGTATTCGGGTCTTTTCCCGTGTAAGGTTGAGATTGTCTTTGCAACGTTTCGGCAGGATCACACCTGCCATCTTCAATGTGGGCTTAAAATGGGAACGGAGCTGCCGTCTTTCTGTAAGTCTTGGTGGGAGGGGATGGGGTGGTGGCTTTGTTTCAGTAAGTGGAATGATTGGTTGTGTGGTTGTATCATGATTGGTAGATTGGTGCTGATTGGTGCAGGTTGTGTGTGCATTGTTGTTTTGTATTTTAATGGCTTGGGTGGTGGGTGGTGTTCGTTTGTTGGCTAGGGCTGGTTTCCAGATGTTTGGTAGGCGGGAGGTATCATCACGTTTGTTCATGCTGTGGGGGTGTTTCTCTATTTCGATGGCTTCCATGATTATTCTCTTGTGGAGGTGTTCTGTTTTGGACATTAACCTGGCTCCTTCAAAGTTATAAATATATATATACATACCTTGTTTTGGCAAAGGATATGCAATGTCAAAATATCCCTCATAGAAGTCTAAAAGTGTCACTGCTGCATCCAAAGCATACTCTGCTTGTTTGATTTTGTGTGGCACAGCATATACTGAAACCTAAAAGACACAAGCAGGAATGGATTTTGAACATACTGTTAAGATGCATTAAGATAGGTTTCTCAGAACATAGTTCCAAGTTACTAAAAGCAGCACCCAGAATTGCACTGGGTAGATCAAAACAGATAGTTTTGTTGTATTTGCTTCCAATTTTGTCTTGTTTAAGATGGGAACAAGCCAAAACCTCTAGGTTTCATGTCATGCTAATCAATAGAAGCTTTGTTCAGTTACTCCTGTTACTATAAGCCTGATGTAAACAACTGAGAACAGTTCTGAATATGAAGCATTACTGTGCTACTTTATAAATAGGTATCAACATTTCTTTCTAAAAATTATGTAATCCCTTCAACAGCTTGAAAGCAATAGTGCAAATCTAAGCATTTGATTACTATATTCTATCAATAGACTTTGGAATTTCTGAAAAATTAGTTTAAATCAGACTGTACTCATTTTCAGAAATCATTTTATAATTGCTAGCTTGTGCTTGAATCTGTATAAATGTTTATATAAAATCAGCTGATGCTAAATGATTACCTTAATTCCACGTGATGTCATCTTGGTAACTGATTCAAAGTCTGAAATAATGAAGGCTACTAAGTATGTGCTCATCTTTACACTGATGTCAAACTGATCCTCAATAAGCCATTCATTAATGTTTATTGATTTCACCTATAATTTAAAAACACAATTAGTTTTTGCTACTAGTTGAAAACTGCAAGATTGTTCAGAATTAAGTCTTTTGTAACTCTCTTCAAACGCTCTCACTGCAAAAAGATTATAAAAATGTTATGCTAATGTTACAAAGAATTTTTTTGCAGCAAAGACTATACTTGTCCTTTTGAAGGGTCACTAAAATGTAAGTTATACATGTATATCTATGCAACTCATTAATAGTTACGCATTGGCATGTTCTACAGAACAGTTTAATCCAAATCTATCCGGAAGAAAACCTCATTAAGTTTAATTGGACACCTTTCAAGAAAAAAATTAAAGCATTGCAGCTCAAAATAAGAAAGGATGCCACTTTTGAGGATATAAATAATTTTGATTTCAATTTCAGTATATTAACAATGAACTTCCTATTTTGATTTGATGTGAACATTTGCAAAAAAATATATGCAAAGATTTTAGTCTTCTCTTTAAAAATATTTTTCTTTTATCTGCCTTCTAAAAATATTCAAAGTATGCATATACCAAAGGCATATTAGATAGTGCTAGGTGCTTTGGGTTTCTTCTGATCTTAATAGAAAATGTTGCTTTTAGGGCAGGTTCATCAAAGCACGGAAAGGCCATACGTGCAGCTGTTGGCTCAAACTGGGTTGATGCAAGCACCCTGGAATTAAGACAAAAACAAGTACATTTAAAACTGATCCTGCAGATAGAATATATGGTAAAATGTTTACTAGTCCATATTTCACTTCAACAATCTAATTTACCTTATATTTATACATCAGGGGGAAAAGTATTAAAATGACTATGCCTACACGTTTTTTTGGAAATAGGTACTTCTGCTTATTGGGATATAATCTGAGATATATGTACAGGTAGTCCTTGACATATGATCACAATTGAACCGAAAATTTATGTTGTTAAGTGAGACATTTAAGTGAGTTATGCCCCATTTTATGATCTTTCTTGTCCCAGTTGTTAAGTGAACAACTGCAGTTGTTATGTTAGTGACTGGGTTGTTAAGTGAACCTGGCTTCCCCATTGACTTTGCTTGTCAGATGATTGCAAAATGATCACACATGACCTTGAGACAAAGCAATAAGTATGAACCAGTTGCCAAGCATCTGAATTTTGAACACATGGCCATGGGGATGCTACAAGTCATAAGTATGAAAAACATTCATGTCACTTTTTTCAGTGCCGTTGTAACTTTGAACCGTTAGTAAATGAACTGTTGTAAGTTGAGAGCTACCTGTACAGATTAGTCTGTATCACAACTGCTTTTCTAGAATTTATAACTTGAAAGATTCTCTCTGATTGCCTGTTTAATAATGGATTTGTTTTTTTAATGGATTCCATGGTGAAAGATATTCCAAAGATTCATTTTGGGAGGGAAAAGAAATGCATGAAAATAAATAACCAATTCTGGAATAGGACATATAACCCTTTAAAACTAGCATTAAGATGAAGGATGAAGAATGAACTCTCTACCAGAATAGTTTTATCACCTGTTACCACCAGCTGAAACGTTAAGCTAAATATATTGTATTGTCCTGTTATAATATAGGAAGTATTGTATTTAGACCTTGGAAAATATTTATTAAAACCTTCTGGAGCATGTGTATTAGACAGGAAAATTCCCTAGGGTTTTTCAAAAGATACCTAAAACATTATCTGGTCCTATCTGGGGAATTAGTTTACAGTTGTTTTAACTTAAGTATAATGAAAATGATTGAGATATTACACAACGACCATTACCCTTAGCCTCTGACCATCTGGGTTTCATATTAAGTTAGATTAGATGGGTTATGGAAGTTACACAGGCTTTGTTTAAAGCATTAAAATAAGTACTGTGAGATCTCTTATTTAAAAATCCTAATTGAAGCTGACAAACTGTAACAACTCACCTACAAATATTTCCCTCTGGAGCAAAAAAATTAAGAATATATCCTGGCTGAATTTCAGTCTGGTTGGATTAAATCAATAAAATCAATATCAATCCAGATTCTGACATTATTCTGATCACCCTATTAATTTTTCTTGATTTCAACACACTTCTTAATGAAATCAACCATAGTTTTTTTATTAGTTCAGGTTGAGATATGGCAGTTTACACTCAACCGATTGCAGCTGAGTTATTGAAAATCCATTAGGTGCTAGTTTACCATACATATTTGTTTAAAATCTGTGTTAAATCATTATATGAAACAATAGACGGATAGACAGAACCGGAAACCTTCACTTTGTAGATGGCACCACTTTAATTGCATATTGTCATTAAGGTGAGATTACTTTAAGGTGAGACTGTCATCACTTGTTAACAGGCTAGATTAGATGAATTAACTAATGCTAAATCTGGCAAGATTTGAGGTGCTATTGGTTAATAGGAACCTGATTCTAATCTCTTGAGTTATTTTTGTGGTTTGCAATTTGTGGTGGCGCTGTAGTTAGAAGGCAATACTGCAGGCAAACTCTGTCCACAGCAGAGAACTTCCATCTTGATGAGGTTCAAGGTCGATTCAGCCTTTCATCCTTCCAAGATCAGTAAAATGAGGACCCAGATTGTTGGGGGGAATGTACTGATATTACAAATCGCCCAGAGAGTGCTGTAAAGGACCACGGAGTGGTATAGAAGTGTACGTGTCATTTAAATTACAATCTTGATAAAATCTTGCAAGTTGATAAAAAAAATTATTTTTATCAAATTTTAGCAATAATTTGTTTCTGGAAATCTGCACTTTGATATAGCACAAAGGCTAATCAATAAATAAAGATATGAGAATAATTAGGTGAAAAACATGGGAACCTTCAGAGTCCGTTTTCACCAGATTCATGCCAATATGATACAATTCATAAAGTTAAAAGGGCAGTGGAAAGGACTTCAAGGTGCTAACTAATTCCAAGGTTTAGTGCTTCTTTGTGAGCCCCATGCAAATCAGCATGTCTTTTCCTCTCCATTTTGCTGTAATTTTTTAAGAAAATATTATCACTGCTTGTTAATGAATTATACTCTTCTAACTGTAATATATTAAATGCATTTTACCAATAATAGTATTGTCAGAATTCCTAAAAGATACAAAACTTCATTCAGTTGACTTTAAATGCAATAGATAAAATCTGAGTTTATGCAATTTACATATATCACATAAAGTCTACATATTTAGGCATATTTTATGTAAACTGCATAAAATACATTAATTTAAATGATGTATATAAAATTACTAAAATGCACAATATTTACATAGGTTATATAATTTCAGTTACCTTTAACATTTATGGATGCTCCTTTCCTCACAAGTAAAACAAAACTTTTAATATAAAGGCCAAATAAATAAGCGAGAGCAAAAAATTGTACACATTTAAATAGAATATTCTTTCATAGAAAACCCAAATTGTCCATCAATCTTTCAAACAGAACACATACATTTTTAAGAATGTTGTTTTTTTCTTAAATGTGTTAAATCAACAATTCAGCCATTTTTATACCATAATGTGTGATATTTTCTGTAATCAGAAAAGTGAAAGAGTTCTCCCAATCATTCACTATGAAAAATAAATAAGTCAGAAAACCGTATAGCAGTCGGCTTACAACATTTGAGACCAGAAGTTCTGTCTACCAGTGTGGGAGGGATCAAGAGAGTGGCAGGACTGCAGGGGAGGGTCAGGGAGGTTGTGTGGGGTATGCAACAGTCACAGCATGTATTGCGGAGGAGGTGTGAGGGTGCAAGTGAGTTCAGAAAGATTTGTGAAGGTGCGAATGGGTGAGTGGAGGTGCACAAGGTGGGGAGAGGTTCAGGTCCATGAGGCAGCAAGCTATTGTGTCAGAGGTGCATTGTGGGTCCCAGTTTGTGAGAGGCATGATATGGGCTGAGTGCACAGGATTTGAGATAGCTGAGTGTGGATTGGGGAGGATGCACAAAGGTGTGAGGCATGGTGTGGGTCAGGGAGGGTGAGCAAGGGCGGGGAGATTAGAGTGTGAGTTGGGAAAGATTCAAGAGGCACAGCAAGGGTTAGCATCAGGGAAGGTGCACAAGAGTGTGCAAGTAGCCAGTGCAAAATGAGTGCAGAAGGGGAGTGTTCACAGGTGGGGAAGACTTACCCTAGTGATTTGTATCCTTCTCTGCTGGCTTCCCCATTGACTTTCTAGAGAAACCAGCAATGAAAGTTGTAAACAGTGATTGCATGACTGTGGGATGCTACAAGCAGCCATAAATGTAAACTGACTGCCAAGTATCCAGATCACAATCACATGATCACAGGGATGCTGGGACAGGTAGAACTTCAAGGAGTTGTAACTACCATTCATTCATTACCATCATAACTTCAAAAGATTGCTGAACGAATTATCAAAGTCAAGGACTACTTGTAAATATAAAATAAGAAAAAATTCTATATGATTTTAAATAAAAGTTAGATATTCAAATAATAAATACAGTAATACAGGACTTACCTTCTTTCCCCTGCCAGAGTTCTGTATGTGCTTTTGTAGAAACCATGAAAACTATCAGATAAATTGGCAGAGTACTCAATGCTAATAATGTAGCTCTGCCCAACTTGAAGAGGTTCAATAGAAATAAGTGCTATCTGCTCAAATGGTGGATGTTCTAAAACCATCATTCCTTTAGCTGCATCAGCACTGTCCTTAATGTTGTGAATAGTAGTTTTGGTTATCTGAAGATATTTGCTGTGAAGAATGACTGAACTAGTTTGCTCAGTTATTAAAATCTCTATTTTGGACAATCCAGTAAAAGATAACGTTGTGAGATTTGGATGAATAAGAAGATCATAATGAATTGGAACAACATGCTTTGGAAGTCTAATATTATCCCAAGGAAAGGGATTGCTTTCATCTCTAGCAAATGAATATGATGTCTCACATAGAAAACTTAGAATGCTTAGCAATAAGAACATTTTACTCTTCTTCAACATAAAAATCTGATCAGGAAGCAGCAACATGATCACAGGTTACTATGGGATCCAGAGTTAGAAATCTAATAAAGAAAAATAGATTGAGACAATATAAATACATTTTTATGAAATGTTGACTATCATTTATATGGTATAGTTTCAAAGGTTTTATTCTATATATTATTTTCTATAAAGCAGGCTATCTTAAAGAATATATAATTTGGTGAGCTATAGATTGCCAGAATGACACTTTAATATTAAAATAAGGATAATTAATATTTTAAGGCAAACTATACTTATTCACTTTTGTTAACATGTAAATGACGTCATTTATTTATCAAATCTGTGTGGCCACTGATCTTACACAAGGCAATTCTTGGTTTGCATATAATGAAACCAACAATTATAAAAACCATTTAGAACAATTAAATAAGTAAACATACATTAAAAACTGGAGGGTGAGAGGATTAAAATTAGAATGTTGTGCAGCCAATGCATGGGCTCACTGCTGCCATTATGATTCCTAGCTCATTTTTAAGGCACCATTTAAGGATTCTTTGAAAGGCTATAAGGTTTATAGAGAAAGCGACATCATCTAGGTCCTGTCAAATGGAACTCCTCACCAGATAGGATCCAAAATATCCTGCTAGAGGCAGGATTTTACAAAGATTTACAGTGTTGTTTATAGCTATTCTGAAGAGTAGTGGGCCACTGATACCCCACTGCATGCCTCTCCATGTGGATGTAAACCCATGAATGATCAGATGGTGGCTACAGTTCAACCAAATCCATCTGGCAGTTGGGACCATTCATCACCTATTGTTTCAATTTATGAAGAAAGAGGCTATACTCTATTTAACAGATTAACAGGGTTGGAAGGGACCTTGCAGGTCATCTAGTCTAACCCACTTAGAAACAGCAGATAGTACGAAAAAGGATCCAAAACGTCCTGGCTCAAGATATCCTGTACCTTCTGAGTACAAAAAGTACCAATTTCTTTTTAATCAGTTTAATCATCTTTCTTTCAAAATAACACCACAGCAGTGGTGTGAAGTCCTCTCTTGCCAGCCAATCAGTGAATCCCCTAAACTACCTGTTGCTATTTTAAATCAATAATCTGATTTCATCTTCCTGATTTCCAACTGAACTTTAAACGTGATCGAAAGTAAAGCCGTTCATTCCTTTCCTTCATATCCTCTTGCGAGTTTATCTGTGAGCCAAAGGAGATCTGCGGGAGGGACTCCCCAGATCCAAATGGACGGCGTTTGCACGATATATGCACAGATCCAATTTTCTAAGCTTCTCGCGAAGAATGAATTACGCCGCTCGGGATCACACCATACGATACTTGCACGCTAAAGTGCGGTTTGCTACCTGGTAGTTGAGTGTGCTACGAAAATACAATAGTGTAGTGTGTGTGGGGGGGGGAGGTGTTGGGAGGAAGGGAAGCGCCGTAGCAAAAGTCGACGTAGAATAACCAGAAGCCACTGCCGGTTTCTGTACCCGTACCGGAATCGTATCGGTTAAAGACGACGCACAGCGGCCAGGGCAAGCCTCGCAAATTGGGGACTACCTGACCTAAACCCTCAGGCTCAGGAGTAAGTTCAGCACAGCTGAAAGGGAGCGAAAAACCTCCGCCTCGAGAGCAATTTTGTAGAGCGGAGGTGCTTCGTCAAGCACCAAAAGTGAGCATGCGTAATGGAGTCGTCACTTTCAATACTGAAACGCGATAGTTCAAGGGAGGGAAATTAGGCCTCCGCTTCACAACTGACGCCTTTTCTCCTTTCCACGAATGTTATTTGCCTCTCCTGTCTACGTTCCTTCTGCCTTAGGATAAGCCTTTAATAGGGACTCCCTTTTTTACCTGCTTGAACAAAGCCAGTTGCCGCCGCCGCCGCCGCCGCTCCTTTGCTGCCCGGACTTGGCTTGACAAGGAAAAGTGAAAGCGAAACGGCGCGAAACGTGCTTGCCCCCTCAGGCTCTTGAGGCGCCCTAGCGAGCGGCCTCTAAAGCAGCGGTCTGAAGAAGCTTCTTGAATCAGAAGCGAAACGTTTTCAAAGGGAAAAAAAACCAAGAAAGTCCAGTTGCCCCCTGAAAAAGCACCTTTGGGACAACCATGACCTGGATGACTGAGAGTCTCTACAGACTTTTAGCTCTCCAATTTAGGATGAAAACCCTTTGGTGTGGAAGTAGGAATGGATTTCCAGAGAAAAATATTGCAGACTACAGGAACTAGGAGCACTACTCAGGTGACCCTGAGGACACAGGCAAACCTCCAAGTGCTTCAAAGACCCTATAAAAGGATGCAAATGACCAGCTTTCTACAAGAAATATAAATCCTTCCATTCCGCATTATCCAGTCAGAGCTGAAGAAGCTTCTTCATTCCCAGCATTGCTGGCTGGGGAATTTTGGGAGATGAAGTCTGTCAGTCTTAAAGTTGCCAAGGTTGGAGACCCCTGCTCTAAAATGAAGGGCAACAAAACATTACTTCTGAATCTTCTTACTGCTTGTTACTGTGTTCGCTGCTGAGGGAGTCCTAGGAGCACCAGTTTCATTTATTAGTCTCGTGTTTCTCTACTTTGGCCACTTGAAGGTGTGGAGACTTTAATTCTCAGGATTCCTCAGCCAGCATCTCCTCACTTATTTATTTATTTATTTATTTATTTATTATTCACACTTATAGACCGCCCCCTCTCCCGGAAAGGACTCGGGGCGGTGTACAGTCACTAAAATACATTCTAAAATACATACATAAACAATTAAGTTAATACTGGTGAAGGAGGTTATGAGACTGTAATCGAATAATAAATATAATACGTTAAAAGCCTATAAACCCTTAAAACCCAATTAAAATAAATAAATCCCGGGAGGTAAAACTAAGACGGTGCCAGGCCAGCTGATTGAAATAGGTGAGTCTTTAACTTTTGCCGGAAGGAGCGGAGGTCGGTGGTGGTTCGAATGTCTGGGGGGAGGTCGTTCCAGAGGGTTGGGCCCATCACAGAGAAGGATCTACTCCTAGGTGTCGCCCGCTGGCATTGCCTGGCAGACGGCACCAGGAGGAGCCCCTCCCTGTGTGAGCGGATAGGTCGCAGGGACGTGTGTGGTAGGATGCGATCCTGCAGATAACTAGGTCCTCTGCCATGGAGCGCTTTAAAGATGGTAATCAATACCTTGAAACGCACCCGAAAGGCTACAGGTAGCCAGTGCAGCTCGCGCAGGAGAGGTGTTACGTGGGAGTAACGAGTGCTTCCCATAATAACCCGCGCGGCTGCGTTCTGAACCAGCTGCAGTCTCCGGATGCGTCCCAAGGGAAGCCCCATGTAGAGAGCATTGCAGTAGTCCAGGCGAGATGTCACCAGCGCATGAGTGACCGTGCGCAGGGCACTCCGGTCCAGTAGGGGGCGCAATTGGCGCACCAGGCGAACCTGGTGGAATGCCCCCCTTGCCACGGCTGTCACATGGTCCTCCATTGACAGCCGGGCATCAAGGAGGACACCCAAATTGCGCGCCCGCTCCACAGGGGACAACTGTTCGCCCCCTATGGCCAGCGATGGAGTCAGCTGGCTGAACCGAGGTGCCGGCAACCACAGCCACTCGGTCTTGGAGGGGTTGAGTTTGAGTCTGTTGTCCCCCATCCAGACCCCGACGGCCTCCAAACACCGGGACATCACTTCGACAGCCTCGTTGGGGTGGTTTGGGGTTGAAATATACAGCTGAGTATCATCAGCGTAGAGGTGGTATTCAACCCCAAAACCACGGATGATCTCACCCAGCGGCTTCACATATGCGTTGAACAGGAGAGGCGAGAGGACCGACCCCTGTGGCACCCCACAAGTGAGTGGCCTCAGGGACGACCTCTGTCCCCCTGTCAACACACATTGCTTCCGGTCAGAGAGGTAGGAGCCGAACCACCGCAAAACGGTGCCTCCGACTCCCATCCCCTCCAACCGGCGCAATAGGATACCATGGTCGATGGTATCAAAAGCCGCCGAGAGGTCTAATAGGACCAGGATAGAGGAGCAACCCCTATCTCTGGCCCTCCAGAGATCATCGACCAACGCGACCAAGGCTGTCTCGGTGCTGTGCCCGGGTCGGAAGCCGGACTGGCGTGGGTCTAGATAATCGGATTCGTCTAGGTGTCGCGGGAGCTGCTGCGCCACCACATTCTCAACAACCTTCGCCACGAAGGGAAGGTTGGAGACTGGACGATAGTTAGCTAGCTCCATTGGGTCGAGTGAAGGCCTCTTGAGCAAGGGTCTCACCACCGCCTCTTTCAAGGCGGTTGGTAAGTAACCCTCACCCAATGATGCGCTCACCAGGCCCAGGAGCCAGCCTCGTGTCACCTCCCAGGCTGCCAGTACCAGCCAGGAGGGGCACGGGTCCGTTAAACAAGTGGTGGGTCGCAGCCGTCCACGCAACCTGTCCAAATCCTCGGGGGCAACAGAGTCAAACTCCTCCCAGAGTGGTCTCTCAAGACTCGCTGTTGGCGGCTCGTCTGGTCCACTGACGGAGGTCCACCCGCTCCGGATCTGATCGATTTTGTCCTGAAGATATTCCCCAAACTCCTCTGCTCTACCCTGTAAGGGTGTCTCCCGCACCCTCTGCGATAGAAGGGAGCGAGTCACCCTAAACAGGGCGGCAGGGCGGTTATCCGCGGACGCAATAAGAGCAGCACAATGTCTACGTTTGGCCGCTCTTATTGCCACAAGGTAAGTCCGCAAATAGGCTCTTACCTGTGTTCGGTCAGATTCGGAGCGTGAGGACCTCCACCTGCTCTCTAGACGTCTCCTGTGGCGCTTCATCACCCTAAGCTCCTCAGTGAACCAAGGAGCCCGGGTGGGTCGATGCCGCAGGAGAGGTCGCAAAGGCGCAACCCGGTCCAAGGCCCCAGTCGTCGCCCTATTCCAGGCAACCACTAGGTCCTCGGAGCGGGAGCGGGACAAGGCTACAGGAATTGGCCCAAGCTCCGTCTGGAATCTATCAGATTCCATCAGGTGCCTGGGGCGGTACCAGTTTATAGAGTCTGGTTCCGCCTCCTCGCGGTGGGGGATAGCGCCAGGGAAGTCCAGCCGGAGGGATGAGTGGTCTGACCATGACAGGGGCGTGATAACTAAATCCCCTATTCCCAGATCACTCGTCCACTGTTCAGATACAAAAATGAGATCCAGTGTATGGCCCCCTTCGTGAGTGGGGCCCTGCACTAATTGGGTCAGGTCCATGGCCGTCATGGAAGCCATGAACTCCCGGGCCACCTCGGAAGCCGCTCCCATCGACGGCAAGTTAAAGTCCCCCATGACCAAAAGTCTGGGAGTCTCAACTGCCGTCGCTGAGATTAGCTCGAGGAGCTCGGGCCGGGCTGCTGATGCATAGCGAGGAGCCAAGTATACAATCAGCAAGCCCCACTGCCTCCCTGGGCCCCAGTTCACACCAAGGGACTCACACCCGGGTATCTGAGGAACAGTGAACTCCCTCGGCTCTAAACATTCCCGCATAACCACCGCCACCCCTCCACCCTTACCCAGGGCCCGAGGCTGATGAAATGCACGGAAACCCGGTGGGCACATTTCCACGAGGGGTAAACCACCCTCGTGGCCCAGCCAGGTCTCCGTTATCCCTGCAAGGTCTAGCTCCCCCTCTGAGATCAACTCATTAATGAGGGGGGCCTTGTTGGTGACAGACCTTGCGTTACAAAGCATCAGCCGCAGGCCCTGGCTCTGTATGACCTGTCCACCTAGACTGCAGGGGTTGGTACAAGCGACCGGGCGTAACCAACAGCCACGGTCTCCCAACCGACCTTGAGATCTTATCCTGTCCTCGCATCCCCTCCTCCCCGCGACCGTTGTAATAGGGCAACCCTCTGCTTTAGTGACCTTTATATTCCCCCCCTCCACATTTTCAAGCGGGCAAGGTTGAGAAATACTGCATTAAATAGGGCCTGCTTTTCAGACACCTTAATCAGTTCTTCAGCGTCACCTGCACGACATTGGATTAAACACTTTTTATTTGTTCACTCTACCAGAATGTTGGACAAAGAAATTATGTAAAGCAGCACAGAATTCTATCCCATCTCTCTGGGGGCAGGAAAACTAGCAGAAAATAGAACTGGATGTGTTTGAACTTGGTATGGAGAAAAAGTCAACAAAAGAACGATTGGCTTATAAAATCGACTGGATATCCAGCAGAACCAGACCAAGGCTAAGAGGAAAATGAATAAAGACATTTTAAAACGATGTAATTTCCCCATTTGGAAAAGGCAGTAGAGTGGCAAGTTGCTTCCAGCTAAGTCTCTTTCCCTCCACTCACTGATCCAAAACAAAGATAGGATTAAGTGGTTGGGGAGAAAAAAAATCAAAAGTTGTGGTGGGCATACATGCTCTCCTTTATTCATTTATTTTTAAACTTTCCTGTTTCTGGTGGGGCAATTATTCCAGAAGATCACTAAATATCAGCATAGAATTATAGGAGCTTTAATCAATTGTTGAATTTTGAACTCATTCTGTTAGAAACTCATATATGTACAACCTCCACATGTTTATTTTTGCAGATATTAAAATACCTAAATAGTATTTTTTGTATTTATTTACAATATTTTCTTTATAATTTTTTTTTAAAAACCAATTGCACAGTAAATTCATGCTCACTGTCACAAGGGGTAGCTGTTTTGCTACTTTGGTTTAGTTAAGCACTAAAGTTAATAAAAAGAAAATATTTCTGTAAAATAAAATAGAAGTAAAAAAACATAATGATGGCTTTATAGTCAATGTTTGATTTGGAAGTGTGTATTTCACAAATTAAACATTTCATGTTATTGCTTTTCAAAAGTTAAACAATAGCATGAATTGAAAAATACTAACAGGTACCCATAACTACACTACTACTCATAGCTACATGTAATTTAAATTATGTATTTAACAAAAAATTAGATGTTATCAAAAATTAATATTTACTATTAGTCTGGGAAACACTATTATATTCTCTTTACAGATCCAGAATTAAAGAACTGCTTTGTGCAAATAAAATTATGCCACGGAAGTTAATCTGAACATTTCTTCCCCCTCATTTTATGTTCATCTGCTATAGCAAATCCTGTGGCTACTCTTAAAGGAATATCTTTTACTCTGGTAACACATTTCAAAAGGCTTGATTGTAAGGAATGTGCTATAAATGTTTCTAAGCCCCATTTATTTCAGAAGGAGTTTTAATTCAACTTAATCATAAAATGTGCATTATAAAAGATTGCCAATAGTCTTCATCAAGAGTAGCACATATTAAAAGGAAGAATAGGGTGATGAAATTGCAACTACAACTAAGTCTTGTGCAGTGGCTTGGCATTACTATCATGAATAAAATACAATTTTCATATAAATGTATTCACACTCCATATTTTCCTGCATGGGGATTCCTAGAACAGGACAAATTGTCATATGACAATTAGAGGGGGATAAAAAACATTCCCTGCCATTTCAAGAAAATCCTTATTTTCTTCACTTATACAGAGTATATATCTCTGACATGCCAAGATCAGAGTTCAATATAAAGTTTATGAATATTGTCCTGTTCTCTGTATGGCTGGTTTTCATTTAGGATATGTACAGTGAAGTACAGAGATGAAAGTTTCCTTTCCACAGAACTATTTCCTGAAGTGAGAAGGTCACAACATTCATGAATTTCAAAAGGGATCATTCAAACACTAAGGCATCATTAAACATTATTATTCTGAAATGGTTTTATGCTGTAGTCTTGTCAATTACCTGACATTAATCTTTTCCAGGGAAGAATGCAAAGTCAGTTCAGAGTTCATAAAAACTGTTCATCTGGGAGTTGTCTGTCACTGCTTGAAAGTAATTATGATTTTTTTCTCCAAGGAATGAAGAAATTCAGTACACTCTGAACTTAAAAACAATAGAACCATTTGGACTTTAGTACTGATATAAATACTTTCACCTCTGGCTAGAGCATATTTAGAAGGTTCGGAAATGCCTTCTTGGGAGTGAAATGTGATTAACTTATCGAACTAATAAAACATATGATTTTACACTTGTCTGCATAAATAAATATACTGTTCCTGTGTCCATGATTCATCTGGGGTTTTGATTCAAATAGATAATCTTTTTTATGGACTGCTATTGAAAGTAATGACATTTTCTATGTTCCTAAGTAATTCTCCATTTTGGTAAAACATTCTGAGACATCACTATACATCTCTTGAATAGATAACTGAAGAAACACTGCAGTCAAATTCTGAAAGTTTAGACTGGAGAAGGTCTATGAATCAAATATTCCATTTCTCCATCCCTGGGCTTTTATTGGGAATTTGCAACATAGCAGCTGTATGTACCATTCCTTTATTCTAACTAAGATAGTGTTTTGTGACTTAACATTGTATACCACAAAGAAGATGTCCTAGTATAGACTGTTATGTTGCTGTAGGAAGTTATCACCCAGTCCTCTCCCAGAAAAATGAAATATCCTAGGAAATATTGAAAAGGCAGAATATTTCTCTGGATGTGAAAAGGAAGAAACATGTTTTATTAAAGAGAGAATAGCTCCCTGTAGCTTCCTGCCCCCACCTACTTTGTCAATGGGCCATTAAGAAGGCCAAGCCAGTCCCTTTACATAATAAAGAGTTCTCCCCTTCAGCTCTAGGGGGATGGGATTAAGGCATGATAATATTGGCCCTTTACCCAACTCCCCACATGGCATCTGAGAACTCAACCAAACCTGGATTCAAAATGCAGCCTAGAGAGTTGCCCCTGCATGGCCCCATGGGAGTCTGGAATCTGACAACCAATCAGTATACAAGCTCAAGATCAAAGGCCAGAGAAGGCATAAAACCAGGGACTCGGCATCTCAGGTCTTCCTTCTCTTTTTCTCCACCAACATTGAAGCATGTCATCACCTTTTCTGTTCAGGACTCAAGCCATGTGGTCCTGTCCACCATTAAAACCATCTTTCCAAGCAGACTCCATGTGTCCAGTGTCTCTTTCCCCTCTTGGAGCCGAACCCAGAAGGACATTTCTTCCAAAATTGTATTTAACATTTATGTTCATTTTATAATTAATTTCTTAAGACATCTTTTCTGTAGTAATCTTGATCTACAGTTACTTCTATGAATTTTGAGGATTTTATAATAAAGATTACTGATTAAAAAAAAGATTAAAAACAATCAAAATCTTAGTGATCCTAATGAGATTTTATCCATTTTTATTTTATGTTTAAATTATTTTTGTCTTGTTCATGAAATTTTCAAAATTGTTTATACCAGCGATGGCGAACCTTTTTTGGCTCGCGTGCCACAAGTGGGGGGAGCGCAGGGGGGTCATGTGTGGGCGTGCTGCACCCATAATGCAATGCGCGACCCCCCAGTGCGCATGCGCGCACAACAGGCGCGACCCCCATTTTTACATGCGTTTTTCACCCTCCCCAGGCTCCAGAGGTTTTATAGGAGCTTTGGGGAGGGCGAAAAGAGCCTTCCCCGCCTGCCCAGAGGCCCTCCAGAGGCTTCAGGGACCATCCAGAGGCTTTCCTGAAGCCTTCAGAACGCTTAAAACGACCCTCCGAGCAAACCGGAAGTGACTTCCGGTTTGCTCTGAGGGTCGTTTTAAGCGCTCCGAAGGCATCAGGGAAGCCTCCGGACAGTCCCTGAAGCCTTTGGAGCACTCAAAACTACCCTCTGAGCAAACCGGAAGTCACTTCCGGTTTGCTCGGAGGGTCGTTTTAAGCATTCCGAAGGCTTCTGGGAAGCCTCCGGAAGGTCCCTGAAGCCTCCGGGGAGGCGGGGAGGCTCTTTTCACCCTCCCCAGGCTCCTATAAAGCCTCTGGAGCCTGGGGAGGGTGAAAAATGGCTTTTGAAAACGGTGAAGTCAGCTGGCCAGTGCGCCCATGCGCTCTGGCCAGCTGACAGGGCAGCGCGTCGCGTGCCCTGACAAATGGCTCCACGTGCCACCTGTGGCACTCGTGCCATAGATTCACCATACTGATATATACCTTACTATTTGAAAAGGTGACTGATGTATAATTTACATGGTGAAATGATGCATGAAAACTAACTAAAGAGAGAAAAGTGTTAAAAGTTACAGATTTGTCAATATTTTTAATGTGGTTTAAGATATAAGCACGTCCTAATTTTTTGAAAACATCTGCAATCAACAGTGAGTTAAATGACATGAGGAAGGAAATGATTGTCTAGAAGCTTTTCTTTTGGCTGCTGATGTCCCTATTTTGTAAATATCACATAATTTTCAACATTCATGGAAGTAATTGTAGACCAAGATTATGATAGAAAAATTAATGTCATAAGAAATTAGTCATAAAAGGAACATAAATGTTAAATGCAAAATAACAGTCTACACTAGGACAGCTTTTTTGTGGTATACATTATTAAGTGCCAATTTTATTTCTATATATTATGTCCATGTCAGTTATTTTGAATGAAATACTGTCTCTGGGGTATTTGTATCATGACACTATTAGAAATATTTACAAAGGTTAATCACTATTTAAATAAAAAATAATAATCCACCTCCAATAGTCTCCTTTTAGGGAAACTGTCTAATTAAATATTGAAACCTGGAAAATTCCATAAAAATGCAATGGCAATAGCTGATTTTGTTCTTAGACTTCCAAAGATTCTCTTTCTTGCACAGCTGATTGGTTGAATGCAATGCATTAGCTATCTTTTTTCCAGCAAAAGTACTCAGATTTGGAGCTGTCTCTGATGTGAAATTTTCTGGCTGTATATACAAGTTACCATTGACTTGACCCCCAACTGTAATAAAAACATATTTGAGCAGCCTTAAGGAAAAGAAGGAAATGATAGAATATATACTTAATTAAATTATAATATAATATATTATATTATATATATTATATATAATATAATATATTATATATATTATAATATAATATATAGTGCAACTTTGATGTTTGTGGTGAAACAGTACCATTCCTATAAATATTATTGTAATTTCTGTCCTAGGTATGTATATCTTCTTGTTACATCTTATTTTTATCTTCATTAAACATTTTAAAAATTTAAATAACATTTCTGATGTATTCCTACAGATTTGTTTCAGCTTCAATAAAACAAGTCTGTGACTTTGGGAAAATGGAATTACCACTGAGATAATTACATTATAGAAAACTCAGATGTTTTTATTTTGAAATTTTAAACTACTTTTAGTGTGCTGATGGCTTATTTCAAGTAACTAATACAGTGTTACATATGGTACTTTACATGGGAATAGGTTCTACTGTACTGTAAACAATGAGACTAACTTCTGAGTCAGAATGGATAAGATTTCATTGGAAGGCTGCTTTCTGAAATATCCTTTCCCTTAGTTGGTAACCTGAAGATATATTAGAATAATCGTTCCCATATTTTCCTCCGTAAACCATATTCTTACACAGTCTGTTAGCTACAATTCCAATCCTTCTAGAGGACACCAGATTGGAAAAGGTGGCTATACAAACCAGAAAATAAATTCTATTGAATTTAATGGGACTTGGTTATATACATCTATATATTCATACATACAAATATATATCTGAATATATTTGAATCCTGGAAATAACACTGGGATTCCTATGTGCAAGAGCATGTTGTACATAAGAAACAGCATGTGCACAGATGCCTGACAGATGGTTTGTGCTGTCATATCCCATAGTGCCACTTAGCTATTAGGAAAGTGGAGGGAAGCATGGGTTCTGCATTTACTCTGTGTAACACTTCCAAACAGATGGTCAAAACTGCCAGCAAAAAGACTGCCCTTTCAGTACTGCAAATATGATCCCATTCCAAAATCTAATATTTATCAAACACATAAATTAAGGCATTTTTAACCATGACTGAGGCAACAAAGAGATAAGAGAACTTAAAAATAATATCGCATAAACCTCTTAAAAAGCATTTAACAGCAACAAACAGACCCAGTAAGTTAACTAGGTCCAGGTGCACACATGCAAGTGGGGAATGTGAGTTTCACATTTCATATGAACATTTAAAAATAAACTCCTGTGCATGTGGCACATTTAGAACACAACGGAGAAGTAGCAGTAAGAGTATTATGAAGGACATCTGCAAGCTCTTTTTATGCTCATGGTTACTATGCAATATTTCTCCTCAGAGATAAAATAGTTTCCCTTTTAAGTATAGAGCAATTAAGTATAGAGCCCTTTTTTGGCCATGCCGTACCTAAGCATCTCTAAAATCCTGATGCCTCCCATCCCAAGGCATATAATTCTTACTTTACTCAAAAAGTGAATTCTACTCATGCAGAGGAAGCCTAAAAAGGCATTAACTTGGTTTAAACAAGGTTCAAATTGTCCCCATTAAAAATAAAATTGCCCCCCTTTGGGCCATGGGCCCCACATTGGAAACCATTGGTATAGAAGCTTTTAGATCCACTTCTAGAAGATTTATTCTTACTATGGGGTTCCTTGTTCATTTCCTCCTAGCATTTTTCTGCAAAGATCATCTCTGCTGTTTTGTTTGTTACCCTAGAAAAAGGGTGGACAATTGAGATCACACTGATTGCATCCCATCCACTTCCCCATATTGTGGAACATCTCCAGAATATATTTGTGAAATTACAAGAAAGCATTCTTCACTCAACAGATCTTTTACTCATAATAGCTTTTACCCATAATAGCTTTTACTCATAATACTTATAATTATGTCTATGTTTTAAACTCAATAATCATCCTTTTAAGCAACCTAGGCTTCCATTCATGGACAAAATCTATGTAGTTGCTAAGATATGACACTGACTTCATCATAATCATAATCAATCAGTCAAATAACTACCATTCTCACTTTGCCCCCTGGATTTTATTTGTCTCAGAATTTTTTTGTTTCATTCAAAAGATTCAGGAAGCTCAACCTTCAGAAACTACTAGACCTGGGGTGTCAAACTTGCATTGTCACAGCTTCGTCATATGACATATTGCAACTCTCCTCCCCCTTGCTAAACTGGATGTGGGCATGGCCAGCGCATGACGTACCTGTGGGCCACGAGTTTGACAGCCCTGAATTAGACTATAAAAAAGGCAGCCTGAAGAGAGAGAGTAGGGGAAGTAACTGATGAGGGGAGATATAAGAATAGACTATCCTATTGCCCCTAACATCTCTGCACTGAAAGACACTTCATTGCTGGAATAAGAGAGGGAGAGTTTTGCACTCCCAATGGTCTTGTTGGCTTTGGACAAAGAGGAGACAGCTTTTGGAGACAGACAATAAAGAAAACTTTCATCTAACCCTGCCACTTTAAATATGGAATAAGTGTTTAGCTACAGTGATAATGGGATGGAACATATCCTTTTCCTGTTTCTCTGAATGAGAAGGGAAGAGGACTGAATCTTGGTCCTTCTAGACAATTGGAAGGAGAAAAATAAAAGAGATTGAAAATGATGGTAGGGCAAATAAAGTGGGATTTTACCAGGGGGAATACTTATTATCTAAATAATTAGTATTTCCAATTCTCCTATTAATTGCCATTAATAGGAGAATTGAAAAAAGTAGACTGTGGAAAAGGCAGGAAAAAGTACCAGATTTAAATTGCAATGCCTATAGGAAGGAATATCTTAATGTTACAAAAGACAATCAACTGAGTTAAATGCTTTCATTTTTATATTCAGTCAAAGTATTGCATTTATCTAGCACGAACCAGTTTGATGCAGTTGTTAAGGCGTCCAGTTGGAAACCAGGAGACCATGAATTCTAATTGGCAGAATTCCTAAGGCAGTTAGGACCAAAGCCAGCTGGGTCAGTCATTCTCTTTTAGTCAGGAAGGAGGCAATGACAAACATTGCCCAAATTTTCTCAAATTTTGCCAGAAAAACTGCAGAGACTTATCTAGGCAGTTGCCAGGATTAAGGATTGACTAGAAGACACACACACAAAAAACAATGCATCAAATATCTGGTAGTTTCTGCTTCATTTAAGCCATAAAAGGAAACTGACGATACTAGAGTTCTTATATCTGGAAACTTAACTCTCTTTGCTTAATTAGATTACAGAGAATTACACTGTAAAGGAGGCAACTAAACCTACCCAGCTCTTATGGTTTAATTGGGGGCTAAATTTATTTTCCCTGACCAACCCTGCCATGCAAATAGGCATAACAGGGTACAGAGGGCCGGAATACAAAGATAAGAGCCCTTTTCAAAAATAGGACACCATTAGACACTCCATGTCTATTTATTGTTCAGTGTCCTTTATGATTTCACATAGAAGTAAAACAAAGGTAGAAAGAATGAGCAAGCTTTCCCCTAATGAGGCAGTGCAGGCATATTGTTATAGTCGGTCATACAGTCAGCCAGATGTTTAGATTCGATTTGGCATTTTTGTTCATTTTGTTCAAGTATTTCTCAAGGATCTGGGCAAATATTGGTGCTTATTAATATTAAAGGTATCATCACAGGATGTATGCTATTCCATGTAAAACTGCCTTTTGCTACTGGCTAATAGTGGTTTTGTTGATGCTGATGGTGTTCAAATGGAGCTTCAGATGTTTTGGGAGTGCTGGTACTATCTTTACTTTCTTTTCTCACAGTTCTTCTATTTGCAGATCTTTATATTTTGCAATTTTTCTCAAGTTCATTTTTTTTCTATTTTGTTGTCTCCAGATATTGTAATGTCCATTATACAATTTTTTTGTCTTTCTTATCAACAGTTGTTATGTCTGTTGCTATGGCAGATGCTTGTCAGATAATTATCCAACATGGGATAATTGTAAAGAAAGAGAAGAATGACAGCTTTGGGGCAGAGGAAATAAACTTTATTTAGCCTGGGCTGCATTTTATTTTTACCTTTCGAGCTATGGTGGGATTGCTGAGTGCGCATGATTGAAAGACAAATCCCATTATTTTTATTATTTTTATTTTGAAAACGGGGGTTTCTGTTAAATGTAGGAATAGATGGGCTAAGTGCATCAATTCTGAACTTGATTTCTATGACAAACAAGATGATGACCAAACTTGTTACATCTTCCATGTCTTAAGATCGAGTAGATTTCCCCAGCATTACACATTAGGGAATGTATGCATCTGTTGTTCAGGGACGGTTGCATAGGTGTTACATTTATATTTCTGCAAATGTTTGTTTTGCTAGGGGGCACTTAAATAGCAAAGCTCAGAACAGGAATTCGAATCAACCAATCAAGACCAGGGGTGGGTTCCGGCAGTCACTACTGCCGGTTAGCTCGTGGGTGTGCTGTGCACATGCACAGAGCAATAAAAATTGCTGTGCACATGTGCAGAAGCAAAAAACAAGGTGGCAGCACCTATGGCACCACCGGGAGAACTGGTTCGGGGGCATGGCAAGCCTAGGTCGCTGCCGGTTCCAGCGACTCAGGCTGCCAAACTACCGGTTCAGCCGAACTGATCTGAACCTGTAGGAATCCACCACTGATCAGCACCCAGGACATGCACCTCAGTGGTGGGTTTCCAATTATTTTTTCTACCGGTTCGCTTGTGTGCGTGCATGCGACACTTCTGCGCATTCGCAGAAGCATCCGGGCGGGTGGGCAGAGCCTCCCGTTGCCATCACTACCAGTTAGCCCAATCTGGGCCGAACTAGGAGCAACCCACCTCTGATGCACCTCCACACAAACAGAGTTGGGATTTGAGAGCTGTTTGCCTTAACCTGTCTGCAGGCATCTACAACCTATGCTTACCCATCAACCCCATGAATAGATATGCAGCGAACGTTTCGCTGGGTGAGGGCCTTTTACCAACCGCCTTGAAAGAGGCGGTGGTGAGGCCCCTGCTCAAGAAGCCTTCTCTGGACCCAACGGAGCTAGCAAATTACCGTCCTGTCTCCAACCTTCCTTTCTTAGCGAAGGTTGTTGAGAGTGTGGTGGCTCAGCAGTTTCCGCGCCACCTGGAGGAAGCTGATTATCTAGACCCGCGCCAGTCTGGCTTCCGACCCGGTCACAGCACGGAGACAGCCTTGGTCGCGTTGGTGGATGATCTCTGGAGGGCAAAGGATGGGGGTTGTTCCTCCATCCTTGTCCTATTAGACCTCTCGGCGGCCTTCGATACCATCGACCATGGTATCCTATTGCGCCGTCTGGAGGGGTTGGGGGTCGGGGGCACCGTATTACGGTGGTTCCGCTCCTACCTCTCTGGCCGGACGCAATGTGTGTTGGCAGGAGAGGAGAGGTCTACTGCGAGGCCCCTTATCTGTGGGGTCCCACAGGGGTCGATCCTCTCGCCTCTCCTGTTCAACATATATATGAAGCCGCTGGGCGAGATCATCCGTGGTTTTGGGGGGAGATACCATCTGTACGCTGATGACACTCAGCTGTACATTTCCACCCCAAACCACCCCAACGAGGCTGTTGAAGTGATGTCCCGGTGTCTGGAAGCCGTACGGGTCTGGATGGATGACAACAGGCTCAGGCTCAACCCCTCCAAGACAGAGTGGCTGTGGCTTCCGGCTTCCCGGTTCAACCAGCATATGCCATCGCTGGCCATCGGGGACGACCAATTAGCCCCGGTGGAAGGGGCGCGCAATTTGGGCGTCCTCCTTGATGCTCGCTGTCTATGGAAGATCACGTGGCAGCCGTGGCAAGGGGGGCGTTCCACCAGGTTCGCCTGGTGCGCCAATTGCGGCCCCTTTTAGACCGGGAGGCCTTGCGCACAGTCACTCACGCGCTGGTGACGTCTCGCCTGGACTACTGTAACGCTCTCTACATGGGGCTCCCCTTGAGGTGCACCCGGAGACTGCAGTTGGTCCAGAATGCAGCCGCGCGGGTAATTATGGGGAGATCGAGGTTCTCCCATATAACACCCATCCTGCGCGAGCTGCACTGGCTTCCTGTGGCCTACCGGGTGCGCTTCAAGGTGCTGGTTACCACCTTCAAAGCGCTCCATGGCACAGGGCCTAGTTACCTGCGGGATCGCGTCCTGCCCCATACATCCCTGCGACCCGTCCGCTCACACAGAGAGGGACTACTCCGGGTGCCGTCCTCCAGAGAGTGCCAGAGGGCGGCGCCCAGGAGTAGGGCCTTCTCTGTAGTGGGCCCCACCCTTTGGAATGACCTCCCCCCAGACATCAGGGCAACAACCGACCTTCGCTCCTTCCGTATGAAGCTGAAAACCTACCTGTTTCGACTAGCTGACCTGGCATAATACTACAACCTCTCCAGCCCAGGGCATTTTTAATTGGTAATTTTAGTTTTAAGGGTTAATTTCACTGGGGTTTTAACTTTTTTAGGTATTGTAACTTATTTATTTATTTTTACCTCCTCTGTACGCTATATAATACTTTTGTACGTCGCCCCGAGTCCCTGTGGGGAGAGGGGGCGACTAATAAGTTCAAGTAATAATAATAATAATAATATGCAGCAAAGGCTACAGGGCAATTGCAGGCAACTTTAAATCACACTGTCTTAATCAGTAACATAGTAAGTTAAACATTCTGATGTCAGTAGCTTTACTGGTAAGAACATACAGAATCAGGATTCTAGCCTCAGAATAATAAGGCTGGTATCTCTTACCTTTAAATACAGTTTATTGTCTTTAGGTAACAGCTGATTTTTAAAGTATGATTTATACTCAGTAAGAAGTAAGCTTTATATACTCCTATTTCACTACATTATACATTTCTAAAATATTTGATGTCAAACATTTCTCTGCTCTTCTATCATTTTAAAATCCCTCTTGGCCTTTATGTAATCCATTTGCTACTTCTTAATGGAGGTACTATTACATGGAGTGTTATTAGATGAAATATGATGACAGAAATGATGTGACTGTACACATAACACAGCTTAGGCATAAAGTAGTGCTTCCTACAAGTCAAAGATGGGGCATATGGTTGCAGTTTACTTAATTTTCACTTAATCAGGAATGGCATTGTCTGAGATGAGCTTGCCGTATTATTCCAGACATTGTACTGCATACTGTAATGTCGCAGAATCATAGCAGCCTTTCTGTGTGCAGTGTAAATTATTATTTAGACTCAAACTAGTGCAACTTTTTTTTCAAGCTAGGGGCTTTAAATGTATTTACCTTCAATTTCTAGGGCTCTTAGCCAGCATTTGGCATGAGAGAAGGAAACTCTGTTTCATTTAAATGTGCCTGAAGCACAATGGTATAATGGGCTGGTTTTATACTTTCTTTAAGGTCAATTTATATCTCACGATAATCAATTATTTTAAAATCATGGTTTGTGGAATAAGCCACAATTACTTCTTTATACTTTTTTTGATATTTACCAGCTTCAATTTGCATATGATTTTTATATAGATAGGGAGGGAGGGAGAAAGAGAGGGAGAAGGGAGGGAGATTGAATACTATAATGAAAACTCTCCAGATTCAAGCATAATCTTTATTTCTAAGAATACTCCAGGTATGCATGTGCCATTTATGCTGCAGCATTCTTAGAAAATAAATGTAACAATGGGGTGCAATGCACTACTGCTTTTTATTGAAAGATGAGACCAAAAGGCTTCAGGTGGTTGAAAGCATCCTGGGAAACAAGAAGGAAGAATGCAACCTCATCCATTTGTTTTCCGATACGTGCATATTTTGATCCCTGTTATCCCTTTCACTGTAGCCATTTTATTGATGTGCCTATAATACAATATACTTCTAAAATTCGTCAGTCTGTAACCTTTAACTGAGTGAAACAGTGCAACATAGCGTAACAATTTTTGAACCAAGGTACTTCAAATGTACTAACTTACAGAATGCATCCAAAAACTGGACCTCACAACTGTTGTGAAATTGAAATTTGGCAAAATTGTGGTCCTTTCTATGTTGTTGCACTGCCATGCCTCTGCCTGCAGGTAGTGTAAGCCAGTCTGACCCTAGCCCTCCAGAGGTGGAGTAGAATGGTCCCACCATTGGCTGCCAGAGGGTGGTCAACTGCGATCAGGCTGTCAGGATATTGGATGTTGCCTCTGCTTTCACTGCTATGCTGCCCTTTGTCATTGTGTTTTTCTGTTTAGGTAAGAGAATATTTCTGAAACGATGACCCAATGGGTCACAGGCTATTATATTCTAAATTATAATATTGTGGATTTGGTTTTTGTATCATAAGAGCTATTTTACTGAATAGATCTATTTGCAGGCTTATAAATCCCTTTGTTTCACTAGCATGTTTTCCAACCATTTTGCTGGATTACAATTTGAATTATTCCCCAAATAGAATGGGAAAGATAGGAACTGTAGTACTAATATTTGTCAATATTGCAAACTGTAGTTATTATCCAATATCTAGAATATACCAGGAAGATTGATCCAATCAAAATAACAGTTCCTAGTCTTGCCTAGAGATGGGCATTAAATAGTTAAGAGGACAAAATCAATGTATTAATAGTACTGTCTTTTAAGGTACAAATATATCTCTGTCAAATACCACCTAAATACATTGCCCGCATTCAGATTTTAAGATAAATATATGGATGAACTACTCAGTCATATACATTACATAGGATTATTTGATATTGGAAGAGGATACCACATCTGGCCTTCAGATGAATTACATTATACTTTTTGAAATATGTAAAAGGCACAATACTTTCTTTCTACCTTGCCTGATTATGTTTCTTAGCTATAAGACAGTTCAGTATTAGACAAATTGTTTAGCATGCAATTAGACAAAGTGTTTAGCATGCAATCACTATCTAGTGGTTTTTCCTCAATGTTTCCATAAAAATGAAAGAATATAAATATAATAATAACTATGATTACAATATTGCACATTGTTACCTAAAAGTAAGTCCGGTTAAAATAAATGCTCTTTACTGGTAAGTAAGCCTAGATAGCTTGCTTGCCTTATGAGTTTTAAAACAATGATTAATGGAAATGTCAAGCAAATGCACTATCCTGCTTAAAAGTCACATTAGCTACTTTAAAACCTCTAATATTTCGTACTTTATTTCTAAAGCTAATTCTAAGACAGTTGTAGAATTTAATTCAGTCACAGTAGCTCAACATTTTCTTTCAGAGGAACAAGAGTCAGGAAATAAAACAAGAATCAGGAAATAGCTCTGAGTTGAAATATCAGTTTCTTTTTTCATCTACACACCAAAAATGTCAAAAAGCAAAACTATTTCATTGCTACAGACCGGAAATGTACTTATTGTGTTCATGTGCTTATTCAATGATTCAATACGATTTGCATGGAGTATCTTATTTCTTAAGAGTACACACGAAATGGAAATAAATAGCTTCATGCAGTCAAAGAATAGTTTTCAGAATTTATAATAAACCATTTTACAACACGTGGAAACTTGGTATCTATGGATTTAGCGCTAGCGCTGGTGCTAGCACTTAGACTTATATACTGCATCATAGTGCTTTTACAGTCCTCTCTAAGCAATTTACAGAATCAGCATATTCCCCCAACAATCTGGGTCCTCATTTTACCTGCCTCGGAAGGATGGAAGGCTGAGTCAACCTTGAGCTGGTGAGATTCAAACTGCCAAACTACAGCTAGCAGTGAGCTGAAGCAGTACTGCACTCTAATCACTGCACTACTTCGGTTCTTAACAATTGTATCATTGGCAAGGACCTCTACATCAATTCATCCAAATAACTGATTGATAAACTTAAGCACCTACTAGCTATGAAACAGTCAGTGCATCAGCTCACCAATCAAGTGATGCTGTCAAGGTCTTGTCTTAGTGCCTGGAGGCTGTTTGGATTTGAATGGGGAGGAACAGGTTTAAATTAAGCCATAACATGACTTATATGCCTTTGGGTGCGTGATTCTTCCTGTGCTGGAGAATCTCCATAATTAATTCTGAATAGGGTGGCAATACATATTTTGTGCATAATTTGGGAGTGGGTGGGTTCTCCTTTCTAAAGAGCAGATGGCAGAAAAAAGCCAGAAAGGTCTTTTCCCAGATTAATCTGTATGTTCTTTCCTGAATTGGGCATCCCTTTTTAACATATGCATTTTAACATACCTCATGATGTGGCTCTGCAACATGCTCTATACATGGCTGTCCTTGAAAACCACATGGAAGCTACAGCTGATCCAGAATACAATGGCATTAACACGTATGAGCACAACCGAGTCCTTTGGTGGAGAGGGTGCGGCATATAAATTAGATTAATAAAATAAATAAACTCAGTACGTCCACTTAATACTTCTGCTATATGAGTTGCACTGGTTGCAGCAAGCTTTTCAGTGCAATTCATGATGTCAGAAATAATCTATAAAGCCCTCATGGTATAGAGCCTGGCTATCTGTGGGATGATGTTTCTCCCATTTCTTAAGATTTAACAATGTGAGTATGGTTCAATAAGCGATCCATAAATTAAGCAGTCTGACAGGACCAAGAAAATATGCCTTCTTTGTCTGAGTGTCTGTCACTTGGAATATTTCCTCAGATGTTCAAACTGGCCCAATGCATAACAGTTTTAAATGATGTTTGAGAACCTGGTTTATTCCTGAACTTCTATGATAGGTCTCGGTGGGCTCATCTGGCATGGAATATCTCCTTCTGTTAGGTATGTGTGTTTTCCTCTGCTATGTTTGCTATTGTCTAGTTTCAAGTATTGTATCTGTTTTTAATCTATATGCTTCCCAAAGTTAATTAGAGCGGCCTTATAATTATAGATAAATTTGTCTGTATGGGAGGGTTAATCATGGTGCATGTGCTGTGTGTGAGAGAGACATACGTGTATAGGCAAAGAAATCTAATCAGGGTGAGTGCTTGCATATTGCATCTGCTAGTATGTATAGTATGTGGTCACTCAGAAGATTGCATACTGGTTGCTCTTGGTCACATGACTAAAAGAAAGAGGATTTAAAATGTTTAGAAATTTCAGTTAAAAAGATAATTGACTCTCCTATTGGAAAGACTAGGGGAAACTTCTAGATTTTTTTTCTTCATAGGGCTATCCTGGAGCTGGCGAGGATCTGCCCAGCTGCCTCAGCCTCACCCCCTGGGCATTTGTCACCTACTGGGCACACCCCCAAGGGGCAGGGCTGAGGCAGCAGGTATGGCCCCTAGCTGGCTCCAGGGCTGGCCCGTGGATCTAAGGCTCACTGGGTTCCAGGCCAGATGGCCGCCATCCAGTTATAGATCCGCTCCTGGCTGGCCTAGGCCGGGATTGAGGTGTCAGGGTCTGGTCCTTCGCTGCCTCAAGGAACAGATTTATCTGTAAATAAAGAGCAAGTCTGGGAATTATTTTTAAAAAAGGGTTCCTTCTGGCAGATTTCCTTGTGTCTCAGCAACTATGAAAAAAGCAGGATGAGTGTTTATTTATGCATATTTCAGGGGCAAAAAACTTTGCTTGGTGTATGTTACTCCTTGCACAGCTTTGAGACACCACAACACTGCCAAAACCGAACAAGCAGCAATCCTTTTACCGCCTGTCTATATATGATTTACTACCATCTCTTCTTGTTTGGTCTGAGATGTTGCAACTTGACGAGCATTTTACTGGCTTTAAATTCAAGGGGTAAAAAGAGGGGAGAAGCAGCAAACATCTTAAAACACGGAAGGAAAAAAAAGAATATGAAAAAAACACGTTTATGTTAAAACTCTTCGGGCCTGAACCCGAAGTTAAATTAAGCCTTTCTAAGTGACACTTCGCATCTCAGCTCGATTTGATTCCAATCGTATTAATAGACAGCGGGGGCTCCAAACGGTGGGAAGGGGGCCCCTGGTTTATCGGGGGGGGGGGAGGCTCCCCAAGGCTCTCTGGATCAGGCGCAGCCGCCCCTAGATTCAGCCACTTGCGTAGGCCTCCTCAAGCGGGTCCCGAAGCGTTGAGAGGAGGTGGGCTCGGCGGCCGCTAAACAGCCCAGCCCTAAGCAGGGGAGGGGTTGGAGAAGCTGGGAAACAGAAAATGGTTGAGGGCTGTGCCTGTCCTCGACATCGAGCCGTTTCGCTGGGAGGGGAAGCGAGCGGAGTGGGCAGCGGACCAGCGCTCCCTCCCGAGGCCGTCCTCTTGCTCCCGTCATAGGGCTTGTTGTTCTGTAGGCAGCGGCGACGGAGGCTGCACGAAGTCTCCTTAGGACCGCAAACGGCCGACAGCTGCGTCCGCCTCGGTAACATGCAGCTGCGGGAGGAGGAGGAGGAGCAGGCCAAGGTGTAGGAGGAGCCGCGGCGACTTCTGTTTTTTGTTTGTTTTGGTTTGGTTTCGGACGTGTTCTTGACTGTCTTCTCCGCCTTTTTCGTGTTTTGGCTCGCCTCTCGCCGAAGGAGGAAAATGGAGTCCTTCCCCAGTAGCGGTGAGTAAAAGCAGTCCCCTTTCTGGCCTTCCCGCGCGCCAGCAGTAACCTGACTCCTCCGGGCTGCTGCTGCTGGAGGACTTCTAGTTACAGCAGAACACCCCCCCCCCCCGGCCGTCAGGCGGTCGTTCAAAAGAGGCCACGGCCCGGCGTCAAACTTCCTGAAATCTAAAGGCCGCGCGCTTTTAAGAAGCAGCCGGCTTCGAGGAGTCTTCCTCCCCCAGCGCCCCCAGGTGTGTTGGGGCGAAGGTGGCCTCGCCGTCTCGTGCAAACCCCACCCATCCCCGTAGAAAGCCTTGAAGGTAAGGTTGCTATACGGTGACAGCCTGGGAGTCGCCGGTGGAAAGTTTGGGGGAAGGCCGTCTCTCTCTCTCTCTCTCTCCCCCTACCCCCCTTGCCTACCGAAAAGGTCTCGCGGGTCGTGCAGTAAGTTTTCACGGATCGCGTTTGGTTTCCTGAGATGCAGGGAGAATAAACCCGACCCGTAAAGTGGATACATCAGTTTGGGACTGTGGGGCACAGCAAATAATTTCTGAGAGGGGAACTACGGTGTAAAAAGAGCACATGTTGATAATTGCATCCAGATATTAGCCTTTCACAAGCGCTTCTAGAATTGGAGAAACTTGAAAGGCAAGGAAATCCTCCTCCTTTGGAGAGGAGGAGGGAATCTCTGTCAACACCTGTCTTTGGCCGGGAGCCAAATGCATCTAAAGTGATGCAAATTCATTCTGACTTACTGGGCTTTTTTTCTTTTTCTTAAACGTTTTCTTTCCTATTTATTGGGTTTTACAGCTCAGCTTTTCTAGGGTCTGACTGGAGGTCTCCAGAAGTTGGTTGGAAAATGACTTGTCTCTTGAAACTGAGCCAAGAGAAGGTTCCCCATTCCCAAATAGGAGTTTTAATTCAAAGATGATGGCTACTGCTGTTTAGGCAATATCAACAGCAATTCTCATTTGGCTTATCATGATGATAGAAATAGCAAGAACAACTTGAATTCTTTGTGGGAGGGTTTAAGTTTATGATTAGTGAAGGTTTCATGGGGATTCAGTTCAGTAATTAGAAAATGTAAAAGCTTTAATTTTTTATATGATTAGGCATGATGGTGGGGTTACAATCCATGTTATTTAGAATTTAGTTACCAGATATAATTCAATTATAGAATGCAACTGATATTTCAATATGTACCAGTTTAGAGTGAAATGAAACCTGGAATCTTGAAATCAATGTTACATTGAAATATTTTAATGCTAATCAATGAACCAAAGCTTTTGTTCATAAAGGAGATATCCTGGTAAACATGGAAATATCTCCTAGACCTAAAGGATATTCTAAGAAAACAATCAAACTGAACACCAAGAACCCCTCATTTCAACCCAGAGCTACAAAGATTCCCTTTTATTGATAATTTGCTAAGACATTTTTCAGAAATCTCAGTTTTGATCACAGAAGATTGAAGAAAGTAGGAAAAATACTAATCTTGTCCTATTTAGAATTTATTTGTGGAATAATCTATTTAAAGTATGTGTATTGTCTTTGTTTCTTATAATGAACTGCATATTGGTTGGGTTATTAACAATCTCTGGTTTTTTCCCCTCTTTTTGTCACAGGATACATCCTTAAATACATTTTTTGTTAGTTTACTCATTTCTAGATTTTAAGAAGGTTCAATTGGTGTCAGCATCTGGCTAATCACTTCGATTAGAAACTTAAGTAGGGTTGGTTAAACACTTGGATTAGAAACTAAGTAGGGTTGAGTGAAGTATCTATTAGGATGGTAATCTTCATGAGATTCCTGTGTCTAAATACTAGATTGGGAAGTCTGGGAAAAAATGTTAGGAAAAGAAAAAAGGCAGACCAAGGAAACCACATGGACATACTGATGAACTCACCTCAAGGAAGGTGCAGTGATCTTTAGTATGAAGCATTAAGGTTAGATTAATTAAATCCAGATTTTCAGTGGTTGCTTGAATTAGAAAAGGAGACATAGAGAACAACCTATTCTTCTTTGGATAAAATTGTAATCCATAAATATATTTTTATTTGTTGATTGTAAAGGATGTCTGGGTCTTAAAATTCTTTAGCTTTGAGATACAAGTAAATTCTGATTTCCAGCCAGGACTGAGTTATTTCCTTTTCACTTTCTGTGAACCACTTGGGCCTGAGGAAAACATTGCAAGACTTTTTTAATGAGTCATATAACTTGAAATCATTTATTGTAACTGTTGCAAAAAATGGTTGCAAAACTTATCTGGAAATTTATCTGGTATTAAGGAGTTTAGCATACATTGAGGTAAGAATCGGAATTTACATATAATAAAATTGCAGGGATTAAATGAAAACATTTTATATAAATAACATTCTTGCAACAGTTATACATTGATCTACTTAGATCAGAGAAGCAACCCTTTCTGTTGTCTAGAATTATAATTATAGGATTGGAAGTAATTTTATAGACCATTTAATCCAATCATCTGCCCCAGATTCCTGAGAGGTAGCCATCTAACCCCTATCTGAAATTTCCTGGATGGGAAAGATTATAATGGTTCTGGCAGATTTACCTGTGTTATTATCAGGAAATTCCTCCTAATATTCAGTCTGAGCCTTGCTTTTAATTTCACCCTGTTATCTTTTTGTCCTTATTTTCAACTGAGAATAGCCTTTGAATGTGATAGTCTTTTAGGCATTATATTCATTATGATATAGTCCCAGTTTTTTTAATGGATTCTTGTTAGCCTTTCAGAGCTCTTGGAAGCTCTACACTGAATTTGTTTCAGCATCTCCTTATTCTTTTTAAAGTGTGATGTCTTGAACTGACTACATAATACAGTATTCCAAGTATACTTGAGATTCAAAAGATCAAAGGATATATGATCAAAGTGATAAAGAATATCAAATGGTCTTTGTTTTTCCATTTTCCTTATTTCCATTTTTGAAGAAGCCATGAAAACTATTAAAAAATATTCCAAAGATTTGAATAAATTGCTCTAAAGTTTTCTTCCCAATCTATTTGCACAGAAATACCTCCAAATTCATATGTTGATAAAGTCCTTGCTATAGATAGCAATAGCACTTAGACTTATCTACCTCTTCACAGTGCTTTACAATCCTCTCTAAGCTGTTTTCAGAGTCAAAATATTGCCCCCAACAATCTGGATCCTCACATAAAGGTAGCCCTCAAGATACGCCACAATTGAGCCCAAAATTTATGTTGCTAAGTGAAACATCTGTTAAGTGAGTTTGCCCCATTTTACGACTTTTCTTGCCACAGTGGTTAAGTGAATCATTGCATTTGTTAATTTAGTCACATGGTTAAGTGAAGTTGTTAAAAAGTTAAGTGTTAAGTTGCTCTTCAGAAGGTTGTAAAGGGGATCACATAACCCTGGATTGCTACAACTGTCATAAATATGAACTAGTTTCCAAGCATCCAAATTTTGATCACATGACCATGGGGATGCTGCAACAGTCATACATGTGAAAAATGGTTATGCTACTTTTTTTAGTGCTGTTGTAACTTTAAATGGTCACTAAATGTACTGTTGTAAGTTGAGGACTACCTGAATTTTATATTGTACAGTAACTATTTTGGCTAGTATTTTGTGAAAGTTTACAATTCTTGATAATTTGAGAGGTCCCAAATAGCTAAGCAAAAGATGTGTCTTCCCCAAATCACTCTGTGTAAAATAGTTGTAGTCAGCCTTTATAATTTCAAGATGTGTGAACTTCAAACACTAGAATTCCCGAGGCAGCCTGCTGGCTGGGCAATTCAGGAAGTTGAAGTCCACACAATGATAAATTTGCAAAGGTGGAGAAGCAGTTGGTCTAAAATATGGGTAGTAGCTAAAAAGCTAGACTAACATTGGTGAGATTTAGGTTCAAGTCTACTTCAGCACTGGAAACTTACTGGGCAACTTAGCCAATTACTCTTAGCCTAATCTACCTCGGTGAGGAGTTGTTACAAAGAAATATTTGAAAGAGTGTTTTATATCCCCTGAGTTCCTGGAAGAAAACTGCAATACAAATAAGCAATTAAACCTCCTGTTGAATTTAAGCCCCCCAAATGTTAACAAGTAGACATATTTTAAGAATAGGTAGATTCAAATGTTAGTAAATAAAGTTTGTACCATATTTATTAACATTCTGCAAATAATACTTTCTGGCATTTCATATCTATTGGAGGTGCCCAATATATATTAAATATATATATTATTGCCTAAAGCTCATTTTAAGATACAGCAAAAAGAAGTGCATTTCATAGTCTTAAATGACCTTGCATGGATTTATCAAAACAGTGCATTCAATCTCTTCATTCAAAAGATTGTGTAAATAATTGTTATGCCAAATTGCTCTTCTAATTTGATGATTTCAAATTTTGTGGTACTTAGAGAAGACCCCTTTTTTCCTTAGAAGTACTAAGGGAATACCATTTTTTTCTGTTCCTGGTATTTTTCTGTCTTCTGTCCCCCAATGGCAAAAATGTGGATCGAAAAACTTCACACACATCGTAATTAAACTTATGATAAAAACGATTAGTGTGAATATATATCTGTGTTGAGCTCTTGGAAATAGATTTTTAATTTAGCAAATACCTCTTTTCAGACCTCTTTTGGGAATTAATCCTACTTAAATCGTCAAATCTTGTTTGTAAAATGTATGCAAAAGCTGAACCCTTAGATTGTGTCTAGACAAATACCTTAACTTACAAGCTGCACTTACCATGAAGCTTGTGGTTTTAAAAATAAAACAAGTGTTTTATTTATAAACCGACTTTTTCCCTCTAAGTAAATATGTGTTGTCTTAGGGACCCATAGAGCTATATTTAAAAGCTTATAGAAAGAAGAGTTGGTGAGGAAGAAGTGGTTTATCTTTTAGCATCAGGTTTTTGTTTTTTTAGGAATATTTTCTAAAAATCATGCTAGATTTCTTTTTAGCCTTTTTTAAAATATCCCTTTGGCATTTTGGAAAGCTAGTCTTGAAGAAGCTTTTATCCATAATTGATTTTTTAATGCTGTGTTCAAGAGGCTGATGATTGGATCCTCTGCCTTCTGCTTACTCAGGATATCATTGCTGCTCTTTGAGTGCAGTATTATTAAAGGGTTTAAAGATAAACTCCCAGGACTGCCTTGTTCATGATATGTTCATAGAATTTCAAAGAATAGATGTAGGATATAGAAAATATTTTGGAATGTTTCTTATTAATATATATTGTAATACATTTATATATATAACACCCCCCCCCCCAAATCAGTTCTGCTTGGGCAGAGGGGGTGGTGGACTAGATCAGGGGTCACCAACCTTTTGGACCTCGGGGACCACTAAATTCATAATTTTAAATCCCGCGGACCACTAATATGATTTTAAAAAAAAGATAAATCGTATTCAGTGCAATATAAAAATGAAAATAATTTTTCTGCGGACCACCAAAATTTTCTCATGGACCACCAGTGGTCCATGGACCATTGGTTGGTGACCACTGGACTAGATGACCTACAAGGTCCCTTCCAACTCTGTTAATGTGTTAAGTCAGGTAATTGGTTCTTTCTAATATCTGCTATAATTCCCCATAACCAATCCATCAACACATATGCAGAAAGAATGCAGTGAGCACTTAGATAATTATAGGTATCCTAAGATCACTGAGCTTTTGGGATGAAATGCAAATATAGAAGTTTCATAAATGCAAACTGAAGTTTGCTTTTATGCTTATTTAAAGGGCTGAACTATTAGCTGTTGAAAGGATGGTGTAAAAACTGATTTATTTGTTAAGGTTTTTATCTAAACTTGTGAGTGAAAGGAAACAAAAATATGAGTTGTTTGTTAAGTTTGCAGTTAATTAAGTATGCAACCTTACTTTCATTATACTGCTGCTTGACATGTTAAACATTTAAATTGAAAATATATTTTTTCTAACCATATCTCTCAGTTTCTGGCACAATAGAGCTTTGATTCTAGAGGTACAGAAAAATATTCTGGAAGTTGGCTTCTCAATTAGGATGTAAGAAAATTTATTTTTTAATTCGATAGTCAGAAAACCAGATGTAAAAAACCAAGTGGTGCAAAGATTTAGAATTTTTTAGAAATATATGTCTAATAGACTTGTTATTTTTATTGTGAACTTGTATAAAACATTTTCCTTTGTTTGTTGCACACTAAGCAAAGTTGGATATTTCAATTGAATAAATTGGGCAACGTATGACTTGAGCCAGACACAAATCTTTTTGGTCTGCCTTTTTAAAAGACAGTAACATAAATAGTGCTTTAAAAATTTTAGGTTTCACAAACTACATGAGATATACTTTATTTTTACTAGTTTTGACTTGTAGAGGAGGCAATGGACATATCAAGAACAACCAGCAAAAGCACTAGTAGAATGGCAGAATGCAAAATGAGTCAAAATTAAACAAGGTCTCCTCTTTTACATCAGGCCTGAGCTTGTTGAATCTCATTTCCTTCCTGTTACGTTTAAGAGTTAGAATGGTGGATATTGGCTACCTAAGATGCTCATTATATTTGTCTGCATGGACACTTTTGTTGGAATATGAATGGTTAAAGTCATATAGATGAAGCCAATCTTTTATTGGTTATAGAAAGTATTTTTCAGGTAAAATATTGGGCTCAAAGTGTTTGGAAAATAAGTATCCGAGTAACAAAAATGCTGGTATACCGAACAGATTGCAAGTTGTCTGTGACACAGAATAAATTTACTTTGGAAAAACTACTGTAATATACAACTTCTGTGGTACTCAATAGTAGTACATGACCACGGAAATGCTGTAAATGTTGCTGAAATCTCTGAGGTTTGATAACAAAGTAGATCTTTTTGTGAGCAATCTTAAATTGTAGTGATGAGGAAATATTCAGAATGGACAAAATACCAGGCTTTTTAAGCTGCAGATCTTTCTATTTTATACTTTAAAAAAGATGCAATGTGAACAACTGCTTGATGGTTAGCATTTGAAATAAAGATTATGTTTAAGTGTAGGAAGGCAACTTAACTTGCCCTTTCCCTCTTTCTCGAAAGAAAGGTGGGATAGTTGTGGAAAGCATTTTTTTTCAGTTTGTTGTCAAATTAAAAGAAGAGATTATATTTGAAACACATTTAATTCTGATTTAGGATACAATTTTGCCAAAATAATTCTGCTGATCATTTATTTCACTTGTGCAAGATTTTCCCATTTACTTAACTTGTCAATTAAGACCGAAAGAGATCAATTACTTGGGGTAGGATTGTTGTTTTTTTTTTGTCCATTGGAAATTGCTAAACTACAGGAACATTTTCTGGATAATGTTATCTGAACATATACCATTAAATTATCAGCATTGTTTTGTCTATTAACTTTTTCTTCTATCAATTGTAATTACATAAATGATGAGATAGTAGATATTCTAATTGGATTTAGATAGTATCTAGTGAAACCAAACTGAGAAAGTCTGAGACTTTATTTGTCACATAATAGCTACCAGAATTATCATCATATGCTTTTTCAAGTGCCTTTAGGTAGTATGTGTTAAGAAATACAGTGAATTGACTAAGTAGCAGTGTCATTAGAAAGATGATCTAAACCAGGGGTGTCAAACTCGCGGCCCGCTGAAAGTGTCACGCGCCGGCCACATCCACACCTGGTTTAGCAAAGGGTCGTGATATATCATATGATGATGCTGTGACGATGCGTGTGACCCTGATTTAGACTCAAACCACATTTTCATAACAGGCCATTTATTACCAAGTAAACATTTATTACCAAGTACAAATCGCTGTGCAATCTATTATTATTCCCTAATATACATCTGTATATATAATATACCTCTGTATAGTCAGAACAGAGTTGTATCAGAAATATATGTAACTGGATCTTGAAAATTAGTTACGCAAATCTGAGTTTAGTGGCAAAATCTCAATTTCCTTGCTATTTATCCTTTTGACTGCACCACTTCCAATTGATAACCACAGTGAATTTTCTACTGGTCCCAAAGCCACTATACTACTTGGAGGGCATGAGACCAGCTTCTTAGCATGTGTAAACAAATACTACAATGGAAAATTACTGCACTCTCCCCTTTGTATTTCTAAAATTAGCTGATTTGCCAAAATCCTGTTGAGATACTTTAGTATGCCACTAAAGCTGGGGACATGGCCATGCACATCCCCCATATCTTTTGTATATATTGTTTCTTAAATCCTGATTTTGATGCATTGAATAGCATGGAATGCAATATGATTGTGTATTTATTTCCCCAAATGTGAGTTGAACTCTTAAAATTACAACCTCTGACTTTAGCTGTCATAGGTACCATATTTTTCTGAGTATAAGACGCACCTTTTTCCTCAAAAAAGTGGCTGAAAATCTGGGTGCGTCTTATACACTGAATACAGCATTTTCCAGTAGAGTGGAGGGAGGGGTCACAGAAGGGTGATCACAGCCTGATTGGTCCATTTGACTGAGAGAAAACTTCTTAACCTTCGGCTTCTCCCGTTGGTTCCCAGTTTCCTCTCAGTCGGTCCAAGACTCAGGTTTGGTTCCTAGTAGGAGTGTTTTATGGTTTTCTAGTTAGTCAGTAGCATGATAATTGATCTTTGTAAATTTAGAATTTTAATTTAATTAATTTAAAATTTTTTTTGTAGTGGGTCTGCCTTGCAGGGCTGTTGTTCGCTGCCCTCAGAAGGCTGGGAGACTCAGTAGGGGGGGGCGCTGGCTTCCTTCCCCCGTCTCGAGGGTCGCTCCGGACTGATGCCTGGTGTCTCGGGCGTGCCGGGCGACCCTGCGTTCTCTGCACATGTTTTAAGCGAAAGTTGCAGCGCGCCGGGGCTTTTCAGTGCGAAAGCGACAGATCGGCTTCAGATTTGAATTGCTTGCAGTCCGGGGCCGGTTACAGCCCGCGGCGGCGGCGCAGGGCCGTTTTTTCTAGAATTTGGAGATCTCCTGGTGATTTAGGAGCTCCAGAGACGTTCTTGGGTGCCGTTGGGGGCGGCGAGCGTGCAAGCGGCCACCCGCAGGCAGAGGATGATAAGGGTGAGGTCGGCGGCCATTTTTAGGCGCGCTTTTGCCAGGGACCGCCCAAAGAAGCCGGCAGCCATTTTGGATCACGTGTCTGGGCATTGCAGCACGGAGAGGCTGGATACAACGTGGCCGTGCAGTTTGTAGTTTTACCGGAGGCCCAGAGCAGGCGATTCCCACCGGCTGAAGGGCTGTTTCTACTTCGAAATTCATTTGGTGCACGTGAGTGGGGCGATGGCTGATAGAGCAGAGGCCCAGCAGGCCGCGCCGTCTTAGGCAGGCGATGATAAGGCTGAACCCACTCCCCCTGTTAGGCCTCGGGCTTCTAGGCCTTCGGCAGAGGACAGACCTTCCAGAGCTCTGCAAAGGGATGAGCTCAGGTGATCCAGGGCTATAGAGAAGGTCATCGAAAGAGCTGAGAAAAGACAGGCCCGGGATCCTGGGCCTAGATCCAGATCTCCACGCCCTGTGGCTTCCTGCCCTTCCCCACCTGTGGCCAGGGGGTTCAGCCCTTCTTCTTCTTCCTCTGCTTCCTCATGCAGATCTGATAGGAGTCAGCAGCGGGGGGCCCCTCGCTCTCCTTCTGTTTCCCTGGGGACTAGAGAGGCAGATAGGGGGGACCCGTTGGAAGGTACCTCTGCAGGTCCCGTTAGGGGCAGGAGATATAGTAGGACCCACGTGGCACCAGACTATGATTCGGAGGGTGATCAGGAGGATCTAGAACACCTTCCTGAGAATCTCAAAAGACTAATCTCTGCAGCCATTTCTAGGGGCATAGCCCAAAGAGACAGGCCTTACCATCACACTAGGGTTACTCCTTTTAGTAGGTCCAGATCTAGGGCTTCTTCTCCCTCTCTCATGAGTGAGGTCTCCTCTAGGGGGGAGACACGGAGGGATGATTGGGGGTTTTCTGAGGAGGAGGATGCGGCTCCTGAACCGCCTCATTCTTCCAACCTTTTCCTCCAGGCCATGTTCAAACCATTGCTTAAGAAGGCTAGGAGGACCACCAAGGTGGGCACGGGGGACCCCACAGTCCCACCGCCCACGGATCCAGACATGGTCATGTTCTCAGCAACGGCCACCAATAAGGAAGAGATTCCTGCTCCCCCCCTTTTCTTAGAGGTGGCTACCAGCCAGTGGGCCCGTCCCTCTAATTTTTCTCCTCCAGGCAGCAACGACCGTCGCGCCTACAACATGGAAAAGTCTTTGTGCAGGCTATTCAGCTTCCGGTTATAGATCAGCCCATAGCAGCTCTAGTCTCCTCTTCCCCGGTGGTCTCGGGGGACGCGGCAGACAAGCTTAAGCCAGAGGACAAGAGGGCGGAGCTCACTTTACGTAAAAATTACAAGGCCTCAGCATGGGCGGTGCGGGCGGCGGCTGCCGCCTCGTACTTCAACCGTACAACGGTTATGTGGCTTCGCCAGCTTCAGGATCGTATTCCGATCCAAGATGAGCGGGTACACCAGGATTTAGCTAAAATTATGGCAGCGTGTCAGTATTCGGCTGATGCGACACTAGACGCTGTTAGATTTGGTTCTAGTGCCTTGGCCACCTCTGTGGCCTCCCGTCGGCTCCTGTGGCTCAGGAACTGGCAGATGGACTATAAAGCCAATTGGGACCTGGTGGCTGCCCCCTTTGCAGGCACTGATCTGTTTGGGGCTTCCTTAGAGCCAATCTTAGTTGAGAATAAAGATAATAATAATAATAATAATAATAATAATAATAATAATAATAATAATAATAATAATAATAATAATAATAATAATAATAATTTTATTTGATTAGCCGCAACCCTCTCCCGAAGGACTCGGGGCGGCGTACAATCAAAACGAATAAAAATACACATAAGACAAACATATATACAAAAAGAACAGAGACATATACATATGTGCATGGAGGAGAGTTGACTTATAAGTGAAAGACAATTAAAAACACAATTTAAAATCCCCTTAAATAAAATTACTAAATTAAAAAAGCCATCAGGAGCGATACGAAGTTATGGTTGAGCCAGGCCAGCTATTTGGAAAAGGTGGGTCTTGAGCTTGACACGGAAGGAGCGGAGGTCAGTAGTGGTCCTAATATCCGGGGGGAGGTTATTCCACAGGGCTGGGCCCGCCACAGAGAAGGCTCTGCTCCTAGGCGCCGCCCCATGGCACTGTCTGGTGGATGGCACCTGGAGAAGTCCCTCTCTGTGCGAGCGGATGGGTCGTAGGGATGTATGGGGCAGAATACGATCCCGCAGGTAACTAGGTCCTGAGCCATGGAGCGCTTTAAAGATCGTAATCAAGACCTTGAAACGCACTCGATAGACCACAGGAAGCCAGTGCAGCTCGCGCAGGAGAGGTGTCACATGGGAGTACTTGGTACTCCCCATAATCACCCGCGCGGCCGCATTCTGGACCAACTGCAGTCTCCGAGTGCATTTCAAGGGAAGCCCCATGTAGAGAGCATTACAGTAGTCCAGGCGAGACGTCACCAGCGCATGGGTGACTGTGCGTAGGGCGTCCCGGTCCAATAGGGGGCGCAATTGGCGCACCAGGCGAACCTGGTGGAACGCCCCCCTGGCCACGGCTGTCACATGTTCATCCATGGACAGCCTGGCATCCAGGAGGACGCCCAAGTTGCGCGCCCGCTCCACGGGGGCGAGTTGAATGCCCCCAATGGCCAGAGATGGAATTATCTGGTTGAACCGGGGAGCCGGAACCCACAGCCACTCCGTCTTGGAAGGGTTGAGCCTGAGTCGGTTGTCATCCATCCAGATCTGTACGGCTTCCACACACCGGGACATCACTTCGACGGCCTCGTTGGGGTGGTTCGGGGTGGAAATGTACAGCTGAGTATCATCAGCGTACAGATAAGAAGAAGGTTATGCCTACCTCCACCAAGAAGGCGGAGTCCCGTAGTCACCCCTATCGCAGGACCCAGTTCAAATCCTATGACAGGGATCAGGATCAGCGTTACCAACCATACAGGCAGGACAGGCAGTTCAATAGGCAGAACTTTCAAGATCGTTCTAGGTATCAGCCGCAGTCCAAGCGGCCCTTTCGAGGGGGGGGGGCGGCCGTCCCTTCCGCAGGGGGAAATGACTCGAACCCGAGTCATCCCATCGGAGGCCGCCTGGCACTGTATGCGGACAAGTGGGATCAGATCACATCAGACGGTTGGGTCAGGGCGACCGTTCGCCACGGCCTAAGGTTAGAGTTCCTCTCCAAACCCCCGAGTTTTTTCAAGGTCTTCCCCCCGGCTCGAGACCCGGGACGGCGTCGTCTCATGGACCTCGCTGTCGCCCATCTCCTAGACATCAGGGCGGTGGAGGTAGTTCCGGGGCCGGAGAGGGGTCAGGGCTACTACTCACATCTGTTCGTAGTCCCAAAATCCTCGGGGGGTTGGAGGGCAATCCTCAACCTGAAACGTCTCAACCGCTACCTAGTCTACAGGCGGTTCAAGATGGCGTCCCTGAAATCAATCCTGCAGGGCATTCGGAAGGGGGATTACATGGCCTCGGTAGACTTGACAGAGGCCTATCTCCACATCCCCATTCTCCAGTCTCACCGGCGCTATCTCAGGTTTTCCCACCAGGGCAGGCATTACCAGTACCGGGCCCTCCCGTTTGGTCTGGCCTCAGCCCCGCGGAGGTTCACCAAGGTCCTGGCAGCACTGGCGGCTTACCTATGTTCCATCCCGGTGAGACTTCAGTGCTACTTGGACGACGTCCTGGTCCAGGCGGAGTCCCTCCCCAGAGCCACGTCGGATCTTCGGCTGACGATCCGTTGGCTTCAGGAGTTAGGGTTTTCAGTGAACTTTCCCAAGAGCCACCTGTCCCCGTCCAAACAGATCCTCCACTTAGGGACAGTGATAAACTCCGAGTCAGGGAGGGTTCGCCTATCCCCAGACCGCTTGACCAGCCTACGTCAACTGGTCTCCTCCGTAAGAAAAAGAAGGTCTGTTTCCATCCTGACCTTGTCTCAACTTCTGGGGAAGATGGTCTCTTGTATAGGGATAGTGCCCTGGGCCCGGCTCCATCTGCGACCTCTCCAGTGGGCTTTGATTCCAGTCCAGAGAAGGATGATGAGCAACTCCTTGCGGCCAGTTCCTCTACCAGCGGAGGTGAGGCTCTCTCTTCGGTGGTGGATGTCCCCAGCGCTGCAACAGGGGGCTTGCTTTTGGGAGCCCGAGAGAGTCACCGTGACGACGGATGCCAGCCTCTTTGGCTGGGGGGCCGTGATGGACTCCGACATGACCCAGGGATGTTGGTCTGCCTCGGATCTCCGCCACAACATCAATTGGCTGGAGCTGAAGGCTGCGAGACTGGCCCTCAGGACTTTTCGTCATCACCTGCGGGGGCGCCATGTCCTCCTGCTCACGGACAATGTGGCGACAAAGGCCCATGTCAATCGCCAGGGGGGCACTCACTCCCGTTCCCTTTGTCGAGAGGCGCAGGCGTTGGGCTTGTGGGCAGAGAGACACTTAGCTTCGATAGTAGCGGAGCACATCTCGGGGGTGTCCAATCTTCAGGCGGATTGGCTGAGTCGCACAACCCTGGACGACGGCGAGTGGCAACTGGGGCCGGAGTTGTTTCTGAAGATATGCAGCAGATTCGGCACGCCCCTGGTGGACCTGTTCGCCTCCCCTGACAACGCCCAGCTGCCGCGGTTCTTCACCCGTTTCCAGTCTCCGTCAGCGGAAGGAGCGGATGCTCTCAGGAGCCGGTGGCCCCCGGGCCTTCTTTATGCCTTTCCTCCCCTTCCCCTCGTTCCCCGTACGATAAGGAAGGTAGTCACAGAGAGGGCTCTCGTTATCCTGTTAGCCCCGTACTGGCCGAGGAGACCCTGGTTCGCGGACCTGGTCCAGCTGTCGGTAGCAGACCCCTGGAGGATTCCCCCAGGGGAGGTCGTTCTGAGTCAGGGGGCTTTGCATCACCCAGGGCCTCAGTGGCTTCATCTGACCGCCTGGCTATTGAACGGGGGATCCTGAGGGGGAGGAGACTATCGTCGGGAGTTATAGCCACCTTAGAGGCGTCTAGGAGACCGTCCACGGTTAGGATTTACAATGCCACTTGGAGGGCGTTTGCGAAGTGGTGTATTCCGTTGGGGTTGGATCCCTCTAGGGCTACCGTCCCGGACGTATTGGAGTTCCTTCAGAAGGGGTTAGAGGACGGTCTGTCGCATAATACGCTCCGGCGACAGGTGGCGGCTTTGGCCACCATTCTGGGGGGGAAGGGTTCCCCCACCCTTTCTCGTTCTCCCTTGATTAAGCGTTTTCTTAAAGGGGCGGCTAACATCCGCCCGCCTCCGGTTCATAGATTCCCGACCTGGGACCTTACTCTGGTCCTCAAGGCTCTGACAGGCTCCCCGTTCGAACCACTTAGGACGGTGCACATGCGCCTTCTCACCCTTAAGGTGGTGTTTTTAGTGGCCATTACATCGGCCAGGCGCATTTCAGAATTGGGGGCTCTTTCTTCTCGCAGTGATCTGTGTATAATCCACCAGGACAGGGTTGTCCTGCGTTTGGATCCTTCGTTTATTCCGAAGGTGAATTCTCAATTTCACAGGGCCCAAGAGGTTGTGCTTCCAAATTTTTGTCCCAATCCTGCAAGGGAGCAGGAGTTCGTGTGGCACAGGCTGGACGTCCGCCGCGCCGTCCGCATATACTTGAAACGGACGGAGGGCGTTAGGAGGACCGAGGCGTTGTTCGTCTCTTTTCAGCCGGGCTCGTTGGGACGTAAGGTGTCCTCTTCCACTATCGGGAGATGGATTAGGTTGGCCATAGTTGAGGCCTACAGTGCTTCCGGGAAAACTCCCCCGTCAGGAATCACTGCCCACTCCACCCGCAGTGCCGCTACCACCACTGCGGCCTGGGCTCCCAGAGCGCCCTTCGAGGATATTTGCAGGGCGGCCACTTGGGCCTCTCCTACGCCTTTCATTAGGCACTACCGTTTGGATGCTTATGCCTCGGCTGAGGCTTCTTTTGGGCGGCGGGTCCTCCAGAGGGTGGTGGCCGATCCTTCACCTGGGACCCAGTCTACCCGCCCGGGGACGTAGCTTGGGTATGTCCCTTCTGTGCCCCCTCCCTCCACTCTACTGGAAAAAGAACGTTGGTCTTACCTGAACATTTTTTTCGGTTGAGTGGAGGGAGGGGTCACATTCCCGCCCTAGTTAGATAGACAGGGTCCGGGAGGTGTAGGATCGGGTGGCCCCGGGGGGGGGGGCTTTCCCTTGTCTTTGTTTGTTGTTACAGATGCATGCAACGACATCGCGGAAACTGGGAACCAACGGGAGAAGCCGAAGGTTAAGAAGTTTTCTCTCAGTCAAATGGACCAATCAGGCTGTGATAACCCTTCTGTGACCCCTCCCTCCACTCAACCGAAAAAAACATTCAGGTAAGACCAACGTTCTTTTTTTGCCTCACCGAAGCCCCGCCCCCTTCACCAAATTGGCTGGGCATACCCTTATGGAGGCTTTTAGAGACCTCCTGGGGGCTGGGGAGGGCAGAAATGAGCAAAAAGTGAGCCGTTTTTTGCCCTCCAACCCCCAGCAGCACTCTATAAGCCTCCATAAGGCTATGCATGCAATTTTTTTTACAAAAAATGGACCCGTTTTCACGAAAAATGGGCCGTTTTTTTGCTCGTTCTTGCCCCTTCACTCCCCAGGAGCACTCTGCAAGCCCCCCCCCAAGGCTATTCATGCCTTTTATTTGAAAAATAACAGGCCCATTTTCACAAAAAATTGGCCGTTTGGGGGAGGTTTGCAAAGTGCAAAAACTTTTTTTTTCCTTTTGGAAAGCTCGTTAACTGATTGATGATAATTACATGGATCAAGTGCTGTACCAGCAGGAACAAAGTTAGGTGCTGCAGGTTGTCAGCGATTTCCTTCTCCAGCACATGGATAAGTATACCTGGAAACATCTACCTACCTACCTACCTACCTACCTACCTACCTACCTACCTACCTACCTACCTACTCTCTCCCTCTCTCCCTCCCTACCTACTGTATTTCTCTCTCTCTCTCTCTCTCTCTCTCTCTCCCTTTCCCTCTACCTATCTACCTACCTACTGTATTTCTCCCTCCCTCTCTCTCTATCCCTCTACCTACCTACCTACTCTCTCCCTACCTACCACCTACTGTATTTCTCTCTCTCTCTCCCACTCCCTCTACCTACCTACTGTTGTGGTCCAGCAGCGGCCGGCTGAGCTGTTGGTGGACTCTGACAGCTCAGACCATTATGGGACTGCTCTGGAGGATGAGGAAGGCTCTGGAGGGTGTTTGGAGTCAGAGCAGAAACTAGAGAGGCCTGTCGGCCACCAGGTGGCATCTGAGTCAGGGAGCAGTGAGGAGGAACAGAGCGAGGTTGTCCCTGATGTGCGTATGCATAGAATTGATAAGAGAAAGAAATAGCTGTGGAGAAGACGTCATAGAAAGAAATAAGGACAGCTGGCTAAGGGTATGCCCCTCCCAAAGTGTTTATAGGTGGAGTGATTGGAGGGGAATCTTTGCAGGAAACAACAGTCCATTATATGAGCCGTTGAGAAAGCATTCGTTAAGTTTTATCTTGGGTTCTTGAAGATAACTTTCTAGACTCTTGGCCAAGGGGTGGATTTAATCTATGTAACTAGTTGTGGCAGACAGCCAAACCTGTGTCTGCATATTCATTGGAATCACGGGACAGAACACCTACCTACGCCCTCTTTCTCCCTCCCTCCCTACTGTATTTTTCCCTCTCTCTCTCTATCCCTCTCTCTACCTACTTACCTACTCTTTCTCTCTCCCTATCTATCTACTTTATTTCTCTCTCTATTTCTCTCTCTCTCGATCTACCTACCTACTCTCTCGCTCTCTCCCTACCTACCTTCTGTATTTCTTTCTCTGTCTCCCTCTCCCTCTATCTACCTACCTACCAACATCCTCTCTCTCCCTACCTACTTTACTGTATTTCCCTCTCTATTTCTCTCTCTCTATCCCTCTCCCTACCTACCTACTCTCTCTCTCTCCCCCTACCTCCCTACTGTATTTCTCTCCCTCTCCCTCTACCTACATACCTACACCCTCTCTCTCCCTACCTACCCACTGTATTTCTCCCTCCCTCTCTCTCTATCCCTCTAACTACCTACCTACTCTCTTTCTCTCCCTACCTAGCTACTGTATCTCTCTCTCTCTTTCTATTTCTCTCTCTATCCCTCTCCCTCCCTCCCTCCTCCCTCCCTCCCTCCCTACACACACACACACTCTCCCTACCTACCAACTGTATTTCTCTATCTATCACTATTTCTCTCTCTCTAGCCCTCTACCTACCTACCTACCTACCTACCTACCTGCCTACCTACCTACCTACCTACACACACACACACACACTCTCTCTCTCTCTCTCCCTACCTACCAACTGTATTTCTCTATATTTATCTCTCTCTATCCCTTTATCTACGTACCTACTTTTAAAAAAAAATGCCTCTTCAAAACCTTGGTGTGTCTTATACTCCGGTGCGTCTTATACTCTGAAAAATACGGTAGGTGCTCAGATGATGTTTTGATGTACCCGTGCATCTGTATCCCACCAGAATTAAGTATTTTTCAGTAATGAGATAATGTTTTCATATTACAATTAAACATGTAGAATGTCATACTTTTATGACTACATTGACTAAAATTATGAATTATTTTATATGTGCAATGACTAGGAGAAGAGAAGACAGAGCCAGGGAATGGAGTTAAGAGAGTAATCAGTCTGGATTTGTCACATTGCCACAAGCAATCCAAATCCAACCTCTTAAATTTTATTAACTCTTACCTAGTGCCAATTTAGTAATGACCATTAGTTGTTGACTGGATTCTTGTATATCCTGTAGGCTTTTTCTAAACTGCTTCTGAGCTTAATGTATGGTCCTGATCCTTTGCACCCGACAGTATCATTATCTAGAGAAGGATTAGCAAACTTTTTTTAAAAAAAAATAGAGGGCTACATTTTTGGGAAATACATAATTGGTAAGATTGAAATGAATAATGAGTGGGCTCAGAGTCCTTTATGAGTGAGGATGCTTTTTTTAGACAATCTTTTTTACTTTTTCTATCATCAATTGTGTCTGATAATCTTTCAATCCAGTATAAGAAGTAGAGGTGGATAGATACCATTTACTAAAGATTAGAAATTACATTTTTCAAAGAACTTCTGAAATTAGGCAATGGCCTTAGGGAGCAGACTGTCTGCCCCTGATCTCTAGTTTTAAAATACATTTGAACTGTAAGTAGAATTTCTTAAAAGTCTGAATATAAATTATAAAGGTGTACATTATGTATATATTAACAAGAGCATTTCTTCTTCATCTTCAGAACATATGAACTAAACTGTTAAATTAATTTCATGTACTTTGAAGTTCTCCAGTTTGACAGCTATAGGCAAAACACAGAATGTTATGCGTTTGAATTTGAAAATATGAGGAGTCTGGCATGAAGAAAAGCATTGGAATACAATCTACAAGTTCTTATATTTTCATCTATTATGATTTTGTTGTTTGGTCTATAGTAATTTTGTCACTCAGAAATCTAAACATTTAAATTTGTAATGCATATGTCAAATTTTATTAATTTTCTTGAATCATTCTCTTAACATGATGGACTTTGATGTCAGGTATGAAAGACCAGTTCCACATTGAAAACCCAATTAAACTGATTTATTGTTAAACAAGGTTTTGCACAGGAGTCTTCTCAATTAATGGTTAGCACCTATTTGGAGTTAGATAAGGTCCAGAATTCAAGGGGGGCAGGTTCCACTAAGTGTACTTGTGGCTCTATAAGAATTCTAGGCAGATCCCTCTTTTAACTCTACTCCCCAGGTTCTGTCACTCTTTACATTTGGCTTCAAATGAAAAAGATATGTTTTAGGCAATATAAATTAAAAAGTTTGCATTTAAATAAGAAAAACAGGTGATTTTGTAATATTGTGTACAATTCTAAAAATAAATTAAGCATTCTGTCAGCGTTCCAAATATCATGCAGAATTAAATCATTGTCCAAGGCAAAGTAGTCCTTAAAACTCCAATTTAATAAGACAGGCATGTTGGCATTAAGCTGGTGAATTTCAACTCTAATGTACATCCGGTGAATTCACCCAGTTAAAAGTTCATCATTTTTCCCCACACCCCATAATTCATCACATGGTCCAATCTTCATCTTCCACACTGGCATGTACACCCCTCTTCTTCCGGCCAGGTGTCGAGGTGCGGAGACAAAAGACGACCTTGAGCTCCTAAGAAATTCATAACAATACATTCCACAATCCTACTCCTTTCTATCCCCCCCTCCCAACTACTATACCAATGAAACAGCATAATATATATATGTTTTAATTATGTGGCAGGCCAAAGATCCTAAAAGGAACAGAATTACAGGCCTGACAGGCGGCCTCTCCTCAAGAGAAAAACGTTTCCTGAAAAGAGAATAACATAAATGTTAACCATCAAATTTTAACCACCTCTTCCTCCCCCAGGGGGACCCTTTGGCTTATCAGGGAATTTCTCATGGAATTGCTTCACTAATTTATCTGCTTTCAGATCCCAACTTTTCACCCACGTAGCTTCTGACAAAGGGTATCCCTTCCAATGCACTAAATATTGTAAACGACCTCTATACAGCCTGGAATCTAATATTTTTTTCACTTCATAATGTGTTTCCCCTTCTACCACTACGGGAGGAGGTGGAGTTTGGGTGGATGGTCTCGTGCTAGACTCCCTTACCGGCTTCAATAAGCTACAACGGAATACCGGGTAAATTTTCCCTAAGAGTCTGGGTAGGCTGAGTCGAACTGTAACTGGGTTAATTATCTTTTCTATTGGGAAAGGACCTAGAAATTTTGGACCTAATTTCTTATTAGGCATCTTTAATCTTATGTATTTAGTAGACAAAAAAACTTTGTCCCCCCACTCGAAAGGGGGGTTGTAGGGAACGATGTTTATCAGCTTGCTTCTTGTAGGCTTCTGCCGCATCTGTTAGCGCCTTTTTGGTATTCTCCCATCCCTTCTTTAGTGCCTCCAGCCATTCATTCAGGGACATGGATGAGGGAGGTTCCTTAGGTAGTTCAGGCATGGGAACGAATTCCATGCCACTGGTAATCTGGAAAGGAGTTAATCCTGTACTGCTGTGAACCGCATTATTATATGCTACTTCAGCGAAAGGTAGCAAGTCCGACCAATTGTCTTGCTGATAGTCCACATAACACCGGATATACTGTTCCACCATCGCATTGGCCCTCTCTGCTACCCCATTTGTGCTGGGATGAAATGCTGAGCTGAGTCCCTGCATGGACCCGATCGATTTTAGGAATTCTCTCCAGAACTTGGCGGTGAATTGAACTCCGCGATCTGAAATGATCCTTTTTGGAACTCCATGTAAGCGATAAATGTGTTTCACAAACATTTTCGCTAATTTCTTTGCGGATGGTAGGCTTGAACAAGCGATAAAGTGTGCTTGCTTGGAAAACAAATCAATAACTGTCCAGATTACTTTATTACCACTGCTATCTGGAAGTTCGACAATGAAGTCCATTGCTATCTCTTCCCATGGTCGGCTAGGGTTGGCCACTTGTTGTAGTAGTCCAGGGGGCTTTCCCGGACGGGTTTTCATTGTTGCACAAGTAGCACAGCTTCTTACATAATCTTCCACCTCCGACCTCATCTTTGGCCACCAAAATTGACGTCTAGCGAGGTGGAGAGTTTTCAGGAATCCGAAATGACCTCCTAGTTTCGCATCATGACTCTGCTGTAGCACTTGCAATCTCATTTGTGCAGGGACGTACAGTTTGGATCCCTTCCAGGCTACGCCATCATTAATCGTTAGGATGTCTTTGTTGTTGTTGAACCATGGGTCTGTCTGGAAGGCTGCTTTCAGTTCGGTTCTCAGTTTATCTTGGCTTCGACTGGTGACTTGAGCTGCCTTTTGGTGAGAAGCAGATATGATGGGGTGGAAAATTTCTTCCTTCTTACTGTCAAACTGGTGTTTTCTCGACAGTGCATCTGCTAACAAGTTCTTCCTTGCGGGGATGTGTTTAATTTCAAATTTGAACCTTTGGAAATATTGGGCCCAACGGACCTGTTTGGGGGATAACTTTCGATGGGCAAGGAGAGTTTCGAGGTTTTTATGATCAGTCCATACCTCGAACGGTATATCCCCCCCTTCCAGGAGATGCCTCCAGGTGAGCATGCTCCACCTGATCGCGAATGCCTCCTTCTCCCAAATGGGCCACCTTCTTTCCGTAGTGGTGAGTTTCTTGGAGATGTAAGCGCATGGTAAGAGGTGGCCTTCTTTATTCTTTTGTAGTAGCACCGCGGCTATCGCGACATCACTGGCATCCGTTTGGATTATGATATTTTTGCATAAAGTTTGGCAGCTAGAAGTTTTTTCAGGACTTGCCGTACCAGTTTCACATGTTCTTCCATGGTCTCAGAGAAGATCAAGATGTCATCTAAATAAACGAGTACTCCGCGGTACAGGTGGTCGTGTAGCACTTCATTTATGTACTGCATGAATACTGCGGGTGCTCCTTGTAGTCCGAAAGGCATGACTTTATATTGGAAGCTGCCTAAGGGAGTATTAAAAGCGGTCTTCCACTCATCCCCTTTCCGGATTCGTATACGGTAATACGCCTCTCTCAAATCCAGCTTGGTGAAGATCTTGCCCTTAGCCAAGTGGTTCAACATATCTTTCATGAGAGGGAGGGGATAGGTATTCTTTTCGCATACCACATTCAAAGCTCGTAAGTCCATACAGAGGCGAACCCCCCCCCCATCTTTCTTTTCCCTGAAGAGCACTGGGGCCGCTACTTTTGATTTTGCTGGTTCAATAAACCCTCTTTTCAAATTGGTGTCGATGTACTTCCTCAATTCTATCATCTCTTTAGGCGTCATAGAGTACATTTTGGGCTTTGGTAAGGTTACCTCAGGTTTGAACTCTATGGCACAATCTGTGGCGCGGTGAGGTGGAAGGTAGTTTCCGTCTTCCTCACTGAACACCTCCGCCAGATCCCAATAGATCTTTGGGACTCGTTGGATTCCCGGAAGTTTAGTGTCTGCTGCGGTTGCTGCAGGTTCTGGATGGGTTGGGCTGTTAGGTTCAAATGTTCCTGGGTGGCCTTTTGGTTCCACCGGTGGTAACGGCCCAAGTCCAATAGTCACCTTTCTAACGCCATCCTCCCACTTTATGGTAGGTTCCCACTTGTCCAACCATGCAAGCCCTAGGATAACTGACTCCTGCATTCCAGGGGCCACGATGAATCTGAGGAACTCATAGTGGCGGCCTATCACCAGTTTTACTAACTCAGTGATCTTTGTAGCCGGAGCTCCCCCAATTAGGGTTCCATCCACTTGCTCAAACGGAATGGGTTGTTTCAGGGGTCTGGTGCGTATACCTAGTTGCTCCACTATTGACATGCTGATTAAGCATCGGGTGCAGCCGGTATCTGTAATCACCCCAACTTCCCCTTCTACCCCCGTTTTCGGTATTTGGAGTTTGGCTTTTATTTGGAAGGGGCGGATAGGTGCACTCACCATTGGGTCGTCTTCTGGGTTTCCTTCCTCTTCCTCTTCTGAGGTGGCCAGGGCGTTTTCAGTGGCTTCGCTCTCTGCCCCTGCTGGCTGTTGTGCCAGACGACTTTTTTCTGGTGGTTTTCTGGGGGTTTTCTTGACTGTGCTGGCAGGTGGTTGGCGTGGTTGTGGAACTGGGGCTGGAGCCCAGCATGTAGATGCCCGGTGGCCAAGCTGACCACAACGGTAGCACTTTATTTTGGGGCCCCAGGATCGCGGGGTTGGCGGGAGCTTTTCAGTTTGCTGCCTCTGCGTTCGGTGGGCTAACGGTTTTTTTCAGGGGTTCTGGTACCTGGCTTTGGATAGTTGTTAATCTCGTGGTCCAGTATGATTGCAGTGGTGTACCATTCTTGGATACGATCTGGAGTCCCCCTTACGGCACAAGCTTGTTTCAGTTTGGGATCTAAGGCCTTTTTGAACGTATAGACCAATAGTCTCTCTGGCCAGTAACGTAGTCTTCCAGCTATTCTCCGGAATTCCCAAACTAATTCTTTGACCGGCCGACCCCCCTGTCGTAATTCCTGGATCTGGTCTTCAGCATCTACCTGTTGGGCCACATCGTAAAATCGGGCCCACATCAGTTGGATGAACCCCGTTATGTCATCTAACTCAGGAGCTGCTTCTTCATGGAGTTCCGCTATCCATTGTGCTGCCTCTCCTTCATTCATCCCCTCTGCTATTTCTTGGATCAGTTCTCGATCCGTCAGGTATTGTGGGCCTACTTGGTCAACGTATGCCAACACTTGATTCATAAAGTAAGCTAGTTTGTCTCGGCTGCCATCATAGGTTGCACGGAACCTTGGGGGTGTGGGAGGAGGAGGGGGTGCTGGTGGTTGAACCGGAGCAACCTGTCAGCCTGCTGCTTGGGGTGGTAAGCTTCTTTGTGGGGCCACACCCATCGGTTGGGTAAAAGTCTGCTGAGGCATTGGTGGGGGGGGGGGGCTGGGCCCTGTGGTAGTCCCAGTCCCTGGCTCTGCCTCTGAGCAGCTATTTGGGGTGGCGCCATTAGTTGGGAAGGGGCAGGCGTCCACTGGCATTGAGCCCATCCATGACCCGGGAAGAAAGCCCAACCTGAATTGGCTTGATTGATGGGTCCAGAGCCATCGCTTTGCAGAGGGGGGGAGGTGAAAGTGTTCCAGGCCCCTTTCGGCTGGTTAAGTTTTACTTCCCAACTTTTTTTCACTCCAGGAGGGGGGGGGTGCTGATTCGCTGATGGCTGTGTGGAAAGACCCAAGGTCTCCGCTCCACTGCGCAGCAGTTTCTCTGCTGGGAAAGGATAATGTGGGCTTTGCTAGGCTCCACCCGGGTGGTTCTGGGGGCCCCAGGGGTTTTTGTTCACTCACATTTAGGCGTCGGAATTGGTCGGGAAGGCCCATCAAAGACTGGCTGCGTGAGAGCGACTGAGATCTCCATTCATTTGCTCTTCTTCCCATGCTCCAGTCGTCTGTCAGAGCTGCCTTGGGGGGCCCCTCTCCTTCTAGCAAGCATTCCTGAGAAGCAATAAATCCCGAACCTTCCTCCCGCAGATCAAACTCCGTCTGTGAGGGATATCTTGGTTTCGGTTTCTTTCGCCGGGCGCCCTGCTGAAGCTCCCTTTGCTTCGCCTCTGCTTGTTGAACCATTTCTTTAGAAGGTGCATAGATGGTTTCGACAAAAATAAGCGATCCATCATCCTTAGCTTTCTCTGCTGCATTCTTTCCTTCCTCCATCTTCACTGAAATTTCATCCTGCCCAAGGTTGGGTCAGAGCTGGGATTCAGTACCCCGATGAAAGAAAAAATTTTTTTAAGGGAGAGTTGAAATAATGTCAGCGTTCCAAATATCATGCAGAATTAAATCATTGTCCAAGGCAAAGTAGTCCTTAAAACTCCAATTTAATAAGACAGGCATGTTGGCATTAAGCTGGTGAATTTCAACTCTAATGTACATCCGGTGAATTCACCCAGTTAAAAGTTCATCATTTTTCCCCACACCCCATAATTCATCACATGGTCCAATCTTCATCTTCCACGCTGGCATGTACACCCCTCTTCTTCCGGCCAGGTGTCGAGGTGCGGAGACAAAAGACGACCTTGAGCTCCTAAGAAATTCATAACAATACATTCCACAATCCTACTCCTTTCTATTCCCCCCTCCCAACTACTATACCAATGAAACAGCATAATATATATATGTTTTAATTATGTGGCAGGCCAAAGATCCTAAAAGGAACAGAATTACAGGCCTGACACATTCACAGATATGAGCACACTTGGAGAAGGTATTTGTATGAGGAACAACTGAAAGATTGAAGATTGTTCAGCCTTAAAAGGAAGCTGGAAGGGAGATACGTTAATGTCCTCTAAATATTTAAAAAGCTATCATGGCGATAATGGAGCAAAATCATTTTCTGTTATTTCAAGGCAGGATTAGAATCCCAGAGGGGAAATCGCAAAAGAAAGAGATTTTGGTGAAACATTAAGGGAAATGTCTTAAAGGTCAGAACAAGTATCAGTGAAACAGACTATTATTCTGGATGATGAGTTTTTGCTGTCTAGCAGTCTTAAGCAGATGTTGAGCAGGAAACAGGACCGAATAAATAAGATTCCTTTTTACTATTTGTTATTTTATGAAGTTATACTGTGTGCTTACATTTCTGATAGAAAGCCAGAAAATACTCCTGTGATTAAAGGATGGCAAATTGTGACTAATACACTGATATTGACTTTCACAGTCAACATTTGTTGGGCTTCAGGTTTAGTGAACATGGTGGTCTAGACAACAAATTTGCTGATGTTTTGTTGACAGCTGTGGCTGGCATCTTCAAAGGCAAAGGAGAACCATCTCTGCTCAGTAGCCATGGTCTGTGTTGCCTCTGAAGATCCTCAACCATAGTTGAGGATCAACTATGTCAAGTCAAATGTCAGGAAATCTGTTGTTCAGATCATGCTCAATCCTGAAGGCTAACTCTGCACAAAAATGGTGACTGTTTCATACAATTTGGATTTAAAAATTTGATGCTTACATTAAATTTCCAATGCTTAGCTAACTGGTAATATATATATTGTCCTTTCTTTCTCAGAATAAAATCAGTCCATCAATAACTGTTAGCACTTTTGTTTTATGCTTGTATTTCTTAATATGTTTCATTTCTATCTGATACTTGTGCTGCCTTGACAGAACAGAGATTAAGCCTCTATGGAAACGCCACCCCAAACCTTCCTGATAGTCAGATTGTTTGAAGATATTTTTGTACTCTTAAAATAAAGCTTTGAAAAGTGATTTAAAGCATTTTCAGATTTAATATGACTGCAGATCAGGCAATAACCACATCAAGTAATGCATGGGAAAGTTAGAGGGGGGAGTAGAATGTGTCCATTTCCCTTGTTTCAGTTTCACTCATATGCAATGACCCACTTATACAAGGCCTATGTTTCCTGTTCTGTACTAAATTGTTTTTCATTTCTTGAAAACATTATTTACAGTCTTGCATAAGGAATTGTTAGAATAAATATAATTTTATATGTACTGTATTTGTTTTAATTAAATTGCCATAACACATACCATTGAGTGGTACCATATGCTGCTCATAGACTGTCGTTATTGAAGTCTATGAGCCTAAGTAAAGCGCCTGGGATAGGGGAAGTAAGGAATTAAGCAATTTGGTCACAGTCCCCTAATCATGAATCTATAGTAGGTGAACCATATCTCTAGCCAGAAAATTCTAAGCAAATTTAATCCAGTTAGTTTCAGTGAATTGGATAAACATGATTGACATGTACACAGAACTTACTTTAGTTCTGATGGACTTTTCATCACTATATACTTTCATCTACATAGTATAGCATAGCAGTACTATACAATATTAACTAGTACTCACTACATTAACTTTTTTCTACTTTGATTGTCAGAGGCTCTCTGAGAACTCAGATGGAGGCACTTTCTATCATCCTTTGAATTAGCAATATTACCAGTTGCATATGGAACATTCTACCAGGCATGTGCTTAGCAGCTGCTGGATCCCAAATCTCCCCCAAATGTTTCTTGGTGTTCAAAATTAAGAAGCATAAAAATATTAATTGTTAGTTGAATTGGTCATTGAATTACGAATATATTTTTGAATTGAGGGGGGAAAGGATTTTTGTATAGTTTCCTATAGCACAATTATGCAGATTTCACCATTAGTGTTTCTGCCGGCTTGTGAAGAACATTGTAACTTGTTTAGGAAAATTGCTCTAGTCTGCTAGATGCAACACTATGTAAGTATTACATTCTAATGCACTTTGACTTTTTTTAAATAATTCATATTTATTTATAATATGACAGACTGCTTAATGCATAATTGAAGCAGATATCTTAGCAGTTGCCTGCAGTGAAGTTGTCTGCTGATATTAATGGTATGGGGGGAAATCCATATGTCACTGTTAATAAAGTTGGAAGAGTTCAGATGTATAAATGCTGAAGAGTATATTACAAGTTAATATGTGTACCTAAACATTTCAGAATAATGTTAATCTAGTTAGTTACTCTGCGCACACTGGCCAATTTTTGGCCTTTTGACTTCCGGTAGGCCAATTGGGGCATTTTTCACTCTCCCCAGGCTTCAGGAAGCTTTCCTGAAGTCTGGGGAGGGCAAAAAACCGCCTGACGGGCCTACCAGAAATCCGGAGTCTTCAGTGAGGCCCACGCACTTGTGCAGGGGGGAGTGGGGAGGGGGCTGTGTGCATGCACAGGGGGGAGGGCATTGCATTATGGTTATGGGCACGCACACATGCACCTCACAGAAAAACATTTGCCATCACTGCTCTAAGTAAGGCTACAATAAGTCTAATTTTAGTACAAATGATTTCAGGGCTATATAATAAATACATTTCTGCATGTTTTGCTATGGGACTATTCTGCGTATTAAGTAAAATCACATTATAAGACAAAGTTTTATTTTTGAATATGAATTATACTTCCCTGTAACTGAGCAGAGGTGTCTGCATATAAAGCAAGTTTATGTTTTATTTTATAAAATATAATGCAGATGTAATCTAGTACAGTATTTAATGAATGCTTGCTGTTTGTTACTCGTATTTTTAAATTTTGCTTCAAAGCACTATGCTTATTAAAGACAAAAACCTCCAGTAATATTTGGAATGTATAATAGTTTTTTGATAAGGCCAAACAGATAATAGTTTTTTGATAAGGCCAAAACTTCTGCAGCATGAGCTAAATCAGTGCATTTTGGAGTGGAGACATTAATGAAAAATTTCAGTAGATTCAGAGATATTATGACCAGAATTTGCTTACGTATTTGTAGTGATTGCAGTTTCATTTTATAAACTGTGTCTGATCTTAGTGATATATTTTAAAAGAAAATGTATTGTGTTTTAGTAAGAATATTTGAAGCAAGCTGTACTGAATGATGAATTTGCTTTCTGTGATTTCCTTAAAGGTAAAGGTAATGGAAGAGACTTTGGCACTAGTAAAATTTAGTGATCCACTTATCATTTTGCTAGCTCATCCTTAAAACCTATTCTTAAGGTAGTCTACACATCTGGAACAGCGGGTGGCTCTAGATCAGACCTGTCAAACTGGATACCCCAGCCACGCCTACCCTGGCTCCGCAAAGGCAAAAAACTTCGGGATACATCACAATACGGCCCGTGATGTGATCAAGTTTTACACTCCTGCTCTAGACTATAGAATTCCCACTTTGCAAGTAGCTTTCTGTTGATGTAATGTTATATCCATTCTGAATTGTATGCTCTCTCTAACCTTATCTATGATCATTCATTTTAATTATGAAGAAATCGCCAAAGAATTTTGATTCATCCATTTTTTTATCAGCTATTACAGCAGCCATTTGAGTTGTTACTTTACAGATGCATTGCAAATAGTTTCTTATATGAGAACCATAATATGAACCACATTTTTTATCAACTATATGTAAAGTAATCAAAAACCCAACACAGCTATTTCAGTTACTTTTTGTGTAACATGCTGCTTTTGTGTTTCTTAGATCGAGTTCAGTTACCTAGAAATATGATTGAAAACAGCATGTTTGAGGAAGAGCCTGATGTGGTTGACTTGGCTAAAGAGCCTAGCTTGCATCCTTTGGAGCCCGATGAGGTAGAATATGAACCAAGAAGTTCTCGTCTTCTTGTACGTGGTCTTGGAGATCATGAAATGGATGAGGATGAAGAGGATTATGAATCGTCATCAGCCAAACTTTTGGGAATGTCTTTCATGAATAGAAGTACTGGTCTGCGAAGTAATATGGCTGGTTATAGGCAACGTTCAGATGGATCGTGTTCCACTCCATCCGTAAGGACCACAATAATCTGTGCAGTTGTCCTTGTGATTGCTGTCTCCGTAATAATGGCGATCTATCTTCTCCCCAAGTGCACTTTTACCAAAGAAGGTTGTCACAGCAAAAACCACACAATGGAAGATATATATCCTTTGGCAACTAATGGGAAACCATTTCCATGGGCTCATTTTAGGCTTCCAGAATTTGTTATTCCAAAACATTATGATATTTTTCTGCAGCCAAATCTAACCACAATGAGATTTACAGGTTCTGTTCAGATAACTGTGGAGGTTATCCAGGCTACTATGCATGTTATACTTCATAGTTCAAAGCTTAATATTACCAAGGTAACATTTGCTTCACTGGGTTCAAGCCAGCCAAAACCAGCTGATTTCCTGGAATATCCAATGAATGACCAGATTGCAATCATAGCTCCAGAAGCTCTTCTTGCAGGGCATAAATATAACATCAGCATAGAGTATTCCTCCAATTTATCAGATACTTACTCTGGCTTTTACAAAATTGCCTTTAAGAATAACAGCTCAACAAGGTAAGATTAGAACTAATTTATTTTTTTACCTTAACTGGGAAAAAATGATATGCATCTATTTTTGTCTTAAAATTGCTAAAAAAATAATTATCTCCACCCTTGGCATGCTACCTAACAACCAACAGAACAACACATCTGGAAAAAGGTTACACATCTCTGATGCACTGTAACCTCATTTTCTTCCTGTTGATTTATTTTCAGATTTCTCTTCATACCAAAATATCTGGCTTCCTGATTAACACATAAAGTAGCTAAAATAATTATACCCATCTTTATAGATTAGTTTTAATATTATCTATATTGCTGAATATTATGGAATCCTATTGTAGAAATAAAGCACTATTGTTTATTTAGAAGCAGAACATCTTCCTGGCATGCAAAAAAAATTCCCTGATTTAAATCTGGGTATTTTCATGGAAGTTTATTGCTGTAAATCCAGAAAGACTGCTGCCAATCAGTATTAATAGTATTGTACTAAATTGGAGCAAGCAGAGCATGTTTATGGCTGGACCTTATGCCCAAGTAGTATTAGGCCAATGAGCTGGATGATATTGGCAAAGTGTGACAGTCTGATGAATAATAAAGAGTGAAGTGCAGATAAAATGTAATTTGCTGAATGAGGGGTTAAATACTTCACCAACCTATTTGGCATTCATCTGACTGAGAAAAAGTGAATCCCCTTATTCCTTGGTTAGTATTGGCATGTAGCAGTTTGACAAATGGAGAATTGGCTCCCATCTACCTTGCTTTACTTTGATAGGAATTCTGTACATTCGTCTGCACTATTTATGAACACCAGCCAGACTGAAAAGGGAAATATGTACAGGTGAAACACAAAAAAATTAGGATATCGTGCAAAAGTTCATTTATTTCAGTAATGCAACTTAAAAGGTGAAATTAATATATGAGATAGACTCATAACATGCAAAGCAAGATAGTTCAAGCCATGATTTGTCATAATTGTGATGATTATGGCTTACAGTTCATAAAAACCCTTTTGCACGATATTTTAATTTTTCGAGTTTCCCCTGTACATAGTGACATATATGTAATGGTAAATTTTGAACACAATGAATTTAATAACCTTAGTACTGGTAGTAATAAATGTGCCCTGTCTAGTTTTCAGGTAATTATTTACAAAAATACCTGAATAATAATGAAGGATTTTTTGGTTGTTAATACAAAATTTATTTTGTTGAATACATGTATTGCCTTGTAATATTTCATGAAATAAGGATAAATAATTCTTTTCCTTGTTGTGGATAATATACAGAAAACTTAATTTTAAAATGTGTCTATATATGTAATTGTTACTGTTAGTATGGCTAATACCAAATGCAATTTGCTGATCTTAATTGTTAGGAAATCCAAGGCATAAGATGGACTAAGGTAAAAAATTACAATGTATTGTAAATATAAAGATTTCTTGGGAAGATACTTTTAAGTTTAAAAGTTTTCTTGAATGAAGTGTTATGAAGACCACTTCTTTGTATCAATTCCCTGTAATCCTACATATTCATAAAGATTTGGTATCCTAGAAATCTGTTAGGTCCTTTCAAGAATGTAGATGGCGTAGCATTTTACTTTTTTGAAACAATTAAAGTAACATGGTTAGGATTATATTTTTCTCTCCACATTTTATTTCTGAATTATGTAACATATATAAATTAAGCAGAAATCAACTTTGAATGTTTTTCTTTTTATCAGTTGGCTTGCAGCAACTCAGTTTGAGCCCTTATCAGCAAGAGCAGCATTCCCTTGTTTTGATGAACCAGCATTCAAAGCCAATTTTCAAGTAAAAATCAACAGAGAAGATCAATACATTGCTCTGTCAAATATGCCAAAGGTATATAGTTATCCATACCTTTTTGTGGTATGATGTTTATGCAGTTACATGCTCATGAACTGTGCCACAGGACAGGAAAATTGTATTACTTGGTAAAGGACTTTATTTTATGAATTTATGTGTCTATTAGTTATAGTTTTGTATTTCCACAATAATAAAGGTAAATGTAGCTTTAGAAGATAAGAAAAACTAAAAGATTGATTTAGTCTACTTTCCACTTTCCCTCGGAGGCTAGCTAGATTGCCCTGGGAATCCCACACATAGGACATGAAGGCAGTATATTTCTCCTTTTTGTCAACAGAATTAGAAATTCCATTTTGTAAGTGACTATGCATTTAAATGGATTGATTTTTAATTATTGTAAGATGTAGAAAATAATATCACTGTAGTGCAGTGATATTCTGCTAAATGGAAGGACATGGTAACACCCCCCCCCCTCAAAAAAAGTGGCTGACAAACCTGCAAAATTAGATTTCAGGATTAGCAGGAAGATGGGTGATCAATAAAAGGGTGAGTTTTGAATATTGTGATCTTTTTTCCAAACCTAACATCTGTGCATGTTAGTTGAGCCATATAGGATCCCACTATGCTAAAAGAACAAAGAAGTAGGTTGGATGCTGGTGGTCAGCTATTGAAGAGTGAAAATGTGAGAAGAAACAGAAAGTGGCTGAGAAAATGATTCAAGTGTTGCGTTTATTAGAGTTTTAATGTTGCTGAATAAGAGTCAGTTGAATTGGTAGGACAATATTTTACAAAAAAATGAAGGCATGATGAAATTGGTTGAAATAGGATTGGGACTAGACAGAAGATTGAGAGCACTGTAATGGTGGCCGTTGATTATAAAATGAAGGAAAAAGTGAGAAGATGGGAAAAGACCAGGATTCACTAAAATCCATGCCAGTGTGGTTCAGAAGTAGCTGTTCAGTCTGGGTGGAGAAAAAGTAGCTGGGGAAAGAATAGCTGAGGAATCTTTTCATTAACAACATCTGGCCTAGGCGACTGAGAAGGCTGTAGAAAGAGAGTGTTCAGCTGGTTGAAAGGCCAGAATTCTGATTGCCTGTAATAAGTGAGATCAGTTTGTGGTACCAAGAGTTGTAGACCATAGCTATGGATCCTGCCTTGAGTAGGTTAGACACCAGGAACATAAAACAGATTGTCATTGGGGGCACAGTCATTAAGGAAGTGCCACAAATGATTGGGTGGTTTAATTTTATGTCTTATTCAAAAAAAGAGACCCTCTGGGGGGAGAAGGCGAGAAGGAATCAATAGGAAAGTTTGAGGATAGAAGAGGTTGATAGGAAAGTGGGAAAAATGTAATGTGAATTTGTACAGGTACAGATTAGGTGAAATCTGGCTCAATAGCAGTAACTGAGAGGGATCTTTGCCTGGACAATCACTTAAATAAGAGCCAACAGTGTGCTGTAGCTGCCAAAAAAGCCAATGCAATCCTAGGCTGCATTAAAATAGAGGGATAGAATCAAGATCAGGTGAAGTGTTAATATTGCTTTATAAGATCTTAATAAGACTGCACTTAGAATACAGCATCCAGTTTTGGTCACCACAATGTAAAAAAGATGTTGAGACTTTGGAAAGAATGCAGAGAAGAGCAACAGAGATGAATAGAGCTGGAGGCTAAAACATGAAAAATGGTTGCAGGAATTGGATAGTGAAAAGAAGGACTAGGGGCAACATGATAACAGTGTGCCAATATTTGAGGGGCTGCCACAAAGAAGAGGGGGTCAGCCTATTTTCTGAAGTACCAGAAGGACGACAAGAAGGAATGGATGGAAACTAATTAAGGAGAGAGGCAACCTCCGGGTACTTCATCATGGGGGCTCTTAAAAAGAGATTGGACAGCCATTTGTCTGAAATGGTATAGGACAGTGATGGCGAACCTTTTTTGCCTAGGGTGCCAAAAGCACATGCGTGCGCGCTATCACAAGAACTTGAGTGCCCACCCACATAACTTAATGCCCCCTCTCACCGGTGTGGACCGCGCATTTTTGCGCAAGGCTTCCTCGCCACTCCTTGCTCTGGCTGCTTCCCCTTAGCTAACACCCAGTGAGGGGAGAAGTTGCTCTGCCACAAACGGGCAGAGGTTGGGGTGGGGGGATGCTCAAGTGTGCTCCTGTGTCAAAAAACCTTCCCTTATCATGTGTAAAGATTGGGCCCTTTTTATTATGGCAGGTGTGAGTCCAGTTGCTAAATTCCCCCCTTCTATTAAAGAGGATCCTGGGCACTAAAGTCAATAGACAAATGAGGAAGGGAGCTGCTGGCACAGGGGAAAGACAAGCGGCAAGCAAAGAAGAAAAAGCAGCTTTTTTCCCTTAAGGTGGCTGCTCTGTTTCTCTCTCTCTCTCCCCCCCCCCCTCCTGCTAGCACAGAGGATCCTGCCTGGTCGCTGCAATCCAAAGGGAAATGAGGAAGAGAGCTATCTGCATGAGGGAAAGGCAAGCAGCAAGGAAATAAGAAAAAACAGCTTTTTTCCTTCAAGGTGGCTGCTCTGTTGCCCTTTTCTCCATTTCAGCACCACTCCATGGAGCCTGCCCCACCCAGTATCGCCCAGGCCCTCGCTTCTCCCAAGCATTTCTTTGCCTATTTAATTTCCCCTCCGTAGCATTTTTCCATCGTGTTTCTTGCCGTTTTGGACAGGAAAACAAAGTTTGTGGGACTAAACCCCCCCCCCCAGGATCCCCCAGGCAGGATCCTTTTTAGTAGCAGGGGGGGGAGGGGGAACAGAGCAGCCAGCATGAGTGAAAGAAGCCTCTTTCCTTGCCGCTTCTCCCCCCCCCCCCCCGTGCTGGCAGCTCTCTCCTCATTTCCCTTTGGATTCCAGCGATCAGGCAGGTTCCTTTTTAGTAGATTCGCCATCACGGGTATAGGGTCTGCTGCTTGAGCAGGATTTGGTCAAGAAGATCTCCAAGATCCTTTCCAACTCTGTTATTCTGTAATTCATTTGCTGGTTGAGGCTGTATCACCACTATATGTTATATATCTTCATCCTAAGCCAAGCAGTGGGAATCGACCTAGGGCTTGGAAGGCTATAGTAATTTGTTTAATGTGTATGTGTGTGTGTATTTTGGGGAGGAGGGTGGACTTTGAACTAAACTGAATCCCATCATAGTTTGATTAATGGTTGTCCGGATTTAAAGCCTTACATGGCTTGGAACCTGGCTTCTTAAAGGAGCATTTCTTCAAGTGGACCGTACACATACAGTACACATGTTGCAATCTGAGATGGAGTGTTCTTTCTCCCCCTTACGGGATCAAAGGGGAAACAAGGACATTTTGTTTCTCAGCTTTGCTCATATGCCTTTCATTAAAAATCTGGGTGACTCCATCACTTCTGACAGCTAGAGAAATGTTAGAAACTGAGATGTTCAGAAAAACATTTGATTATGATATATCTCTGGGATGATATTATTAATTTTATTTTAGTAATTTATAAAATACTTTGATTATTGTAGATTCTTAGGGTTTGCATTACATAAATTTTATTTTTATTATACACCATCATGAATCATTGTAGAGTGTACCACTATAGAAATATAGTTAATTATATATGATTATTGGATTTATGGTATTTCTGATGATAGCCTTTGAAATATGAAAAAAAATAAAGCAAAAGAGTTAGATGTTTAAATTTTCTTTGCTAATTTGTATACATTTATTTGAATTTAGAAATAATTACTATACTATAAAATAGAAATACAATGTATCCTGAGACTTTTTTTTGCTTTATTTATTTAATTAAACGACTGCTTGGGTATCAAAGTTTAATTATTGTTTGAATGCAGTGCTAGCTGATTAGTAGTTGATTAGTAGTGGGATTAGACTGTTCTTGGAAATTTTATAATGCAATTATTTGGCACCCTAACAAATGTTCCCTAGAGTGCCTTTTTAACTTTGCCTTCCATGTAGCATCATTTTGTGCATAATATGCCGTACTATGGACTACCCTGATCTTTTCAAGTGAAATTGAAATAAAAGCAAAAATGGGGAGACTGATAGTTAATCCTTTATTAAATTGTTTACACAATTTGCTTTCAAGCTATGAGCTCTTGTTTTTCAGTGATGGTTTGCAAATTTGGCATCATTGTTGCTCTTAATAAACTATATATTAGGTTTATGTAATGCACTGTAAGAGCAGTCTTTTGAAGGAACCCTAGTCAGGCTGAGATCATATCATGAAATAAATTGTGTTTGTTTAAAAGCATAATGCAACCAAAAGATAAGTTGAATATTAGCAGTGGTTCCTGCTAATACTGCTAATACTCTCGATGAATATTTCTTTCTCAGTTAACACATTCATGAAGCATATCACATACAAATCTTTATAAAATCAGTGCTTATTATTTTTGGTCTAACTCTTGCAGATGAACTTACTCTATATTGAACTAATGTTTACTTCTTAGATTAATTGATATAATTTTAATTTGCTAACTGTTGGGTAGTGCAGTCATAGGAAATAACAATGTTCTGTACATTATGTTCTGCGTATTAGCCATTTTCCAAGTATCTCAACATAGAACAGATGGCTTCTATGATTTATGTTCCAGGACCTGCAGCTTCTGTTTACATAATTGAATTCTGATCTCCGGTTTGTATTTCCAGAAATCAAGCAATCTCTTGGCAAATGGATTATTTCAAGATGAATTCTTTGTGAGCTTGAAAATGAGCACTTACCTAGTAGCTATCATTGTTGGAAACTTCAAATGTACCAGTAAGAAAACAAATGGGATTCTGGTAGGTGGGCTTTTTTGTTCCTTTAACCCCTCCAAAAAAGTCTCCCTTGTTTCCCAGTATATTATGTTACACTTCTTAGATTTGAATTAGTCATGTTCACTAGCTTGTGTCATTGCACCACTGAAAGTGGAGTTTTTTTTGACCTGACGGTTAGCTTGGTAGTTGCTTTGTTTTTGATCATATCAAATTATTACAACATTCAGTAGTGTTCAGTGTTAATCTATTTGCTCATTTGTCAGGGCTAGAGGAGAAATGTTAGGAATCATCTTGAAGAAAGTTCCATTTGCTGGCCTACTCTGTCTCTGAAGAGACAGAGTCATGTAAAGCTTTTCTTTAGTTCTTATTTTACCCACTGCTTCCTTTTATTTCCACCTGATGAGATCTATTTTTATCTCAGCCACTCCTGTTCATGCTAGTTGAAGGAAGGGGAGAAATACCAAACTTGTCGTCCAGACCTGAATTGTGAACATGTATATATTAACATCATAGAAATGGCTGCTGTGCTATCAGGATATAAGTCTTTAGAAATGAAAAAAACAAGGAAAACATCTTGCATTTTGTTTTATAATATGCTATACAAATGGATCTAAGACAATCTTAACCCTTTTAAAAATCATAAATAATGAAACTTGGTTATCTGTGTATCTTCTTATTAATGCTAGCTTATCAACTATTATAGAAAATATTTGGTTTTTTTTCACTTAGTAATGTAGACAATGAAAAACTGAATGCCATTGAAACTTTCCTCTGATTTATTCTCTCTTTCCCATTATGCCAGGTATCTGTTTATGCTGTACCACAAAAGCTTGGGCAGACTGAATATGCTTTGAACACAGCAGTGAAGCTACTTGAATTTTACCAGAATTATTTTAACATAACATACCCATTTAACAAAATAGGTGAGAGTTTGCTTATTCTTATCAGATTCAACGTTGTATCCTTCCCTTATAAAAATATTTTTAAAGGCAGGGAGAAGTTGAATATACTGTGGAATTTTTAGACACGTTGTTTAGTAATCCATATATTAAAACATATATTTCAATCTGGAGGCAATAAAGCTCTTATTAATTTTGTAAAATGATTTAAAAGGCTGGTATGCAGAGTCTCCAAATGATGTCAGACTTCTATTACTTCCTAAGCTAAGATGTGCTCTCCTATTGCCTTTTTTTTTATAAAAAAGCAAAGATATTTAGAAATAATAATCAAGGCAAATCAGTTAAAATAATTAATAATCTGAAGAAGTAGTTGCACCCAGATGGAAATTATGAAGATTTTTTTAAATCTTTCTGCATAAAGAAATAAAGGTTAATTTTTCCTACTGTGCTCTGAACTATATGAATCTTATAAATATGGTAATTTCAAATGTCAGTCCCACACATGATATATTTATTGATGTATTGATTTAATGCACGCAAACCATTTCAAATGGCAAAGCAATTAAAGGAAATTTCTAATAAACAAATGATAAAACAATATAAAACAATAATCTCAAAACAGCATTCCATAAAATATCTTCATTAAAGGGATGGAAGAGAGGATAAGGAACAAAAAACAAAATAGTATTTCAACATTCATATCAGGAAATCCTGAAGGAAGAGTAAGTTTTTATCAGGTTGCTAAAGATTTTATAGCATCCCCCCCCCCACCTTTTGCCCCTTTGAGTTAGTGCTGTTTTCTGGTAACTGACTGGATTAGTCCCTACGGTTTTCTTGGCAATGTTTTTCATCAGCGGTTTGTCATTGCCTTCTTCCTAGGTCTGTGAGTGACTGTTCTAAAATTACCGGCCTGTGCCCAAGACAGGAATAGCATTTCATAGTCTCCCAGTTTCTAGCCTGGTGCCTTAACCACGTCACAAAAGCGACTGTTACAGTAATTGCCTCCTAAATTTCAAAGGGAGAAAACCTTCCAGAATATGGGTAACCACACAAAAGCCACATATGAGCACCTGCCAAATGGCACTCAGCAGCTCTCGGTACATGTAGTAGTATCTCCCAGTGATTTCAGTGACCACACAGTTCAATAACACAATGAGGTGATTGTTTATCTAAATAGCATTGATTCAGACAGACAGCAGTAGTATAACTTGCACAACACTTTTTTGGGGTTGGTGAGGAGTAGCTTGTGTCTAATGCCAAGTATACACATGGTTAAAGAGAATTCCTAAAGAGCACAGCTGATTTATATCTAATCTCAATAAAACTAACCAGAGTTAATGGCAATAAATAGAAGTGTAGGTATAATGAGTAATTGAGAAGGGAGCAAGTGGTTTTAATCTTCCTTTTTCTACTGGGTTATTACTGTTATTAATCTTAACAACTCTTTGTTTAACCCTTAGGTAGAGTTAAGGCTTCCGATAGTTTTTTATTTGCTAGGAAACAAAAGAGGAGACTGCTGTTGCTTTCATTTCACCTGGCTATAGGCATCTCATAGGTTGGCCATTTGGGGAATTGAATGCTGAGGTTAAATAAAACTTCAGTTTGGCTTTATACTGTGACAGTATTAAACATTACATTATACTGTAATATAATGGGAGTGCAATAGGAAATTGTGCAATATTTACTTATTTATTTTATTAAATTTGTATGCTGCCCATCTTTACATAATGACAGTAAGGTATTTTGATATTTTGTAAGCAAGAGGGACTGTTCTTCTCCTACCTCCCTCTTTGATGTCGGAGTCCAAGTGCTCCATCCTAGGTCACTGTTTGTTTGTTTGTTTGTCTCTGATAGTTGCCTTTGGAGAATTTGCTTCCATCTGAATGGAATGTGATATTTTGGAATGTTGACTCAAAGTACCTATTTTTTGGATTGCTTGTTTTATTTTTTGAAGCTACTATTCTTCCCTCCCTCCTTTACACCTGGGTGCATTTTTAAATGCTTATGAGTCAAGGTGCCCCACTGATATTTTGTTTGTTTGTTTGCAACACAATAAAGTAATAAGTATTATCACATGAAGTAGAAACTTTGAATTTGTTCTATTTTCAATTTATTTTTTTTATTTGATTTCTAGACCGCCCCCTCTCCCCAAAGGGGAGTATATGTATATGTGTTGTGCTGCTGTAAAGGTGTTTTCCTTTTGAGCATTTGGTTGTTGGGCATTTGTGGCACACGTGCCCCTGCGAAAGCATGTGCCTGCAGTCAGTTGTATCCTTCCTGCATTGGGATCTGGATCCTTCATGGGTCCTTTTAAATGCCATCCCCATTCCCTCCAGGAATTGGCACTCATTTGGTAACTCAAACTGCCAGAGCAATCCTCACACCTTTTGTGCTGTTAATAGGCCAATCAGGAATAACAAAAGATAAACACTGCCAGAAAGGAATCTGTCTATGTTAGGGTATATGACTGTTTTACAATGTAGTTAGATTATATGACTAAAGTAATTATAATATTAAGAGCTTTGGCATAAAGGTAAGAGAAGCAGTCTGAGGAATTGTGACAAGTCATGATTTTAACTTTCCTGTGGCCATTGTGTATTGGGGGGTGTGTGCAAAGGATTTTCTAGCTCGAGGCAACTGGACGAAGAAACAAACCCCTGGAGAGGAAACTCCACACAGAACACTTTCTCCCTCCCTTCCTCTCTCTTTCTCCCTTTCCTTCCTCTGATTGGCTGGCGGTGAACTGTCACCTGAGCCCAAAAGCCCAGGGTAAAAAGTGTTTCTCCCAAAAGCCCATGAGGAAAGGCCTGGGACTAATGAGACAGGGTTGTTTCAGTTTCAGTTTCAGTTTATTAAATTTATAAACCGCCCCCTCTCCCCGAAGGGACTCGGGGCGGTGTACAGACAATAAATATATAATAGACAACAAAGCAAAACACAAAACCCCAGACAAAACAACTTAAGCACACAGTCTGTACAGTATCCATAAACTAACTGATAATTAAAACCAATTAAAACCAATTAAAATACCCCAGAATTAAAAAATTTAAAATGCCATGCAGGAAGGTCAGGAATAGAATTGTACTTATAATTGCGATTGGGCCAGGCCAGCTAATTGGAACAAGTGGGTCTTGAGTTTCTTACGGAAGGAGCGGAGATCAGCAGTAATTCTAATATCGGGGGGGAGGTCGTTCCAGAGGGTTGGGCCCACCACAGAGAAGGCCCTACTCCTGGGCACCGCCTGCCCGCATTGCTTAGCGGATGGTACCCGGAGGAGTCCCTCTCTGTGAGAGCGGATTGGTCGCAGGGATGTGTGGGGAAGGATGCGATCCCGCAGATAACTAGAACTTGGCTGGAATAAACAGCTAGGGTCCAAACAGCGGAGGTGAGAGGGTAATGGCTGGGGGCGGAAACCATGGGGTGAAAAAGGGAAGGTGAAGGGTAGGAGGAGAACAGTCCCATTCCGAGCAAGAGAGACTTCTATTGCATTATTGTATGATTAAAAATAGTGAATGCCCAAAATTGAGCATTTTGAGAAGACACATTTATTTATGTGCCTGAAACATGTTTAAGAATTAAAAAGTTTATAAAAGATGTGAGATACATTAAATATTTAGACAAATTGAACATATGTTGTTTAAAAGTGACAAGAAGTTCAGCAGGGACAGTAGATATGTTCATGAAATTAAACATTTATTTATATCCCACGTTTATTATTTTTATAAACAACTCAAAATGAGGAATACACATAATACTTCTTCCTCCTATTCTCCCATAACAACAACACTGTGTGATGGATTGGGCTAAAAGAGAGTGACTGACTCAAAGTCACCCACCTGGCTGACATAATGTATATATTGATATCATATACAGTATATATCAGTATATTTTATTGAAAGATTCAATAGGCTTAGTAAATAGTGAATGCTGCTAGTGTATTTAAAAGAATTTTCCTTTTTTTCTCCAGATCTTGTAGCTCTTCCAGATTTTCAGGCTGCAGGAATGGAAAATTGGGGTTTGATCACTTTTCGAGAGACAGCACTCCTTTATGATAATAGTACCTCTTCAGCAATTGATAAAAAGAGAGTGACAGCAGTTATTGCTCATGAGCTAGCCCACCAGGTATGGAATATACTATTCTTTGTACTATAGATGTTTTTCTTTTTAAATAATCGAAATTCCAAAACTGGTAGTCTACAAGGAAGTTTAGCTTTTGCTATTTTTATTCCATAACACATTTAAATGGGAACTGGTTTCTTTTTTTTTCCTCTATGCGATACCATTTCTACCAAGAGTACATGGCATACAATATGGGAGCAGTAGAATTGAGAATTAACTTATTTTAGTCTTCCTCCTTTTATATAGTCAACATACATGAAAGTCTTAAGGAAAGAGAAGTGGTTTAAAAATTGCATACTAATTTGTGCACACACACACACACAAAACCCCACAAGAAGGAATCACAGGCAATAACAAATTGGAAATAGGCGTACAGGCTGTGGCTCAAGTTAGGTCGTTAATGTAGCTTTTCCTGTATATATTGTTATAGTATTCTAATCCTCTTCAACCAGTATTGTGATATAGCTAGAACAATTTGAAGCACTGTGTCAGGCAAGTAAGATGTTTCTGAATATTTTGGTTAATTGAATATTAACACACCATAAAGTATCAGCACAGGCACTTATTAAAAATCATATAGTCAATTATGTGGCTTTTTTTAAGCTGAAAAAGTATACATAGCCCCAGTACAAGCTTTTTGGTCTATTTCCGTTTGTAATGATTAATGTTATTTTGAGAAACGGATACACTGGTTTTTGAGAATGTTCCCTTTTTTGTTTTTAAGATAGTGATATGTTAGCCTCCTGGATGTCTTAAGCTGAACTCTTGGTATCTCTGGCTAGAACCAATAGACTGGAATAGATCTGAAAGTCTTAGTATATAGCTCAGCCTAGTGGTCCTTCTTTTGACACAAAAGGTAACAATAGAGTTACAATATGTGCTTTATGTTTCCAGTGGTTTGGTAATCTGGTAACAATGGAATGGTGGAATGACCTGTGGCTGAATGAAGGATTTGCTACTTTTATGGAAAATCTTGCCATGAAGATGGTCTTTCCAGATTTGTATACTGTAAGTACATGTAGAATTGGTGGGTTTGCATATTTCTCATGTATTGTTCTATGGGTCTAAATTCTTTTGACTTGATTTGTCTTTAGTCTCAGAAGCTAAAACCGATTACATTATTTAGAAATTTATTTGTGATGTGTATGACCTTGGGTGCACAAAGAAAGAGATTAGGAAACAATCAGATGAGAGGGAGGAGCCCCCAAAGGCTTAATAGTCAGAAGAAGAAACCTAAAAAAGACCCATCCTAATTGACCAGAGGCCTAAAAGTGGCACTGGGAAGTTTGTACCTTCAGCGTTGCAAAAATGATATTAATTATCTCAGGTAAACCAGACATAAACACAAGTAGATGAGCTACATGTAGTTTATTGTAAGGTGTCAGTAACAAAATCTTGCAAGTCTGAACATACAATTTTTTTGTCTCAGCAGGCTAGGCCCAGCGATGCACGGGCCTCCTATTTTCCCACCACTACTCCCAAGAACCCTGGCCTTCTTGCTCCGCCCACATAAGGCTAGAGAGACAATCCTTCTAAAGGATGGCCAGGAACAGGAACTTTGCTGGCTGACTTCCTGTTGCTGGTCATCCTGCATGCTCCTGGGCCTACCCAGCTGAAGCTTTTCAGCCCATAGCAGGTTTCATGTGCCAGTGAGCGCCCCTCAAGGAATGAGGGATTCAAAGCCCCTGAGGCACCCCTGCAGATTTACTTAATTACCACAACAGGAAGAGCTGGGGTTGTGGTCATTGACTAGCCACGTGGGTATCTTACTTAATAACCACAATAACCTATGACCAAAATTCCAGGTTTAATAGTGGTTATAGGTCGAGGACTACCTGAACCAGCTTGTTTTGCTTCTTCCCAGGCCCATAAAACTGGCCAAGTGATTTTGAGTCAGATGATATTTTTCATCCTAACCTATTCCACAACGTTGATGGAGAATGTAATGAGAAATATACCGTATTTTTCAGAATATAAGACATAGTGGAGTATAAGACGCATCTTAATTTGGGGGTAGGAAAATAGAAAACCTTTTTTTTTCCTACTAGGTACTCATCTGGCTAGCATCCTTAGTCTGATCAGCTTCAGCAGATAGTTTGCTGGTTTTGAGTGTGCACGCCTGCACACTTTTTATCCCCTGGTTGGGGATAAAAAACAGCTTCTAAAGCACAGCTGATCATCGGAGGGAGCAGCAATGAGAAAAGCAGGCAAAGCATGGAAGATTGCTTCACTCAGCGCCTCATTAGGACTGAAAAAAAGCTATAAGAGACATCCAAATTTTCAGCCTCTTTTGGGGGGGGGGGAATGCATGTTATACTCCAAAAAACTCAGTAATGGGTGTTTTGACCTGAACTCCCAGAGAAAAGGCAAGTTATAAATGTAATAATAAAATAACAATAATAAACTTTGTGATAAATACAATAATTTTAAAAAAATTCTCACAAGTCTTTTCAGATAATTAGAAAAAAAATCTTCTGATCTTTATTCACTAGTGAAATTTATCAAGTTTAGTTAATGTTCATTTTAACTTTAATGCCTTTTAATTCCTCAGGATGACATTTTTTTAAATCTGCAATTTAAGACCATGGAGAAAGATTCCATGAATTCATCTCACCCAGTTTCCCTTCCTGTCAACTCATCAGCAGAGATTGAACAAATGTTTGATATAGTTTCCTACATCAAGGTAACGTCAAATATCCTGTAAATGTGGTTTTAATAAAACTAAATGCATTTGCAAAGTTGATACCAATCTTATTTCAGATCACATTCTTAGTATGGGCAACAAAAGGTCAGTAGCTGAAAGAAAAAAAATATTTCAAAAGTGAATTTGGAAGGGAGGTGTTGCGAGGAGAATAGAATGGAAAATATATGCCCTACTGGGAACTATTTTTAATCTGATTTGTTTTAGCAGACAAATGCTTGGTTTTAGAAATATTTCTTTGAAAACAAAGAGTGTGAACTAAAGTTTTGTTCTCTCTTGACTGATGGCATACTAAACAGTTCCTAATTCCAGTGCTTTTTCAATGTTTTTGGATATAATATTAAATCAGGGATGGGAATTCAATAGAATTCAAATAATTCCATAATTTTGCAAAATAATGTTGGTGTTTCACCATATCTCTTCCTCCACCCGCACCCCTAATTAAAATAAGGACCAAGCCTTAGGGAGTTATAATGCCCCTTCTAATTGCAGTAAACCTGACTTGATCAGTAGGCTTTTGAAGGCCAGAAAACATTATAAAAATGTTTCTAAACTATAGCCTTTCTTTAAAAAGCTTCCTGCTCTAAATCATGTGTAGCATCATGAGAAGAAATCCAGCTTCATTCCATTCTTACATCTTTCTAGTTCTCTCTTGTCATCACTAATTAGTGTCATTAAATTCAAAACAGCTCAAGTTTGTTTCTCCCTTTTCTCCACTTTTCAAACCAACTCTTGCACATTCAAGTATAACCATTTCTGCTGGGTTAGGTTTTGTTTTAAATTGATCATCATGTTTTTGTGTAAATTGAAGTTAGAACTGTAGTTTTGTATTTAACTTTATAATGTATTTTTCTTCCAACAGGGATCGTCTCTCTTGTTTATGTTAAAAAACTATCTTCATAAAGATGTTTTCCAAACTGGCATTCAGAGCTATTTGCATGACTACAGCTATAATTCCACACACAGTGATAATTTGTGGGACAGTATGAATAAGGTAAATCTCTATGGATGCCTTCTAAAGAAGAAGATATAACAATCAACTAATATCAGCAATCAGTTATCCATATATTTTATATCTTTTTAGGATAACCCAATTACTATTTCCTTTAAAGGGTCTATTATTGGTTCCTCCATTAAGGAGAAGTTTATAGCCTCCTTGTTAAAAATGGGGATACCATCCTTCTTGAATGTAATAAGCTAAGCAAAGGTGAAGCAGACTGGTGTCAAACACACTTGACTATCATCTTATCTCTATTCTCAAATTAGTGTAAACATTCAGTTCCCCAGGACCAGTTGGCTAAATGATCCATATTAATAAATTAATTGTGGAATGAATGGTGTTTATATCGTCGTTTAATTTTACACATATTCACTTGTATTCTAGCCATCTCCATTATCTTTGCCTTCAGCTTAGCTATATACTGTGAAGCTGCCTACCTCGTCTTTAAAGGAAAACGCATTTTGCTCAATCATTTGGCTGTGTTACTTTCTTTATCCTATAAAGTACCATGTTTTTTAGATTATAAGACGCACCGGAGTATAAGACGCACCAAGATTTTGAAGAGGCAAATTTTTTAAAAAAAGTTTTCTCACTGCAGACCTCCCAAAAACGGCTCGTTTTTCACGGAAATGGGCCTGTTTTTTTTTTCAAAAAAAGGGCATGCATAGCCTTTAAGAGGTGTGTAAAGTGCTCGGGGGGGGGGGCAAGCAAAAAACGGCAGTTTTTTTGTCAAAAAGAGGCATGCATAGCCTTTAGGAGGCTTATAGAGTGATACTGGAGGCTAGAGGGGCAAAATTGAGCAAAAAACAGCCCATTTTTCGCTCATTTCTCCCCTTCCCAGCACCCAGGAACACTCTGAAAGCCTCCTAAAGGCTATGCACAGCCCTTTTGGTGAAGGGGACAGGGTTTCGGGAGGCAAAAAAATGCTATATTCAGTGTATAAGACGCACCCAAATTTTCAGCCTCTTTTTTAGGGAAAAAGGTGCGGTAATCAGAACTCTGGCAGAAATGCTTACCAGACACAATTAATTAATTAGGTCCACCTTTGCTTAACTTATTATATTCAAGAAGGATGGTATTCCCATTTATAACAAGGACACTAAATTTCTCCTTAATGGATGGATCAATAACAGACCGTTTAAAGGAATTAGTAATTAGGTTATCCTAAAAAGAAGACTTAAAATATATGGATCACCTATAAGTAAGTATAGATTAGAATTTTCCAGATCATTTCTTCAGATTCCAGGTTTCCTCAAAGGGGAGAAAGGTCATTTAGGTTTCAACTTTAACAGGAGAAATTGAATGGGAAAAGAGATTCTATAAATGCTACTTTTCACAACTTTTCTTAAACCATCCTTCTCCTGTATGGTTGTTCTTATATTCAGACATTACAGAGCCAGTGTCTGTTGTCTTTTGTAAAAAAGAAAAAGAAAGTTCTATCTCAACTCTCTTGCCTTGATTGTTTTTCCTCTGCAGGAGATTTGTTCAGCTTCTGCTTCTAGTTTTTGAGAAATCATTTGCCATCTGGTTAATTTGCTTTGTGGATTAGAAGATTTTTCTTTAAGCAGTGCTCTAATTCTAGCCACTAATCAGGAAGAAATAGGCCTCTGACGGTTTTTTCTTTGTTCCTGAGTGGTGGTTTAATTATGACTAGTAATTTGAAACAGCCTCTTTCAACTGAACTATTCTGGACTTTCAGATCTCAGGATTAGCAGTCAACATGGCAATTGGTGTATTGCAACTAATTTGTAGAGTGTCAAGTTGGAGAAGGCTGGTTGGCATATTATTCATGCAGATCCCATTTCAGAAAACTAAATTAGATTCCTTTTCAAAACAGAAATTATAAAAACTCCTTAAAGGTTGTACCATTCCATCACCCTGTGTCTATACTTCTTATGTATTCTCTGTTGTTATGAAAATGGAGAGTATTGAGGCTATTTTGCTGTTGAGAGCTATATTGCTTCTAGCTATCATCTTGAAGAGTTGAAGGAATGCTTAAAGTAGCATTTACTGAACGCTAGATAGCATTTCAGCTTTGACTTCTAAAAATGTGTGATCATGGCCAGCTACGCACTCTCAGCCCAATCTACCTCACAGGGTTGTTATTGGGAAGATAGGAGGAGAAAGGAGTATTATATGTTTGTTACCTTGAGTTACCTATGAAGTAATAAAGGCAGAATAAAAATCTAATAAACAAAAATTGTTAGAAACACTAGTAAAGTAATTATGTTAAACCAGCCATGATCTTCTCAAGGACTGTAAGACCACTGAAATGGTAGCAGCAATGTCCTGCAAATAGATGAAGCTGCATTAAGGGGTTGGCGACAGGTGTTGCTGTTTGTTTGCACTTCTGCACAACTTTTATTTATTGTGTTTCTAAAGCAGTATAGAAATAAGTAGAAAGTCTTACAAAGTAGAACTTGTAATATTAAACTATGATTAACAACCTTATATTGAGAATTATATTTCAACTACGTATTTAGCTCTTTATTTAATTACATGAAGTTGACACCACCATTTTTTGCATCTGTTTCTTAAGGTGACACATGGAACCCCTGATGTAAAAGCAATTATGAACACTTGGACAATTCAGAAAGGATTTCCATTGGTGACCGTCAAAAGGGAAGGGAAAAAAATCCTTTTGAAGCAGGAAAGATTTGTGCATAATACAGAACTGGGAGATCAAATCTTATCTTCAAGGTTTTTTTTTCCCTTTTTAATTTGCATAGTTTAATTTTTCAGCCCATGTTTTAGATTTTAAAAACGTAAAGGACTGATACATAGGATAAATATTAAATTATGTATATATGAGGGAACAATAGTTCGATGGAAATCTAATGAAAACTTTGTTACCTTTCTTAAATGTAGTTACTTGTAAATTGAGTTGAGCTCCTGGTGACTCCATGAATTCAGCTATATAGATTTCTTGGTAATTAGTTAATTCCTTTCTGCATTTAAAAAAAATCAGTATGGCATACCATCTGAGATTTCCTGGTAGTCCCCCACCCAGTGCTAATATAATTCTATTTAGCTGCTTAAGATGGGTGAAGGTCAGATTAGGTAAGTGCCATTACCTAGCTAGACCTGATCTTTGCCCTACTTTCAAAACTAATCAAGTGTAAGGATCAGACAGGCAACAACAATACTTGTCACGTAAAATGTCACATTAAATTGATAAGACAGAAATATTGCGAAGACAGGAGATTTCATTTGTATGGCAGAAACCATTTTTTTGTAAATTGCATTTTTTTAAATACCTGCCCATGAGTCTCTATCAATTTAGATTTTTTCCATATTGAGAAAGTACTTTAACTTGAAGAAGAATAAAGTACATGTAGGGAATGCCTATAGGGCTGATTCTCATAAGAACAAATATATCTCATAAGAACAAATATAATGTATAAATATTAGATAAGGGGATTTTATTTTTTAAAATTAAAAAATAAAATTAAAATAGAAATGTTTTGTATGTGACAAGTGTCAAAAGCACAGTTGTGATTTTGTATGTAACCTGAGATTGAATTACTTGATTCTCTCTAGACCAAACTCTGAATTCCACCAACTAGAGAATATCAGGAGCTAGACAAGAATCTGCCTGTGACTGTATTGCTGTTAATACGCAGACTCATTCTCAAAAGTGCAATTAGTCACAGCAAGGATGGATAACTTCCAACCCTTATTTTTCCCCATGGTGTACTGTTTGGGACACCAGTAAGTCTTCACTAAGCTTTACATTCTTGTTGTTTAAAAAGAGGCAAGACAAAAAAACAAACTCTGATCTCACACATTCTGATAATGTCAATAGGTCTTTATCACATAGTTTTTGCCTGGAAGCCTTTTTCTTTAAAGGACAATCTCTGGCAGAAAAAAAAATGCTCTGGATTGGTATGAACAGATTTAAATTGGAGAGGATAATAGTTTTGCAGAAAGTACAGGAGTACAGGTAGTCCTCTACTTACGATCGCCATTAAGCCAAAAATGTCTGTTGCTAAGCGAGACAGGTGTTAAGTGCATTTTGTCCTATTCTACGACCTTTCTCGCTGCAATTGTTAAGTGAATCACTGTAGTTGTTAAGTTAGTAACATAGTTGCTAAGTGAATCTAGCTTCCCCTTTGACTTCGGTTCACGTGACCCCAGGACACTGCAACTGTCATAAATATGAGTTAATTGCCAAGCGTCCAAAGTTTGATCACATGACCCCAGGGATGCCGCAATGGTTGTAAGTCTGAAAAATGGTCATAAGTCACTTTTTACAGTGCTGTTGTAATGTCAAATTGTCACTAAATGAACTGTTGGAAGTTGAAGACTACCTGTAATAGAAAACAAATTAGTTTGTACTGCTGAAATCACCTTGTTGCCTGAACAGTTATGCTCTGAAAAGGCAAGCTCAACTACTGGGACAGAGAAAGGAACTCTGGATATTTTAACAATTTGGAGATTGATTTCTATCATTGCACAATTGTTTTATAAATGTATATTAATTTTGAGTGATCTCACAGATGCTTAGGGAAGTTGCTTCTCTATTACAGTTTCATTAGCCTTATAGAACTTTGGGATTTAAGAATGTGTACCTTTTTCTTTTTCCCAGTTATCTGTGGCAGATCCCTCTTTCTTATATCACAAACAATGACAGTTCATCCCTCCCTTTTCAGACATACTTACTGGATAAAAAGACAGGTATGCAATTTGTTTTTTTTAAGTTAGAAAATGCTGTACTAAGAGCAAATTTCAGTGGTTCTAACATGGTCCATGTTAAGTAATTAAGCTCCCCATTAGAAGAGCGAGTATGCAGAGAAGCGTAATGAGAGTGATATGGAATAACACGCACAAACCAGCATACAGAGACACTGAATAGTATAAAATATAGTAGTTTACTATGTAGAAATATAGAAGTATTCAGAGTCCGGTTAACTGTCCAAGTCATACACGGTTCAGTAATTCAGTTATCAATATTCTCAGTTTAACACACAAAATATAGCTAACAGTTGCAAACCAATAACTCAAAATACACCTGATCAGTTTCTAACAAAACAGAGAGAGAGATCTAACAACCATTCTGGCTCCCTCTTATGGCTGCTTGAGGTAATTAACCAATTAATCTCTTAAACATTTAAAGTAACAGTAATATAATCATAGCTTAATATACATTGCCAAGACAAGCCTAGGGTTACATCCCTAATAGTCCAGTCATAAAAAGCCACATTCCAGTCATCATAAAGAACTGATACTTTTCCATTGATTAACATGTCTAAAGTAAAAATGACAGAGCTAATTACAGGTGGAAGGCGGGTGGATGGGCTTAGCATGTGCGCAATGGCCAAATTGATCAGTGATGTATAAAGGCAAACATCTCTTCAATGGTACCTTTTACAGACGATGTTAGTAGAGACTAAAGAAAGCTAAGTGGATAATATATTTTAAGTTCTGAGGATATATGTATATATGTATATATTTGTAGATTTTCACAAGTGTAGGTATGCTGGTCTTGTTGTATTCGGGTCTTTTCCCGTGTAAGATTGAGATTGTCTTGGCAACATTTCGGCGAGGTCTCACTCGCCATCTTCAGCCTGGTGTTTTCGGCTTTGTTTGTGTGAGTAAAGTGTGGTCGGAGCTGCCGTCTTTCTATAAATCTTGGTGGGGGTGTGTGGAGTGCTGGCTTTGTTTCAGTAAGTGGATTGATTGGCTGTGTAGTTGTATCATGATTGGTAGATTGGTGCTGATTGGTGCTGGCTGTGTGTCCGTTGTTGTTTTGTGTTGTAACGGCCTGGGTGGTGGGTGGGGCTCATTTGTTGACTAGGGCTGGTTTCCAGATGTCTGATAGGCGGGAGGTATCGTCACCTTTATTCATGTTGTGGGAGTGTTTCGCTATTTCGATAGCTTCCATAATTATTCTCTTGTTGAACTGTTCAGTTTTGGAGATTAATTTGGTTCTTTCAAAATCAATTTCATGTCTTGTAGCTTTAAGGTGCTGGAAAAGGGAGGAAGTTTTTTCTTTTTTTCTTACTGCATTCTTGTGTTCTGGGATGCGTGCATTTATTCTCCTATTAGTTTGTCCTATGTATGTTGCAGGACAGATTTTGCATGGTATTTCGTAGAATCCTTGGTTTTCTAGCTAGAAACCCCAAAGACAAAATCCAGCTAGACTTTCTCACACATCTCAACAGCCTACACCTCAAAATACAATTCACTATGGAAATAGAAGCAAACAACCAACTTCCCTTTCTGGATGTCCTAATCTACAAAAAACCCAATGGCTCTCTAGGACACACCCTCTACCGGAAAAAAACCACACCAACCGCTACTTAAACACACAATCCCATCACCCCCTGCACAGATCATCTCTGTAGCCAAGACTCTCATCTCCAGAACCAAACGCCTCGTCGACAAAGACCACCTGAAAACTGAATTACACACACTCACAAACGTATTAATCTCCAACGAATTCCAAAGAAAAACAATTACCAACCTAATCCAAAGGGAGACTCCTCCCAAGAACCGAAACACAGAACAGGACAACGGCATTGCCCTCCTCCCTTACATCAAAGGCACCACAGATAAAAATCAGCAAAATTCTCCACAAACACAATATCAAGACAGCCTTCAACACTGACCAAAAAATAGCCAACATCTTAAGAAACCCCAAAGACAAAATCCAGCTAGAAAACCAAGGAGTCTACGAAATACCATGCAAAATCTGCCCTGCAACATACATAGGACAAACGAACAGGAGAATAAATGCACGCATTGCAGAACACAAGAATACAGTAAGAAAAAAAGAAAAACCTTCCTCCCTTTTCCAGCACCTTAAAGCTACAAGACATGAAATTAATTTTGAAGGAACCAAATGAATCTCCAAAACTGAACACTTCAATAAGAGAATAATTATGGAAGCTATCGAAATAGAGAAACACCCCCACAACATGAATAAACGTGATGATACCTCCCGCCTATCAGACATCTGGAAACCAGCCCTAGTCAACAAACGAGCCCCACCCACCATCCAGGCCGTTACAACAAAAAACAACAACGGACACACAGCCAGCACCAATCAGCACCAATTTACCAATCATGATACAACCACACAACCAATCAATCCACTTACTGAAACAAAGCCAGCACTCTACACACACACACCAAGATTTATAGAAAGACGGCAGCTCCGACCATGCTTTAAGCTGAAAACACCAGGCTGAGGATGGTGAGTGAGACCTCGCCGAAACATTGCCAAGACAATCTCAATCTTACACGGGAAAAGACCCAAATGCCACAAGACCAGCATACCTACACCCCGTAAAAATCTATGAAAAGATATATATATATTATGACTCTTCAATTCAATGTCTGTCTCTTTACACACACACACACACACACACACACACACACACACACACACTGTCTGTCTGTCTGTCTGTCTGTCTGTCTCCAATTGTGACCGTCCAACTTAAGAAAGAATCCCGAGATACAAACAGGCTGCTTATTACTTGGTAGATAGTGGTGTCCTTCCTCAAGCAGACACAGCACTAAGACCATGTGTTTTAATAGCTTATTTTCAGCAATTCCTGAAAGTATTGCACAGCATCAGGGCTTTGTAAGTTCAAAGAAGGACAATGACATCCATCATTTTTAGTAGATGCTTCTTGTAAGTTTTCTGCTTATTGTAAAAGTTCTGACAAAAAACTCTGAAAGCAGAGTTAGGAAATGGAACTTGTTCTTAACACAGGAACTGCCTGATACCAAATAACAGAATTCAAAAAGGGGCAGTTCAAAGCTTAGACCGATTGCTGTGAGAATAAATACAATAAATAAGAGTTAAACTGTGATATTGAAAGTAGCAGGTGAACAGATTTTATTTTGCTGAAGTGTGCTTACTGTGTTTCCCCGAAAATTAGACCCAAATAGAAAATAAGGCCTATCATGATTTTTTAGGATGCTCATAATATAAGCTCTACCCTAAAAATAAACCCCAGGTAAGATTGTCAGCCAGATGTACGCATTTAGTACCATTTTTCCCTGAAATTAAGAACCGAATCAGAAAATAAGACCTAACGCATCTTTTGGAGCAAAAATTAATATAATACCTGACCTTATTTTTGGGGAAACTTGTACATGTTAACAAGCAAATTTGACGAGCTGTAGCTTTTGGAGGAAGGTATCTGTATTGGGGACTGACCTGTGAAAATTCAGTTTATGCAATGTTACTACTCATCAAGATGTCCTTTATAGCACTGAACAGGAGCTACTTCTCCCTGCAAGTACCCCTGATTTTCTGTAAGAAATACAAAGACAAATGACTGCCCAAGTATTGTCAGTCAATAATGTTTAACCTTGTGAATACTTAGCAATTAGCATTGATTTAAGCTGATGCTTTTTTTCTTTTTTTCTCTCCTTTTCTTTTTTTTATCTAGGTGTAATTGAGTACCCTCATGAAATAGAGTGGGTGAAGTTCAATGTGAATGGAAATGGTTACTATATTGTGCACTATGATGATAATGACTGGATTGCTCTAATTCAACTACTGAAGACAAATCCCAGTATTTTTGATCCCAAAGACAGAGCCAATTTGATTCATAATGCATTTTTTCTGGCTGGGTAATGATCCAAAATGAAATTTTCTTTTTGTCAAATAAAAATTTAAATATAAAATATTCGGCTATCACAGAGAATCGGATATACACCACATTACAATGTTTTAGAGACTCAGGAACATGGTGAAGCAGAAAAATACCAGTTCCAGTTTAGAATTGTTTTTTGGGGGGAGTTAAATGAATCTGGAATTTACTACAAAATAGTTGAACAGATGTCAATAAGACTGTAGTTATAGCACTATGGATCTTCTCCCTCCGAATAGCAATTCCAATAATATGAATTCATAAAAACCACAAAAAGATTAGAAACAACATTATTCTTAAAAGAGCTAAGTGCTAGGAGACTTCAATTTTAAATAGTCACACACATGTAAAAAAAAGAGGTGGCTATTTGATTATACAATTGTGCAGCCATATTATTATTATTATTTTTTACCCTGGCACAAAAGCCTCTGTCTGATTCGTTTCCAGGATGAAGTACATAGCTTTTGATTTGATCTAAATTGAAGAAAACCAGGGATCTGCCTCCTCATTTTGTGAATGGTGCGCATCTAAGCCAAATGTGGCTCATGATTGAAAGCACATGTACGTGTCCCAGGTTAATGTTGCAGTACCTAATTTGGGTTGATCACCGGAACCAGAGGTTTAATCTTCTGAGATTTCGGGCTTGTGCTGGAGCCCATCCTCGGGGAACTTCTCTCTTCCCCTGTAAATAATAAATAAATCTTATAAATTGTTTGCAAGATGCTTGCACAACATGCAGGGGAAAGAAAGGAAGAAAGAAGGTAGAAGACCAACTATATGGCACACCCTGTCAAAAACATTTAGGAACCAATAGAAAGCAGCTTCTGAGATCTGCAAGTGGGTTTCAAACACTGCCCAGAGGCTACCATATGAAGATAAACCATGCATTGCAAAGATCGCTTGGAAATACTTCTAATGTAAATTTACTGGATCCCCTGCATGGATTGCCTGTGTGACAATGTAGGACAGACGGGGGAAAAGCTAACCACCGGTTTGCAAGAACACATGAGTGGTCAGACAAGGAGATCCGAACCCATCGATAGCATCACATTGCAACCAACAAGGACATATATTTAATTTCACAGCTACTAAAATTGTTGGCCAAGCAAGTACAAAAATAGCCAGGGAAATGATTGAAGCCTGGGAAAGTGCCCCTTGTCAGTCAACAAGAGTGCTGATTTCACAGAATCAGGCACCACATAAATACTATGCAAAGAATAGCCCCCAAAAACACACATTCTGATGAGAGAGAAATTCTCTGAGGAGGACTCTAGCACAAGTCTGAAAGCTTGGAAGGCCTAACCCCTGGTCCCGATGTCTGGCCCAGATTGAATTCTTCTAAATGTATCTTAGAATGTTTAACAGTATAAAAAAGTTCATAATGTTAGACTTCATAATGGCAAAATTCTATTGTTTCTTCATAGTTTGGTTTTGAAAAGAAAAACCTTAAATGGGTTGTTTCTCAAAGATTATCATATAGACAAGGTTCTCTTATCCATAATTTCTTTCCACCTTGACAATCTATTGATACTAGAATGAAACTAGCTCAGAATGCATTTGGAACGATATATTTCAGTTTTAAAAATATAAATTTCCACAAGTTTTCGCAGTATAAATCTTTATAATATTAGAATTAGAATACTACTCTAAAACTTTTTTCTGATCTCTTTAGGGTAGGAAAAGTCCCTTTGACCTTGGCTTTCGATCTAATAAACTATATCGTGAATGAAAGCAGCACGGCTCCAATCATGCAAGCTTTACACCAAATCAGTCGTATCTTCAATTTAGTTGAGAAACGGGGAATGCTGGATCTCTCAGCCAGAGTGTTGGTAAGTTCTTGAAAATAGGAAAACAACAATTGTGTGATAAGTAGAAAGTTGTACAGGTAGTCCTCCACTTACAATAATTTGTTTAGTGAGTGTTCAAAGTTACAACAGCACTGAAAAAAATGACTTAAGACTGGATTTCACCCTTACGACTGTTGCAGAATCCTTGTGGTCATGTGATCAGAATTTTGGTGCTTGGCAACTGGAATGTGTTTATTACAGTTGCAGTGTCCCAGGGAGGTGGGATTGCCATTCGTAACCTTCCCAGATAGCTTCTAACAAGCAAAGTCAGTAGGGGAAGTCAGATTCACTTAACCACATGATTCTCTTAACAACTGCAGTGATTCGCTTAATAACTGTGGCAAAAAAGATTGTAAAATGGGGTGCAGCTCACTTAACTATCTTCCTTAGGAACATAGATTTTGGGCTTAATTTGGTAAGTCGAGGACTTCCTGTATTACGTCATAGGATAATGTCTGAAATGATATGTAGCATTCATTTTATTTTTGCTTAAAATACTATGCTTTTAATACTTTATAATTTCATCTACAGGTGGTGTTATTTAAAAACACATTGTAATGACAAAGACCATCTGCTCGTAACTGCATCCTTTTCTATCTTGCGTAAATGAATACGGCTTCTTAGAACGGAAGAAATAATTTATGGTTTCTTTAATTTCTTCATGGTCTCAATATTTTTAACTGCTGTCTCTTCTAGTACTATGATCGTGAGAGGAATACTATAAATCATATGTCCAATAAATAAATAGGGTTCTGTGATGTCATAATTTTTTTCTATTTAACATTCTGGATTTCTAGTCCAAATTCATTCACCTTCATATTGTATCATCAAATTAATGTTACACAATAAATTCTGAGTGCCTAGCACAGGGGTGTCAAACTCAATTTCATTGAGGGCTGCATTAGGGTTATGTTTGACCTCGGGGCTGGGGTGGGCATGGCCAGCTTGATGTCACTCACGTCAGGGGCATTTGCGCTCTGCCAGCGAAAAAGGGGTCCCAAGCTGTTTTCAGCCATGACGGCTTCCTGCCACCCTCTGCCAGTAAAAACTGAGCCCAGGGGGAGCCACACGCAGCCCACCCCCCAAGCTCCATTTTTCTGGCAGAGGGTGGTAGGAGTCCATCATGACCGAAAATAAAGCCTGGGAGGGTTGCGCACGGCCCTCCCGAGCTCTGTTTTCGCTGGCAGAGGCACTGCGGGCCGATCCTTTGCTGTTTCTAGGGCAGCCCCCCAGGCCGGATCTAAGCACTCTGGGCTGGATCCAGGCCCTGGTCCTTGAGTTTCACACCCCTGGTCTAGCAGATCTCTCACACACATGGGATCTTTGATGCTTGCTTTGGAGTTGGTATAGTTCTGAATAGACAGGCTGTGATAATAGTTGACAGAAGGAAAGGAGAATTAGTCAGGTTTTGCTCAGATCTGTGTTCTACATCATTTTTTGTAGATTTTGAAATTAGTCATAGCAGAATTGTAACAAAGCTTTTTCTACTGACCAGTGGTAATCTTTTTTCTTTGCTATTTTCTAGTATAGGATCGAAAAATTATTTGGAGAGAAGATTAAGCAAGAAACGTGGAACGATAATAAGACCCTCTCGGAATTAGAGCTACAGTCAAGTCTACTAAATTTTGCCTGTTTCTATAATTTAGGAATGTGTAATTCAACTGCTTCTAATCTATTTATGATGTGGAAGGACTCCAATGGGACACAAAGGTAAATAATAATTTTTAAAAACCTGACTTAAATTACCTTTCTGCTTAGACACTGAGGCATTACTTCACCACCCTTAAAAAACTTTTTTAAAAAATCAGTATATATGTGGAAATGTTTATCTTTTTCATTGGGAAAGAAATTTTACTATGGGTACACAGTGAAAACTTGGCACTTCATATGAAAACAGCCCCAATTTTTGATGCTGATTACAGGTCACACTCTGCCTTAGGAAGAAATCAGTGGCAAATCATTTATTTAAAAATTGCCCAAAACTGCAAGGGCTAATCCAGGCAGTTGCCAGGAGTCAACATTGACTCAAAGGCATGCACACATATAAAAAGAGATGTAACAAGAATAGGTTGCCATTCTTCTAAAAACAGGTTCTGTAGAAGTTCTCAGTTGTACTTCAGTAGCATAGCAAAGAATGGGAGCAGGCTGGTATCCACCTAATATTAATTTATTTATTTGATCGCTGTTACAATAATCTGAGTATTCCACTATTGTTCTTTTAACCCTTTGCACTCTTCTCTGTCAGACTTGTCACAGCACTTGGAAGAACAAAAAATACAGGGTCCAGCTCAATGTCTGTCAGAAATTACTATTGCTCAAAAGAAGACATTTATGGTTCCAAATGTAAAGCTTGACGCTGAGAGACAGGAATCACCTATTCCCAGGCCTATTAGACCTTTCATGGCATCTCAGTCTCCAGACCCTTAAGAAAATGTCTAAATGCCAATGACTTGAAAAGACAGGAAATATAAGCCTAGATTTTTTTTAAAAAAAATTAATCTATCTGAGCTTGGTTTGTGAGAAATTGCTGAATAACCAGTTCCTGAACAGAGGGTTATTGTTGGGAGAGATTTATAGCTTTGCCTCTGTGAAGCCTGAAATCAGAAGTTCAGTTTTGCTGGTAGTTGCAGTTGTTCTTGCTTGGTTCTATCTGGGCCAGAAGCCAATATTTGAAGATTTTGTGAGCAACAGAGTGTGTACCGTCAGCCCAGTATTAGGTTTAGTGTCTTTGCCTTTTTTTCCATTTTGCATAACAAAACGTAATTATGAGTAGTAATTAACTTTAGTTCTTCATTCCTAAATGTCTGAGAACAAGAACAAAAGACTGAGAACAAATGGCAAAGAAGTAATGACTGAGAACATGAAAAAGATTACCCACAAGGGGAATATTTGCGTTCTAGTACAAATTACTCATCATATCTAAGGGCTTAACTGGAAGCAGTTAGCATTTATACTGTTTTTATGTTTAACATGGATGTTTATATGAGATTCTAAGAATACATATATACTTATTCTTTTTCTATGTCTCTGCAGCTTGCAGACAAATATTATGAAGATCATATTCACAGCTGGAGCAAAAACTGAAGCTGGTTGGCAATTTCTTTTAAAAATGTATTCGTTTGTGAATTCTGAACCAGAAAAACTCAAAATTCTTGAATCATTGGCCAGCACAAGTGATGTTAAAAAACTCATCTGGTACAGTTCCTCCTCCTATTACCATATGCAGTACAGTTTTAAAATTGAAGATTTTAAATCTTAAATAAAAGTCAGTTTTCTAGTTATGGTCAGTAATCACTGATATAATTTATTTAAATTTGATTGCTATAGATTCTCCGTGTCATTGCATAAAGAAGTTAAGAAAGTACATGAACATTTAGCATGCTTTCTGTAATCTTTCAAATCTTTTACATTTAATGAGAGTAGTGCACTGACATCTGGGTTAATGAACAGATGTTTTGGCTTATGAACACCTGTGTCTGGGGAACATTGTTTCTTCCCTTAATTATATAACTCAATTGCTTTAAAGTTGATAAAACAGATTATGCTTTCTATGCTTTCTTATAATTAGAATATTCAGACATGTGCAATTGCAAAGTTTTAGATAACGAGCATCATCAAAGTGGCTGTGAGAGAGATGGATGGTCTCTAAATTTAATAAAGTCATTCAATCAATCAAGTTTCTAATCTTTTACTGAGACTAAATAAAAAGGGTATGTTTTGCTTAAATAAACAAACATAAGAGGTTCTCAACCATACAATGGGATTTGGTGAGCTATTTCCTAGACTCAGGCTCTTGCTCTTACTTGACCTGATCACCGATGATCCCGCTCAGACAAATCTATTTTAAATAGCTCCCTTCTTCTCTAGGAGCTGAAGAATATTTCATACTACTGTGGTCTGTGCAGTAAATATTATACTGCATTGATTATCTGTATATTGAGAACTTTGTCTTCTACGAGCATGCTCATGTTATAGGACACTCACTCACACACACACACACACACACACACACACACTTTATCTTGACTATTAATACAAAGTGTCGTGTATTCCTTCATTTTTGAAGCATCTGACTCCAAAAGGATTGTTAAAGCTGCTTTAGTGTTTTGCAAAAGGGTTAGGGCTATACTTGTATGTGCATTCATTTTCATTCATCTTCTGTTTTACTATATATTAGAGTACTAGGAGATTTGTGATCTGAAACATTTTGTTTTGGATGTTCATGAAATACCTTTTATGTAATCATTTAAATGGGAGCCGGTGAAATGGAATCCATGTATGTATCATTATAGTCCAATAGTGTATATGTGTGTTTATATGTATGCAAATAATCTTTTGTTCATTCAGCAACTATCCACAGTTATGGCAGTGCTGAAATTATAGGTGATATAATTCTCTGGAAAAAGAGAATATACATGCCTAACGTGCAATTTTGTTGTTGTTTATTTCATAGGTTAATGCAAACAAGCCTGCAAGGAGTTGTCATCAGATCCCAGGATCTTCCAACTGTCATAAAAACTATCAGTCAGAATTTGCCTGGACATTTATTGGCATGGGATTTTGTCAAAGAAAATTGGGATCAGCTTATCAAAAAGTAATGCTTTGCTTGAATTCTCATTATAATAATTCCTTGTCCCCTATATGAGTCAGCTATGAAACAGATAGTTGCTAACCTCTGACATGAGTAAACATTCTCTTGGGACTCACATTGGTTTCTTACATTGTCCAGTGTGCCCTTATCACTGTCTCTAATTAATACTCAATGAGGGAGATAGTTCAGCACTGAGCTGTTTAAAGACATTTTGATTTAGTTCATGGCAATATGGTATCTTGTGACGAACATGACAATTAAGAGCCTTTACTGTGGTCTTCTCAATTTGGTACCTTCCAGATAAATAAGACTACCCAGCATCCTTATTTTAATTTAATAGTAAATTGGATGAGATTGATTTAAATTCTTCTGTACTCCAGATAAAGTGTAATTCAGATGCTGCTATCTGTGAAAGAATGGGAGAGCATATGTTTGATACTCTGCATTTTCTGGAATTGTGAAAAATATTGAGCTTATTGATGATTTTACAAAAGTTTTTCTTGTGTGGCTGATGACAAATGTAACATAACTGATTTTGGAATTTCCCCGAACCTCAAAATTGGTTAGATGTTGTACGAAATGTTTTAGATAAATATTGGTAGCCCTTGATTTGCAACCATTCATTTAGCAACCTTTTAAAATTACAACAACACTGAAAAAAGGGACTAATGACTGGTCATTGCACCTACGACTGTTACAGCATTTCCCCCCCCTCCCCCCAGTTTCATGATCAAAATTTGGACCCTTGACACTTAGCATTTAGGATAGCATTCCAGGTCATATGGCAGGGGTGTCCAAACTTGGGAACTTTAAGACTTGTGGACTTCAACTCCCAGAATTCCCCAGCCAGCCATGCTGGCTAGGGAATTCTGGGAGTTGAAGTCCACAAGTCTTAAAGTTCCCAAGTTTGGACACCCCTGTCATATGGCTACCATTTGTCACCTTCCCAGCTGTCTTCCAACAAGCAAAGTCAATGAGGAAGCTGGATTCACTTAACCACTACATGATCCACTTAACAACGGCAGTAATTTGCTTAGCAACTGTGGCCAAAAAAGTGATAAAATTGGGTATGACTCACTTAACAACCGCTTTGTTTAGCAATGGAAATTTTAGTCCCTGTGAAGGACTACCTGTACAGGTTAGTGAAACATGTATCAGATTAACATAGATTAATGACATATATTACTCTTGTTCCATTGTTTTTAAATTTCAGGTTTCATCGTGGATCGTACACTATTCAAAGCATTGTAACTTCAACAACGTATCAGTTCTCCACACTAGAACATCTGCTAGAGGTTAGTTGGATAAATTGTTCTGAAAGAATTGTGGAATAATACTGTCACTGTAGAAAGGCAATATGTGATGCAGATTAAGATTCTAAATTATAGCATTGCATCACAATACAAATAGTTGTGTGAGGACAAAAGATTAGGCCCATACATGAAGGCTTAATTTAACTGATTTATTGCCAAAAGCCTATGCACAAGAATCAACTAATGGTCAGCACTGGTTACAGTTAGATAAGGGTCAACAACAGTGAAGGAAAAGTTGGACTTAGTTCCTTGGTGGCCTTGAGGTCATTTTATGTGATCCCTCTTTTCACTCCTCCTCCTGGCTGTGCTAGTCCTTTTTCTACAAGATCTGTCTGTCCATCCACCCATCCATCTATCACAGGGGTGTCAAACTCACGTTGTCATGTGACATATTGGGACTTTCCCCCCTTCGCTAAACTGGGCATGGGCATGGCCAGCGCGTGACATATCCAGTCCATGGGCCAGGAGTTTGACAGCCCTGAAGTATCTTCTATACTTCCCATCTCGTGAAGGTGATTGATTATAGATGGCTTACAGTCATATAATTAAAATACAATATAAAACCTTAAAACGCTAAATAGCAACCATGCATTTTAAGTTAAAATTCAATAAACCAAAATGGGAAGAAGCGAACAAATTGTGCACGGGGAGGAGATGAACTCTGTCTAATCCATTAACCACTTCCAAGATGCCACTCCCTCATTGGGATTCCAGGCCAAATGGCAGAACCAGGCTTTCAAGTTCTTATGGAAGGCGAGAATTTTCATAAAGATTTTGGGGACATGATAATGTGAAAGATCTTTTCTGAAATTAGAGAAATTGTTTCTAATAGGGAGTCATTGTGTTTGTTCATTTAAGATAATTATTTAATGTCTTGCATTGTGTGAAATAGTCTTGATTTCAAAATTACATTTCTGTAATGTAATTAGAGCTGAACTATAAAGCACAAATAGTAAATATGTAATGAAATTTTCATTTCCCATCAATTTGCTGATACATTTAGATAACAGCTGGTTGGGTTATTTTAAATGTTTAAGGGATTATTTCTTTTCATTGCCTTGATATCTTTTTTCTCTTTTTTTAATGTGTTATTTTTCTTTAGGTTAAGTCATTCTTTGAATCAAAGTCAGAGGAAACTGCTCAGTTGCTGTATGTTCAAGAAGCTATTGAGACAATTCAACTGAATTGTCAGTGGATGGAAAAAAACTTGGCACCGCTTGAAAAATTGCTATAGTAATCATAATTCTCTTATAGCTTGTATTAATCACTAGGAATGCTGCAACTCTTGATCTTTTGCTTTTGCAAAAAAAAAAAAGTTAAACATGAGCAATGCAATTTTTGTTTTTTGCACTGTGAGAGAGGGTTGTAGTTAGCTCAGGGTTAATCTCTTCTGAATTCGCTCTCTTTGGAGTATTTGTGGACTGGATATAATTGCTAATAAGGGAAAAGCTCATTTTGACCAGATATTTACATCAAGCAAGGATAATACAATAACTTTTAAAATTTTAGTACAGTTCCCTTTCATTGTAGGAAAATGGAATTCTATTTCTACTTATAGAGTACAGTTTTACTTAATGAAAAACCAAGAGAGCAAGACAAAACACTCCTAAGACCTGCTTTTTCTTTGCAAAATTCAGTTTGGTCTTTCTCACTGTGCATAGTTTCCTGAATTGTAAATAATGTCTCTGTTGTAAAGCATTTTTTATCACCATTATAAGCAGTGGCTAAAACACAATAAGGTGAATAGGGGAAATAAAAAGTAAGATTTGGGGAGTTCTGGGTGTTGATTTATCTAGGTATTTTCTAGAAATTATGCAAATAGAGTTTTTAAATTTGTCTACAACATGGCTAGATGTTACTAGTACTGTGTACTGAATAAGTTAAATTACCATTTGTAAACATAAGTAAAATGTTAAGAGAGCTAGGCTGACCTGACCATAGAGGTTTTCAAAAAAGTTATAAATTATAGGTTGGAGAATGTTTTATACAGTTTTCAGAGTCCAGCTTTGTTTCTCCATTTCACATAGCTTCCTAAAAGTATGTAATACACTGATTCAGCAATTTCAGAATAATTGGTTTGGGAATTGCCTGGTTTTAATTCCTTCCAATACTGCCCTGAAGTTTCCCATTTTTCTGTACATAGATATTTCTGAAACTAGATCATGCCTGTGCTTTGACCAAAGTAACTATTTGTTAAATTATGAGACATGCTGTTTGTGTCACCCATCCTTCTTCTAAAACCTTTCACTGAAAATAAAGCATGCCATATTATTATAAGAAATTATCCCATACTTGTGAAACTCTTCTACCCTGTGCTAACCTTTATAGTAAAGTAAGAAATTGGCATTTGAGACATTATTGTCAACAATTTTTCTATGTTATCCAATATAATTCTAAAATCCCCCAATAAAATATTACATTATAACAAGAATTGAAATAAAAACAGATGAAAAAAATTGAAATGTGTTGATTTAGGCCAGCTTACCCAACTTGTTGGTTTTTAAATGTTTTAGAACTATAAATTCCAAAATATTTAATTATCATGTTAATTATCCCAGTTCTGGGATTTGTACTTCCGACACATCTTAAAGGGTGCCAGATGGGTAGTGCCTTCAATCATTTGAACAGCTTTAGAGTACTTTTAGTTTCTAAATTTGTTCCTATCAAAGAAGATAATATAGGAAGCTCTTTCTTCAAGCAAATATAAACTTCGAAAGGTATGGATCCAATTTGACACAGCTTTTGAGACATGCCTTTTTCTCAGGATTGGAAAGGGGGGGGGGAAATCTCACTTTTTCCTAAAATGTATATAGATTCTACTATAAAAACAATCAGAAGATGGTTCTTTGTTTCAACATTTTACTACTGATTTTACTTCATGTTTAACGGAGGATTACATACTCTGGAACATTTTACATCTTATTTCTGTGCCATAAAATCCATTGTTTCATAAATCAGTATTAGGTAGTGTGTTTTCATTCTTCATAGGTATTCCAGAAATTGGATATAAGTTTGGTAAAGCTGATACGATCTTTGTGTTACAAATAATTCCAAGTGAAGGACATTGCTGAAGAATATACAAAATTCAATGTTTGAAGCACTTTGGGAGCAATAGAAAATAGTTTTCTAGATTAAGAGAAGCATTTGAACCAATTCTGCTTAGTTATGAATTTAATGTAAAAACATAAATTAGATAAGTTGTTTTTAATTATATTTGAAGTGTATTGAAAACAGAGAAAGAAAAATATATATCTAGTTTTAGTACTTCTGATTCTCTAATATACTGTTTTCATTGCAAGTGAATAGCTCAACTCTTAATTTTGTTTGAAAATAGCTCCTCTTGATAGCCCCCAAAATGAATTGACTTCACAATGTAAAGAACATCTAACCTGGTTGTTGGAGAATGTGAGGTTTGCTATATTTCTCTCATATGTTTTGTTTGCCAATTACATTTTTGTATATTTCCTTCCTCCCTCCCTCCCTCCCTCCTTCCCTCCCTCCCTCTGCTTTTTTGTTAGATCATCTGACATTTAAAATTATATGTAGTTGTGTTTGCTACTGGAAATGTGAACTGGACTTGAAAATGTAGCACACACATGTTCTGAATTAGAATATTTTATTTTAAATGAAAGCACTGATATTTTGAAAATACTTTCAATTATTTATCTTTTTTAAAATAATTGTGGCTTGGTTTTGATTTACATTTGATTAATTGTGCTCAAATGGAGAAACATATTTAAAAATAATAATGTATAGATTTGGGATTTGGTCCTTATGAAAGCACTTATTTGCTTCCAACAAAGTTTGATTTCCAACAATGGATAATCTGGAAGAGTTGGGTTTTCTGTACATATGTATTTGTATGTATATTAAAACCATAAATCATAGATTTTATACTTTAAATATAATTGTCTTGAGTCCATTCAGAAGAAGACTTTTGTGTAATAGAATGAAATGTTTTTATCAAGTTAAAAAATTAGTGGTGACTTTAATAGAGTAGAGAATTTTTACTACATCAAGAACTAATTAAAGTAAGTTGAATGTCCTCAATTTTCTTTATGGCTTCTTACCTTAGAAATGCCTGATTCTAAATCTTGATCAAAGCTTTTGTTCTGTTTTGAAATCTTAACATCTTCTATATGTATCCTGTTGGAAGTGGCAGTGTATTTTGTTTTGATTTTCCACTCCTCAAATCACTTGCTTTACTATAGAAATACAGTGTAAAGTTATACAAACTATATACTGTACGTCCAATCCCCCAGTTAGGTTCAAAACTTTTTGTAGTAGATGAGATTGGTATTGTGGAAAACATGAATGAGATCAATTGGTTGTGCTTTCAATCTGTTTGAAAACATAGTTCGTGTGCCTTAAAATACAAGTATTGTACAAAATATATAATGAAAGTCTGTTTTTCTTAAAAGCCCTTCATAGTTAAGAATCTCGATAATTTTGAAGATTAGTGAGAGCTATAATGTTAGCATTTAATCAGTGAAGGAAAACCTTTTTGTTCAACTTATCAACATGTCAATTTGAATGTCTAAACAAAACAAAATGGTTTTGATCTTTATAGCAATGAGTCCCACAGGACTTTAAATAGCCAAGGGTGTTGTATATGAATGGCTAGTTTATTCTCATTGGTGTTAAGTGTATACTTAAAATGCACATGGAGCATTGTGTGTTTCTTTATGTGTTTGCATTGAAGCATTTTATTAAAGAGATAATTAAATAAGGCTTATCCCAATAATCTGGCTTTGTGGTTAAAATGTATAACTCTCTATATTTGAAGCACATCTTTTAAGTCTACAAACTTTGGAGAAATACTCAATTATTTGCATCTTAAATATGTTTATAAATACATGCACACCAATATATGTGTATAACACAGATAACTTTTTTGCCTATTTTATTTCACATTGAAAGACTGGGCCTGTCTATTATATCATCATAATTACCCCAAAAGTTTTCATTGTGGTTCTCAAAAATCTGTTTGGGGAGAAAATTATTAGATACATATAACAGGGGAGTCACTATAGTAGCTATATTTACTTTTTTTAATATAAAGGAAAATATAGTTTTTATCCTGTCTCCACATGTTAGATTTTGGAGGATGAAGGCATACTACCAAAAGGCCAAATATAACTCTTGGTCCAAAAAATAGTCCAGATCTACTGTACACATGTATGTGCCTCTTTCTCAAATGTTGCACTGGATAAGGGGAAGGCATACACTAACAAGAATAGGATTGGTATGTTTGTTCTTCTCTCTACATATTTGGCTGAATACATAGAGTTCAGCATATACAGCATAAAGTAGACCTACTCCAATATTTAGAATAAGTTTTTGTTCTGTTTGAAATAGGTGCCAGACGTAAAATCCAAATTTGTATTCATCCTAGAATTCAAAATTGTCAAGTTTGAGCATTACAGTTTGTTTTCTTGTGACATTTGGAGACAAATTTCTCCTGTGCCATTTTATGATCTCTATGGAATTTTGAAAAAAAAACTTCTATGCATAGTAATCTATCATTTAATTTGTGATTTGGAATTGTTGTGTGTGTTCCAAATAATATTTTTGAAAAGATATTGCATGATGGTTGTTGTATGGATATGTGTAAAAGGGCCTTAAAAGTGCAGGTTTCTTTGTATATCTGTAGCTATATTGTGGCTGTAATTCTGTCAAAATGTACACAAAGCAATCCAGCCATTTAAAATTGTCCATCCCCAAAGTAATTTTTTTTTTACTTCAAATAGTGAAACTGCTTTATTTTTGAATGCTCTCAAAGACTGTAATTTAACTGTAAATGTAATATTAGTATCTTTATACAGCTATGGGAAATGGAATTCATGTAATAGATCTTGCTGCTTTTAAAAACGGCCTGTTCCAATACAGGTGAAATTGGACATGCACTGTGAGGCTAATACTTGAAAGAATGTGGCCTTATTTTATTTTAATAACATCATGTTATATTGGATGCTGACCCTTACATATTTATATGACTGTCTTCCACCTGTTCCGTGTTAGAACAATCCTCCCTCTAATGATAGACTGGCTTTTAAAAATCCTTCTGGAAGATGTTATCTTTCACTGCACTCTGAACTTCTAAAAATTGCTTCATTTAAGAATACATTTTTGTACATATTTCACTAATGGTTGCCCCCATACCAATGCTTAGATACACGCTACTTAATTTCTAATTCAAATGCTAATTGATAGTCCTCCAAACATGCAAATAGCTTTTTAAAAATGCTTGCTGATATTTTATCCATTATGTTTATAATGTTTTATCCCACAGTAAGATATTTAGCCAATTAAAAATGTTGTTTTGCCATACTCTCAGGTCTTGATATTTAAGAACTTAAGCCTCCTAGGATGTTACTAAAACCTGCAATTTGCAGCAAAAATGCAGATCTTTACCCATGACATCACCGCTTTGATCAAAGCAATGGTTGAGCATCTTTTTTAGGTTAGTCATGGCACATGTAGCAAATTACTGTTGAAATGTAAGACTTACCTTGATAAAATGTGCAAGAGTATGAGGAAGTTGGAATGAATTACTTGAAAGCCACTGAACACTCTTAATTTACAGGGTCTTAGAACGGATGGATTTAAGAGTAAATTTGCACCAGATCTGTGGAGAGATTGTAGTTCTGTTGATAACTGGAAGCTGGCCTAAATAATGGTAACATCAAAGCAGTTCTGGAACATAAATATTATTGGACACTAATCCCATCCCACTGAATGGGATTAGACTTCTCTGTTGATATCTATATAGAAAGCATAGCATACATTTTTATTAAAAGAGTAACTCCCAAGTTGTACAATATTTGCCTTGAGGAAGAGTATTTTAGAAAACAAGATGTGTGTTTATGTCTTTATATAGATGTACACATTATATGCAAATCTGTGGGTTTCCTTAATATGTAAAGAACAAATGAAAGCCTATTTTCTTATACTTTGAATAAAATTGTGGTGTGTATAACCAGCACTGACAGAATGGCATATATATTGCGAACACAATTGCATTTTTTGTGAAATAAAAATAAAACTATTTAAATATTATGACTTTTGTATTTTTGTGACTATCCTATGTTTTTACATAAGTAGAGGTAGTTCAAACCCATTGCTTGAGGCTTCATTTTTATTTAATTTTTAATCAGGTTCTCTTTTTAGAAAAAGAGACTAAGTCACCGATGTAATGCATTCATTGGTTTACGGGACAATTCACTGTTGTCTTTTGCAGACATTTTTTTTCTTATTCTACTCAATAGTTATGCCAAGTGTTAACATGAAACCCACAAAGCATTTTTCTCCTTTAAGTTCTTCGAATACTGCTTCACTCCTCCACTGATGTTGGGGAGAGAGGGGATAGCAAATTTATTGTGATCCCAGTTGGTGGCTTAGCATCTTTTCCTGTTCACTAGCCAGAAGGGCCCTTCTGCTCATTCTAAATAACTCTTAAACAACCACTGATTGGTGTTTTGCTTTTGTATTGAAAATACTTATAACAGCTTTTCCCTACTTGGGACTTTGGATGAGCAGGAATTGCAGAATTTCAAGCAGCATGGTCAAATGTGGGAAGTTGGAAGTCTTTACATATAACAGCATGAGGAAGGATGCTAAAACTGAAATGTTTGGTGTAGTGTCACTCTAAAAGAAGCATTGAGCTACTACAGTGGTGTGGTATAATTTTTCTCTACCCACATAAGATAAATTCCCCATACCCATGTTTATCTAAACACTCACTGCTTGTGCTCCCATCATCTTTGAGAAGGAAGTATGTATCTTAAAATATTTCTGTTAGCGTACTGAGTTATAACAAAGTCATTGATATGTGCTATGAATCTGTGTATTAAGACTATTCACATTATCTATACTCTGAACATGTATTATAAATATGCTCAGGTTCATTGTTTATTATAAATCACAATGAACCTAGGGATAGATCTGAAGACTTAGGTAGGTGTTAAAGCAGCAAAAAGCTATCTCTGCTGACATTTTGAGGGTGTAATTTGGTATGTTTTCCTTTTTCAATAATTCTGCTAATCTAAATACAACATTGCAATAAAATCTCTGACATACAGCCTAGTGTGAGCTTATTGTTGTCAAATCCTACAACGTATTGACTAAGGACTGCCTGCTAGTATCCATTTTCCAAATGGCTTGGAAAACAATGCTGAAACAGTAAAGCATGTTCACTCCCATTGAAGTGTTGTCTAAAGCGAGGCTGACATAATTATTGCTTCTTTGAGATATATAGTATATAAATTGATTAATAACATTGAGGTCAAAAGGTAGAAAATCCCACCAGCCTCCGATCTTGGAAGTAAGTCTTCTAATAAGTAATAACCAATTTGCTACCTTTCAGGTCATCCCAAATAATTGATCACATTCTACCTAAGGAGAGATGACCTCATCTAGGAGAATTGGACCTTCCAGATCCAGAAATGGTGACAAGAAAAATAATATTTGTGAGGAGGAAGGGGACACACAGTTCCTAAATTCTTTTTTCCCCAGTTCCAGAGAACTCCCCTGCATTAGCAAATGCAGGTTGAGAGTTTTTCAACATAATTTAATATAGCTTTTAAAAATGATTTCCACACAATAAATAAATAAATAAAAAATTCCTAGCTTTTCCCTCTTAGCATCCTTTCTATCTCTAATGAACTCTTTGCACTCCCAAAAAGTTGACTATGTGACCTACATTTTTAGTAGATAAAAGTTTGTGATCTTTGAAATTAAAACACGAGCTGTGTTTATACACGACATACTTATCCAACAGTCAACTGAATTATGGTATGTTAGATTTTGGGGAGTTACTATCATCAACTATTCTCACAGGCTCAATGTACACATTACAGTCTAAAAATGATTGCCAGATCATATTTAATATGTTCAACAAACCACGTTGCAGCTTTGCAGAGATAAATGAAAAGATTTATTCCTGTTTTATACATACTGCCACTTTGTGGGTGGTAGATTTGTTTTCTCTACACTTTTCTTGCTGTTTTGTAATCATGACAAAATGAGGACAAAAAGGATTTGACATCCTGTGTGGCCTTCATGTGAACCACACAGGAAGAAAAACCACATTTTTATAGCCTTGTCCTACCAAGATCTGATAACTGTGTTTAATTATCGTTATAACATTCAAACCAGCATCACTGAACCTAAATGTAAAAATAAATAAAAGTTCTTTTTTTTCCTTTCAAGTGCTCCCACCTGGAAATGATAGTTAGCCAACCTAACCTCTATTTCTTATATTGCTCTCCTCAAAGCAAGTCATTTTCTGCACCTGGAAGAGATGATGTATTGACTGGATGACTGATGGGAAAACTTCAAGACATGAAATGCTTACATTGTAGTTATGCTAGTCACTCTGAAATAAACAGATCTACTTTCCACAGGGAGAGCCCCTTCAACTATCCGAAATCTCTTACCTCAATATTCTTTTTCCTGTGTGTGTGTGTGTGTGTGTGGTTTTCAAATATGACTCGAATAACCTCATTGTATACTACAGTTAAGCTACTTGGCTTTTCAAACTTGCACCGTGAGTTTTCCAAAGTTACTCAGATTTGCACAAGGATATACATTCCTTAATAAACTTAAAGCAAAAGAAACTATGCTAGGGATGTTTGGGGGGAAACACCCCTTCAGTGTTATTGAATGGGATCAGGAGCTCACTTAAAAATTGTTAACATCTGTATTTCAGCACTCCTAAATTTAAAAGCAAGATTATTCAGTAGCAGCATAAAAGTTTAACATTTTTCATCTCCCAAAACTCATGTATTCTCCTAGCATTAACTCTGTACCCAAGATATGTTTGGCAAGTTTGAAGGCATTTTTTTTAAAATTCTGAATCTGAAGTTTTCTCCTTTCACTCAAGAAGTAAGCATTGGTCAGCTAAGGTAGCCTCTCATTTAATAGTTCCAAGAGAAACTTAAGTTTGTGCTACCTCTTGTAGCCTTCATACATTCCTTGACAGGGCAGTAGCTGTGACCAGCTGGTGAGATCTATTGATTCAGAAGAAACAAAAAAAAAATTCACTCTGAGTCTTATTTCTGAATTTATAATAAGTTCCCACTTCAGAACTTACATTAGTACCTTGTTTTTCTTACATTTCTTTCACTTTTACATATGTAAGCTGCATATATTCCATTTATGATTCATATATTGGGTGATCTTACAATTTTTTATTCTTACAGCATCTCTTGGTCTCAGAGATCTGATTTAGTTCTGTTATCTGATTTACAGGAAAACTTTAGTAAAACTGAGAAAATGGCTTGAATTTAGGTTGTCAGCCCAGTTCCTTGATCAGTCAGCAGTATGGCCACATGTAAACCAGTCTTTTGCAATGTTTCTTTTCAGTCACTTGCATGTTCTTCCACACTACATACATATATGAAGATATGTATGTAGATATAAGATAGTTTATACAAAATATAATGTGTAGTCAGTTTTGGTTAGTACATTGTGCTTGTGGCTTGTAATGTCTTAGTATGGGATGATAATCCAGGCATTCTGATTTCTAAACTATATATTTTTTGTCTTAGAATATTAAGTAAATTCCATGAACTGGCTTAGATTAGAACAATGTATGAACAGACCTATACTTGTTTCTAAAGTTTTCCAATTGATGCTACAAATCAAGTTGGTTTATACTAGGCCTGAGGAATTTGAACCTCCCCCAATGTTGCTGAGTATCAATTGCTTTCCAGCATGCCTAATGGTAAAAGATGGTAGGAGCTGTAACTCACTAACATCTGAAATAATACCTATACTTTTTTTGAAAGAGTGAGAGTCTGATAGTCGAAAGATATAGGATGCAAAATAACTATCCCATATTTAAATTATTAAATTTATTCCCCCATTTCTTCCAAAGAGGTTAATATAAAGCAGGTAGACTTCCTCCCTCTATTTTAACCTCCAATGACACTCTGGTTGGAAAATACTATGTAGTTTAATTAGTTTATGGCCCAGTGCATATTTGAGCCCAGATCTTATTCCAACATTAACTCCTGCCAGGCTGTTCTTCATTGTCTGATGCAACTAATTTTGTATACAGCTAGAATAAATACAATCTCTCATTAAAACCAAATATTCCCCCATTCTGATCAATTGTTTTTGCAGACAAATCCAGCAAGGTTGAATTAATGTGCCCTTTAAATGTTATGTAAAATATACAATCATGTGCCTTTCAAATGCAACATCAAATACAGTATAATAATAATTAACCTAAATAATTACGTTCACTTTCATTTGGGCTTCAAGGAGCCAAGTTTGAGGTATGGGTTCATGATTATACATACACCTTTTGCTTGATCCCTATTAAAAAGGGAACAGGCTTTTTTTCACCATTTCTCTCTTTCTTTCCTGATGCTATCATTCATTCCACTCTGAAACATAAAACCACAATGCCTCATCTAGCCATACCCTTTTGTATGCATTTATATATCCGGATGTATATGTTAACTCCTGGACCTTCAATATCACATTTCATGGAGCTGTTTCACTCCTCCACATGGTACATATTTCTATTTTAACATCTGACTATTGTATATGTTTAAAATAACAGACCATGGGGCATTTAAAAGAAAGTAAAATAGGGGGTTTAAAAATTGTATTTAAATACAGACAGAATTGGAACCGATTGTTTTTTTTTTGTGTGTGTAAAACGGTTGCTATCCAGATTTATTTCAAATGAATGATTGTCTCTTACAATGTTTATTGTCTGACTATAACAGGAATGGAACTATCATATGCCTTTCCAACAAGTTGCTGAAATGCATAGCTAGTTAGCTACATACTGAAGATATGTCTAGCTCTCTTATTATTAGTTAAAATGCTTCTATGTGACTATAAATGCTCATGTTCTTAAATTGAAAAATATATTCTTTAAGATAGTATTATTCGATTTTTATCCTGCCTTTTTATGTATATTATGTTCAATTCAAGGCAGCAAGCATACCAGAGGTGGTTGCTCCCAGTTCGGCCCGGATTGGGCAAACCAGTAGTAGCGACGATGGGAGGCTCCACCCACCCACCCAGAAGCTTCTGTGCATGTGCATAAGCGTGGCATGCACACGCGCATGAGAGAAGCAGTAGTAAAACAATTGGAAATCCACCATTGAAGCATACCTAATGCTTCTGCCTCCTATTTTCCCAACTACAATCCTGTTTGGTGAATTGGGCTGAGAGAGAGTGACTGGCCCAAAGTCACCCAGTTACTTTTTCATGCCCAAGTTAAAACTAGAACGCACAGTTCCCTGGTTTGTACTATCATAACACCGTAAAAACTATTCTAAACACCTCCTACTCTCCCTCCCGCTTCTCCTCCTCCCCCTTCTCTCCTCCTCCTCAGTATTCTGAGGCATAATCACTCCCATTCACTTCAGCAAAGTTTCAAATATTAAAAACAGAGACAAAGTAATGGCTGGGGGCTCTGTGATCTGATGTACAGCACCTCTGGTGAAGCTGAAGGATTAATAATCAATAAAAGTATTTGCATTGTTTTTTGGTTTTCTGCAATACTGTAATATACCTTACAAATTTTCCTCTATCTTTTCCTTTTCCTATAGTAAAATACAGCTATTTTACTATTCATTTAAAAAAATCAAAAAGTCAAGTAAATCATAGGAACAGAAACGTGGTCCAGGGAAAGGAAAATAATATCTACAAGGACCTAAAAACTTCCTGGGTTGGATAAAGCTATAATTATGATTTTTATCCTCTTCATATAATGAAGAAATAGAATATGCCATGTGTCACGGTTCCAAAGTATGCAAAATATAAGAGGAAAAGATGAAAGATATGAACAGTAAAAATCTGTTGATGACATACATTCTGATTAAGAATGAAGAAAGAATATTTGTTTCAGTAATAAGGGCTGTTGTTTAAGTACATTTGTAAATACATTATTTATTAGGTTTATATCTCAGGATATCTGAAGAGCCATCTTACCTCAGTGAGACTAGTCTGCAATACTCGCTCCAGCGGAAGGGTGATGTTGTGGACCTCATTGGCCAAGGAATTTCATCTAGCAAGATCAAGTAGAAAAGCTGTGAGCCTGGCCCTGTGGAACATTCTACCACTGGAAGTGAGAACTGTTCCCTTCTTTCTGGAAGGTTATCAAAACCTGGTTTTGCTGATTGGCTTGGGGCCTTAAGGCAGGGGGAGGAGCGCTTAGCACTGGAAATAGTTGATGGGGTAAGAAGATGACATCATCCCCCATGTCCATCTCCTTAGTTCTAATATTTCTGTAGAGTTAAAAATTTTAATTTTCTTTCTTTCTTTCTTTCTTTCTTTCTTTCTTTCTTTCTTTCTTTCTTTCTTTCTTATTTATTTATTTATTTATTTATTTATTTATTTATTTATTTATTTATTTATTTATTTATTTATTTATTTATTATTTGCTGTCTATAAGAGGCCCACAGTTGCCTTACCGATGAGCGGGATGGCAAATGAATTGAATAATAAATAATAAATTTATTTATTTATTTGGAAATTTTATATAGCTGCCTATTTGCTCAGCAACTCTAGGTGGCTTGCAAATAATAAAAACACAGTAGAGAAAATAAATAAAATAAAATAATAAAATAAAATATAATAATAATAATAATAATAATAATAATAATAATAATAATAATAATAATAATAATAATAATAATAATAATAATAATAATAATGTTTCTTTCTTTATGGTTAACAACAGGTACATTAAAGAAAGAAACAGAGTCACTAATCCTGGCTGCGCAAGAACAAGCTATCCGAACAAATGCCATTAAGGCCAAAATCGAAAAAATCCTCTGATGATGCCAAATGCAGACTCTGCAAAGAAGTTGATGAAACTGTTGACCACATACTCAGCTGCTGTAAAACAATCGTGCAGACTGATTATAAATTGCAGCACAATTCAGTAGCACAAATAATGCACTGGAATTTGTGCAAAAATTATAATATTAAAACAACAACAAACTGGTGGGAACATAAGCCTGAAAAAGTCACTGAAAATCAGATGGTCAAGATCCTGTGGGATTTTCGTATACAAACAGACAAAATACTGGTGCATAACACACCAGGCATCACACTGGTTGAGAAAAATAAGGTTACAATCATAGACATCGCAATACCAGGTGATAGTAGGGTGGAGGAGAAGGAACATGAAAAAGCCGCGAAATACCAGGACTTAGAAATTGAAATTCAACGATTATGGCACAAACCAGCAGTGGTAATTCCAGTGGTAATCGGCACACTGGGTGCTATTCCAAAAGCACTGGAATTACATTTAAAACAGTTACAATTTTACAAAATCACCATCAGTCAAATGCAAAAAGCTGCACTGCTTGGATCTGCACGTATATTATGAAAATACGTTACGACGTCCTAGGCCCCTGGGTGGGGCCCGACTAGTAATCAATGCCAAATCCGGCCAAACAACTGGCTGCTGTGATACAATCGTATAATAATAATACTAATAATAATACTAATAATAATAATAATAATAATAATAATAATAATAATAATAATAATAATAATAATTCCATAAAAAGGGGCAAAATCACTGCGTGTGAGGGAATTGAAATGCCCAATGGCCAACTAATTAAATGCAACGAAAATGAAGCCTACAAATACTTAAGCATTCTGCAGTTGGATAACATCAAGCATGGAGAAGTAAAAACTATTGTCAGGGGAGAGTACACCAACAGAGTTAGGAAAATTTTGAAATCTAAATTGAATGGTGGAAATACAATCAAGGCCATAAACACCTGGGCAATACCAGTTATAAGATACACAGCTGGTATAGTTAACTGGACACAAGCTGATTTGGACATTTTAGACCGAAAAACCAGGAAACTAATGACAATGCACTACAGTTTACATCCACGTGGTGATATTGATAGACTATACCTACCCCGGAAATCAGGTGGCAGAGGATTATTACAAGTGAAGCAAATAGTTGAAGAAGAAAAACATGCACTGGCTGATTATTTAAAAGAAAGTCAAGAACATCTATTAATCGAAGTAAAGAACAAAAATCTATTGAAGGCCCAACAGACGAAACAAGAATACAAAAAAGATATGATAAAATTAAAAATGGAGAGTTGGCAGAACAAAGCATTGCATGGCCAATTTCTGGAAAAAATAAAAGATAAAGTGGACAGTGAAAAAACTTGGTTATGGTTAACAGCAGGTACATTAAAGAAAGAAACAGAGTCACTAATCCTGGCTGCGCAAGAACAAGCTATCCGCACAAATGCCATTAAGACCAAAATCGAAAAATCCTCTGATGATGCCGAATGTAGACTTTGCAAAGAGGCTGATGAAACTGTTGACCACATACTCAGCTGCTGTAAAAAAATCGCGCAGACTGACTATAAAATGCGGCACAATTCAGTGGCACAAATGATCCACTGGAATTTGTGCAAAAATTATAACATTAAAACAGCAACAAACTGGTGGGAACATAAGCCTGAAAAAGTCGTCGAGGGTCAGATGGTCAAGATCTTGTGGGATTTTCGCATACAAACGGATAAAATACTGGCGCATAATACACCAGACATCACACTGGTTGAGAAAAAGAAGGTTACAATCATAGACATCGCAATACCAGGTGATAGCAGGGTTGAGGAGAAGGAACATGAAAAAGTCGCGAAATACCAGGACTTAAAAATTGAAATCCAACGATTATGGCACAAACCAGCAGTGGTAATTCCAGTGGTAATCGGCACACTGGGTGCTATTCCAAAAGCACTGGAATTACATTTAAAACAGTTAAAACTTGACAAAATCACCATCAGTCAAATGCAAAAAGCTGCACTGCTTGGATCTGCACGTATATTACGAAAATACGTTGCGACGTCCTAGGCCCCTGGGTGGGGCCCGACTAGTAATCAATGCCAAATCCGGCGAAACAACTGGCCGCTGTGATACAATTCTGTTGATGCAATAATAATAATAATAAACAATAACCTCCCACTTATCCACCCCTACGCCTACACACAGTCAAGTAAGCCATTTGATGGGCTCCAATCCCACTCGGAATTCCCCAGACCCGCTGGCAAAACCAAATAAATAAATATTCCACCTTTCGTTTAGGAACTCAAGGCAGTCTAGCAGTATTCCTTTCTTTTACTTTTCTCCACAATCACAACAGCACAATGTAGGTTGCCCCCAAATCACCTATAAAGTTTTCAAAATTGATAATACCCTTGAAGCTGGGCCTTTCTGTATCTAATCCAAAGGTTTAACATCACAGTTTATTCCCAGTCCAAGGTGTATGCAGAAGAGAAAAGATGGAGCGTTGATCACATTGATCTCGACTTTTCAAACCCTTCCTATCCTCCTTCATTGTTTTAGTATCAAGTTATGTTCTCTTTCTAATGCAGGACTAGCAGTCTGCCCATACATGTTTAAAAAAAAACCCCTCTCTTTTCCCCTTGTTATGTTTCAGGGATCTTCATTTGAATAGCAGGTCATCTGTTGAAGCTGAATAACTATATTGGTTGGACATTCTTTAGAAATGAAGAACGAGAGAGGTATTCATGCAAATAGAGAAGAATGAAACACAAAGCTGCAGTAGAGTTATTATGTTATCTCATCATGAGTGCCCTGTGCCTAATGCAAATGGAATAAATCTGGTGTGTGGGGGTCTTTTACTTTGTAGAAGAGATCACTTTCTAATTGTACACAATCATGCTCTTTCCTGGCCCTCCAGCTTTTAACCTCTACCAATTTCCTTTCACATCTTTACAGACTTTTATTTTCAATAGCCATTAGCTGATATAAATAATTTATCAACAAGGATATATCCTTTCTGTGGGGCGCAATGACTGTAAGTTAGGATTTTTTTTTATTGTTTTGTATTTCTATATGATATTTACTTACAGCTTTATAAGCTCTGTATGTTTTGGGCTAAGTCACTACACATTTGGTAAAATGAACATTTTTGAAAAATATTCCTTAGAAACTTTGCTGGAATGGGTGTCCACTTCTCAAATCCATTCCGGCAAAATTGATCCTGAGTAGCAGTGCTTCATCTTGTTTCATTAATTGCAAATCATTACTACCCCTTCTGATATTAGTCTCAAATATTCCTCTTTCACACTCTTGTGCATGCGTCACAAAATGTTCTCTTCAGACATAGCAAACCTTTACTTCTCATAGTGTGCTAAATTAGCTGGAAAGATTTAGGAATGGAAAGTGAAAACAGACACAAAAGGTAAATTGACAAGGTAGTTGTAATGGGTCTGTACAAGTAATTGTGATTTTATTGGTAAAGTGGGTGGATTAGGCCTCCATTTCACACATCATAATTGACATATTATGAGACTGGCAGAGATGGCAAGCAGCCAACCTTGAGAGTGTTGGAAAACTGAGACCAGAGGGAATACTTTGAAGAGAGCTGGAATGGACTAGGTTGGTAAGATTATTTTTTTTTACCATAACTAAATCACCTGCACTAAAGGAATGGATGCATAAAAGAGCTCCTCCCAAAAGGCCTTAAAAAGTAGTACAGGTCTCTTTTCTTTGATCTAATTATCAAATTACATTACATTGTGATATACTTGCATAGATAATTGAAAAATTTTCATATACATGTGGCAAAAAAATACCAACTCTTCCTATTCTGGGCAAGACTGAACAGAATTCCTCATTTTGGTGTCTTCTTACAATGAATGACATCAATATTCCTATTAGTCTGGGCAATATAAAAATATTGTTTGCTTGCTATCTCAAGCAGCTGAACTCAAGACTCAGAGAGGAGATATTTCCCTGTTCCCTTGTTCTTATGCTTCTGGTTCTGATTCTAATCACCAGCCTTTATCCAGCCCAGCATTCCAGGGTCTGAGAATTCCCAGCTGACCAGGGTTCTGTACTCAATGACAGCTTAAAATCATCCTGACTTAAAGCAGATAGTAGAAGCCTGAGGTTTTCTGAACACCTGAAATTTTAACAAAACCCTCACAGATTAATGTTTAATATGTTCATTCAAAGTACTTGAAGTCCTGAAGGGCAGCCCTGGAATTATACAGGCTGTGATGTGGGAGGCGGATGAATGATCTGGTCTGGCAATAAGGCAGTGACTAGGTTCGTGTATCAGACTTAATGTACAATATGGCTTGATTTATTTGGCGTTAACACGTTGTGTGAGCCTGGCCACATTGAACATTGCAAATTATGTTTTATTATTAATGTTGGCTGAAAATATTAATATTCTCTACATAATTCTAGGCAATTCATATCATCTGAACAAACAATAACATGTGTATATCTATTCAAGTGGATGATTTGCTCGTCAGACGATAATTTCACCAAAGTATGGCTTAGTTAGCATACATTGTTTAAGCATGCAAAAGTAGACTAACAGAAAGATATCACATTCCTGCTTTCTTCTTATCTTAATTTACAGAAACAATTTTTTACTTGTAACCTGCCTAACAAAGCAAAAGGATCTGCCAGCTTCTTCACTGCAATCAAACCATTTATGTGGTGGGAATATGGGAGAAAAACACATCCAATAATTCAGTGTTTCTCAACTTTGGTGACTTTAAGTGCTGTGGAAGTCAAGTCCACAGGACTTAAAGTCGCCAAGGTTGAGAACCACTGCAATAATTGGTGATAAAGCATTGCCCACATCTCCAAAACTTCAATCTGCATATTATTGAAATATCTGGAATTTGATAATAAATAAATAATATGGACTAAGGTCTCATATCAAACTCTTCTTCCAGGCACTGTAAAATGTGCAAGAGCCTAAAGGAGCTCCAATGCTCACTGCATGTTTATAGCTATTATTGCAATGCTATTAGAGCCAAGTTTATTATGAAGCCAAATTCCCAAGTCTCTTACTAAGGTAGCATAAACTACAACACCCACAATTCCAAGCCAGTGGGGGTGGTACAGAAATGATTTGGCCAGCTGGCAGTGTAACTGGGCAATAATGAAACAAACACACTTGCATGAAATAAGGACACAATGGCTTTGGCAAGTAAGATTTCTTTTTGACAGAAAATGTCTCCTTTCCAATTGTCCCTTTAAACCAGGGACACAAAAATGAATCTGTAAAAGAAATCAGCACTCTTAAAAAAAATAGTTTCCAAACTGATCAGAACTGAATCAGTTTGATTCTAAATATGAAGACTATCTGACATCTTTGGAAATTTGTTCAGATTTGGTTGCTCTTATGTATATAGCAGTTATATTATTGTACTGTATTATGATCAAAAGTAAAAGCATGGTTCTGTGTTTTTACAGGATGTGGGGTGTAAAACAGAAGTCATATAACTGTGAGAGATGTGGGAATGACTTTGTTAGCCGTGCAGCTCTGAGGTATCATTTTCATGCTAAACATCTTGGGAAGGTTCATTGTGAAACATGCAGTGTAGAGATTTTATGTGGGGCTCCTTCACGTGATTCAAAGGTAAGCTGGAAGATGTTACTTTGTTCATTCTTAGTTACGGTAAGTTCTTCTTCTGCTGTTGTCACTGAATGACTTTATTAAGTACTGTATCTATCTGGAAGTGCTTTTTTGGAGTGGGGGAGTGGGGGAGGCAGCATCAGAATACTATTGTACTAGGAGCACACTAAACCCAAATTGAAAGATCAGGATTGTTTGGTTGCTTTCTAAGCATGATTGATTTAAACTGGGAAGCTGCCTATGAAAATATGAACCACTAAACAACCTCCGACTCATTAAGTCATTGTTTCAGAGATATTTCTTACTTAAAGAGAGAAACTGTTAGATCGGGTAATGGAAAGGCACACTCAGGCTAAAGGCAACAACAGCTCTTTATTGTAACAGAACAAGTATGTACAATCCAGCGAAGGTTGAGTCTGACAGCAGCCCTTTTATAGGGAGCTGCCAGACCCTTTGACCAATGAGATTAAACCTCTGTTCCCACCGGAACAGAGGACCTTGGTGGAAACCATTATAGCTGTAGCTAGTATCTAACAGAAACAGAATGATCAAGGGCAAAACAAATAGTGGGAATAGAAGAAACTTCTGACTTCCTGCCAGCTTGGCTGCAGTTGATCACTCTCTGGCAGCTGATGGTGGGTAGGACCAATCTACCAAGCCTCTGGAGAGCTAGGGCAGAACTAGTCTACCTAGCCCTATACTAGCATAGTACACAAAGTTACAATACAATATCCTACCTGTCAATGACTACTTCAGCTTCAACCGCAACAATACAAACTTAATGTAAACCAATCCAAACTTGATTGCAGAAAATACGACTTCAGCAACAGAATGGTCATTGTCTGGAATGCTCTACCTGACCCCCATAACTTTAACCTTAGACTGTCTACTGTTGACCTTACCCCATTCCTAAGTGATCTGTAAGGGGCATGTATAAGCGCACCAATGTGCCTACTGTCCCTGTCCTACTGTCTCCACTTATTAGTATCCATTTCCTGTATTCATAATCATGTTTATACTTATATCTGTTATCTTATACATGCCTGACAAAATAAGTAAATTAAATTAAATTTCCATTGGCCAGAGGGGCCAGTTTACTTGGAAGTCTAGGATAGGACCAGTCTACTGAAAATTTGGATGGTAGTAAACTACCACAGATTTGTTCAATTTCAATCCCTTGAGTGTCACGGGTCCCAGATTTTGGATGTATACCATAAGTTAACTTATTTGAGGTACCTTGGTTAAAAAAATGGTTGTCCTCTTTCACAGTTAAGAGTTATAGACACGAGAGCTTTAGTAGTATATGGATTGAGGCATTTTCAGGTCAACACTAGAAGCCTTCACATTCCCTTGTTTTCTGAGGTTCATTTTTAGGTATACAGGAGATAAAGTTCCCTCAAGCTTTCCATTTCCATCTGCATTTCCTCCCCTCTTTTGTAGTAACTGTCTAAGTATATTATTACTTTTACCTACTTTGAGGAGCATAAAAAGGATGGAAAAAGGAAAAAAGGATGGAATATCATTGGTATGAATTAAGGAGTGAATGAATCAACGAATGAATTAAGGGAGGAAGCTATACTAGAGTCACCCAAATAATCTCTGTGGCTAGGAATGTACATTTGTGGTCTTTAGTTATATACTTATGTGCTTTATGCCCTTTCCTGAATAGAGATAGCATAGCTGTAATTGTTCATAAGATAGTTACTCCACTTTCATTTTATTGTAATGCAGTACATATGGGGATATCCTTATGCTTACTGCAAAAGCTGCAGATGGTACTGAATGAGATGGCCGTGGCTGAGCAAACCATTTGTCAGCATACAAATTGCATGCCATTGAAGCATAGAATTCTCAGGATGGAAATGCACCTACAGTCACCAATAATGCCTATTTAGCCTTACATTTCCAGTGGAGCATCCACCATGTCCTGAGGCAGCTTTCTGGATTGTTGGACAGCTATTATAATTAGGATTTTTTTTAACCTGATGCCCAACTGACATCTGTTTCCTTGTAATTTAGATCTTCCTTGTAATTTAGATTTTAATACTGTTTTCCTCTACAAAAACTCTGGCTCATCTTCTGCAAGGCTCTACATCAGATGCTTGAAAACAGCTATGATCTACCTCCGCAGTCTTAACCTTTTTCAAACTAAATATACTCAACATCTTCCTGCTCCTGATACATTTTTCCTTCCAGGCCCCTGATCATTTTTGGTTCATCCCTTCTAATCACATTCTAATTAACAATGTCCTTCATAAAATGTGATTTCAATATTCTAAGTTTGGACATTGCTGAATAAAAAGGAATAATGATTTCTTGTCATCTTGACTATATACTTATTATTATTACTATTATTACTATTCTTATTTGAAGCTGTCTCAAAGTTTTGCCTCATGTTTACCTTGTGATCTAGTTAGATACCCAGAACCTTTCTATGTGTATAGTTACCAATATGGTTCCACCATCCTACCCTTAGACCTTTGATTTTTCCAAACCACTTTTGAAGATAGGAACAATAATTGTTTTTCTCAAATTAACCATTTTAGAAATCATGGGCATTATAATCATTTTCCATGTTTCCTCAAATGTTGAAGAAAGGAACTTTGGGACATCCACAAGCTCCTTAGCAGTCTCTTTGTTTACCTTGAGTATCATTCTTTCCCTAATGTTACTGGTCCCATCCCTTAGGGAGATACATCTGGCGGGATCCAGAAGAAGGGCCTTCTCTGTGGTGGCTCCCTCTCTCTGGAACATCATTCCCCCAGAGATTAGAATGGCCCTCACTCTAACACTCTTTCAGAAGTCGCTGAAGATGTGGCTCTACTAGCAGACCTGGGGAACCCAGAACGGAATGGGGCCTATTAAAAGGGCTTGTATGAATGTGTCTTGTTGCCAGGATGGGGGTTTGTGAGGTTATTATTTTATTATTATTTTATTATTTTTATTTTTATTTCTTTTATAGGTTGTTTTTATAACCGTGTAAATCACCTTGAGTCGCCATGTGCAAGTAGACAGGCTTTTGGGGGGGCGGGCTGACTACAAGCTGCAGAGAGAAACATAGTAAGAATATAATATTCTCAGGTGTTCAAGGCTATTTCAACAGTTTGGTTTTCCCCTCTTTGGGGGGAGGATATGTTAAGGGATGAAATGGTATGTTAAGTCTTACAAAAGCTTTAAGCACTCAGTGCAGGTTGAAAATTCTAAATCTGGGTCAAAATCAGAGAATTTGCCTTCCTGAGGAGACATTTAAAATGCGAAATGTGTGTTTTAAACATTGCGATGTTCTGATTACAGTGTAGTAAAAGTATATTGTAGAGCAGAAAAAAAGACAAAAAAGAAGAATCAAAATGATCAAAGGGCTTTCCTGCGAGATAGGATTACAACATTTTCAGGGGTTTGGGCAATAAATGGTTGGAAGGAGTCTTAATAAAGTTACATAAAATTATATGCCATATGGAGAAAGTAGATGAAAAACAGCTTTCTTGTCTCCTAATGACTAAATACATTCATGGAAGTTATATGGTGGAAAATTTGGAACAGATTGAATAACTTATTTCTTCATATTATAAGATTCACCTACTCTTTGTCCCCAAATAAAGTGATGGAACTGTTTTTGGAGGACGGCAAAGATCAGCAGATCCATGGAACAATTTCAAGGAATGGAAAGCTTCATAAAGCAACTAGTCATGATAAACATTTTCTGCAACTAGTCCTTGTTGAACAACTGTGTCTGACAGTGACCATGCACAGATATGAGAGTGAGGAAAATATAACTTTGCAACCAATTCTTTATTTATAACTTTCACCGGTCTGTAAAGCAAAGGAAACCTGCAGTTTCACTTATTGACAGATTTGCTTAATGACTGAGCAAATGGTCAAAATTATGGTCAGTACATGAGGACTAGATGGAATTCCAGTTGATACCTGCTGCCTAGGAGGAGAAGATAATGTGTCTGTGTAAAATTTGGAAACTTCCCATGAGTGTCTGGTTGGCTACTCTAGAAACAGAATGTTAGCCTTCCATGGTTTTCAATCCACCTCAATAAAATTTAATTTTTTGTTACGCTTTCTGTTCCTCAAATTATGAATTTCTTTGACCCTGATCCAGGTGATTCAGTATTAATTCACTCATATAGTTAATTTGTTTAACAGGCTGAGCATGAAGTGGTACTTGTGAACAATCAAAGGAGTTGCTGGAATATGACACTGAGAAGGGAAACAAAATTTGTCGCCATGGGAACGGCCACATCTTGTCGAATGTGCTGCAAACAGTTTGGATCAGTCCATGCCAGGGAACACCATGAGAAACAGAAGCACCACTTTACAGCCAATAAAAGAGGTGATATTTTTATTTTGAATTTTCGCCCTGAGAGCTTTCATTGCTGAAGGTCTGTGTGATTTCAGTTCTAGTTTTTAAAGTTGCCCCAGATGTTGCATTTTCCTACAACAAGGCATGCAAATTATGACCTTCCAAGGCCACTACAAAAGTTACCATGAAATTATAATATTTAGTACAACAACAAGGCAAACTATTAAACATATGGTATTCATGTTCTGTCAGGCCCAAAGACCAAATAAAGCACACATAGTTTCTTCTGAGCAGTTTCCTTTATTGCTCCTCACCTATAGACAGAATCTTGCCAAACTAAAGCAAACTATTGCACCATACTCTGAAAACTTCTAGGATGGAGCTATTTTGATCAGGGGTTTGTTCCGGCAGAGACTACTGCCAGTTCGCTCAGGGACGTACCGCACATGCATGCACAGTACAATCAAAATTGCTCTGTGCATGCGCAGAAACAAAAAACAAGATGGCGCTGCCATAGGCACCGCCAGGAGAACTGCTTTGGGGGCGTGGCAAGCCTGGGTTGCTTCCGGTTCCAGTGACCCAGGCTGGCAAGCTACTACCAAACTGGTCTGAATTGGTCCGAACCGGTAGGAATCCACCACTGATTTTGATCCTGTTCCTCCCAACCAAACTATCTAAATGTTGCTGTCTTTTGGTTCTCTGGAATGCAGCCCCTTCATCCTGGAACCCAGACAACATCCCACCACTTGTTTGATGTATTGGTTATAGACACAACTCTGTACATTGGCTGTGTAACAATTTCCAATGGCCATCATTTAATGAGTGACCATTTTCTCATAAGAACTCTGATGTATCTCCACCTTTTTTCTTAGAAGTCTATGTTAGGGTACTGATGATAGCTGTAAGTTTCAAAGATATAACTAATCCAATGCAGAATAGTCATGAATAATAATTTAAGAAAACCTGTAATTTATCGTGATTTTAATTTTAATTTTAATTTTGGTACAGCTCAAATGGCCACTAATTTTAAGCCCGAAAGCTTCTTGGAATATACAACACCAATGGAGATAAATACATTTGTGAAAAAAAACCTCAGACCCATTTTGGGTCCAATAAAGCTAGCCTGTGCATCAGACGTTGAAGGCATTATTACATTTATCAAAGAAATTTTTCCATTGCCAATAACTTCCATTATCAAGGTATTTATATCTGCTATGCATTTGTTTTGAGACTGGTCACAAAAGTACCCTATGAAAAAGTTCTCTTTTTAAATCTGGCATTCCATATTTTACTAGTTGTCCACATAATTGGATGTGTGAAAAATGTATACATTAGTTTCTCATTAGTGTCATCCATTTCATATTTTCTCTCAAGAGTAATGCTTTGCAGTGAGACTGTTATAAGAGCACTCAATTTACTTAGAGAAATATATGCATTGGCTCCTTGGAAAGAGATTTTGCCCAGAATATTTTAGTATGATATTATTATTATCTGATGGAAAATGTGGATATTCTGTAAATTACCAATCTGTGGCCCTTTCATCAAATTCTATTGCAATAGTCTGGCTCTTTCAATCTCATGAGATTTGAATCAAGGACAATCTTGCCTGTCTGTGCCAATGTGGCTGTGACTGAAGTGAATATGGGACCTGAATAATTCCTTCTTTAACATTCAGATATGATGCCAACCAGAGGTGGTATTCAGCCAGTTTGGACTGGTTCGGGTGAATCGATAGCAGAGATTGTGGGTAGACTTGTACACATATCCCCTACGCTATGCCATCCTATTTAGCCAAATTTTTAGACAGGCGCATAGGTGGAAGGCACACACACAAGCAAAGCGCCTGCGTGGAAGCCTGGCCTAATATGTGGAAGGTGCACGTCGTGCATGCAAAATGTGTGCGCGCGGGCGGGGCTAACCAGTGGTAAAAAATACGTGAACCCCACAACTAACGCCAACCCTAGATGTGACTTATTATGGCAAAAGTTAAGAATTACGCAATATCTCATGGGAAGCAGTATATACATTTTTGAATAAAATACAGCTTCTGCATCCTTTGAATCACTATTGCTTTGTGAACTTTTGAGGTCTGTGGTGTCTAATTCAATCAAGTGTTTTAAGGTTTCTTCATACATTATATTCTTTGTCTTAATCTCTGTTTAAGGAAAAGAGCATGTGGAATTGATTTGAGCAAATGCGTTCCATTCACATGTATGACAGTGAGCTATTATGCATATGGAAGCAAAATGAACTCATGGATGGGCATTATGCAAGACAGCTATATTGTATGTATTTTCTGTAAGAACCAATGCAACTGATAAAGCAGATGATAGTCTTGCACCTCCAGGCAATTATTTTTATGGATCAATGATGCATGAGAATATGTCCTGGAAATATGCCACATTTCATTAAGTAAAGCTTCATAGTTAATCATCCTGTTCTAAGGTAATAACGTCCATGCATAACTAATGCATTTAGCCAAATCTCAGTGGTAAAATCAAGATTCAGAAGATGGCAAAAGGCCAGACTGAGAGGAACAGGGAGACCTAGACATCCAATACAGATCCAGAATTCAGGAGAATGGGGCTAACGGGATCATGGTCAGATAATTGGATTCAAGGAACTTTCTTTAAGTCCTAACCATAACCAACAAATCTATACCAAAGTAATATCTTGATTAGATTAGACTAACTAGCAAGGTTCCACATTTCAAAAAATTCTTCATCAAGGAAAATTGTTAGAAATGCAGAAAAATGGGGGAGGGCTAAAGAAAAAATATGTGGCAATATAGAGTAAATTATATTGCATCAAACTTTAATGTTAGACTAAGCTACTGAAGTATTTCCGGGCATATAAGTTGAGATTTATTAAGTACATGAGTGGTGTTGGGTTACACAAGCAAAGGAAATAGAAACTGGTCCCTTTCAAAAAGCAAAGTAAAAAAAAATTGGCTGTTCAAACCGAAATTGTTTTCCAATCTCCATGAGATACTCAGATGCTTTGATAGACGAATCAACAAAGAAATTTATATACGCAAGATTTATATAATTCAAGATGTTGCTCTAAATTAAAAATTAATCAAGTGAATTCTGAGAGAATATGTCTTCTTAATGACAAGAAGGCATATTCCCTTGAAACATAAATCTAGCGTAATGGGTAGAAAATGGTCCATTTCTATAGTATAAATAATTGCAAACAAAACTTGATAGTCTCTGGATATTCTGTGCTGTGACTAGGACAATTGTCAAAAACAAAAAAATAGACAATAAACCTGTATAAGACTTATTCAGTTAGAACAGGGTTGTCAAACTCACGTTGTCATGGCGGCGTCACGTGATGTATCACAACTTTCCCCCCTTTCACTAAACCGGGCATGGGTGTGGCCAGCATGTGACGCATTTGGCCTGCGGGCCGAGAGTCTGACACCCCTGAGTTAGAGTCATTCACATGACTTACAGCAATTGCCTGTAAAGCTAGTGAGTAAATATTTGGCATTGCAAGATAGTCTGCATGATACACCATAGTGGTTTGCAATGGTCTAATTTGGATATCCCCAGTTCTAAGTTGCCTCTTTCTTTTAGAGTTGAGATGAGATAAAGTTCCTTCATTGGGCATGATAGTAAAGAAAAACAATCCTCTTCATATTTGATCTCTGCTCTTAGAGTAATCATGTTCTTAAAGGCACTTAGACATATGGCACTAGTAACTTGTGAAGGTCCAATAATCCTTTCTATAAGCAGCTTACCGTGATGCACCTGTTTTCCACTAATAGCCTAAAATATTGCAAGTGTGCAACTGGTATTTCTGTTTTGTGGTTAAAGCATTCAATAGTATGTGGGTTAAAATCAAGTATTAACTATCTTTGGATAATATTCCATGCAACAGGGTGGTTCATATGTAAAAGGAACGGACACCCAAGACTTTTCTGATGTGGACATAGTTCTTTTTAGCAAAGCTTTTGCCAGTATAGAAGACTGCCAAAGGACAACTCCAGAGGTCATAGAAGAGTTAGGAAATGCCCTGATAAAATCCTCATGGACAAGCAGGTTTGAACTTATATTTGTTTCATGTTTTTTGCTTTCTACTTTGATTCTCCCCGCCCTCCCCTAATGTACAATAAAGCTGTTATATTAAAGTCTCATTATATTTTTTTACTTTCTTCCTCTTTTAAGGTTAGTCATGCAGAAACACACAAAGTTTTCCTTGAGGTTCTATTTTAAGTGTTATAAAAATCACCATGGTCACTCATTTGACATCATGCCTTGCTATGACATGTTTGCACCTGAGTTATCCACAGGTAAGGTGTGGCTATTATTTGGGAAAGCGGTTCTTCTTCTTGTCACCAAAACATCACTACTGGGCGTTCCACATTAATATTTAGATTTAGATTGATGAAATATTTCCTGATGCTCACAATTTGTAAGGTTTGGTTTTGATTAAGATGTAAAGGTACAGTAGGTCAAAGCTGCATCGTTAGTCTTATAGATTGCTTGGTGTTAACAGGTCCAAAAGAGAGTTTTTATCACAAGCTGTACCTCTGCAATGATGATGATAAGATCCAGCTGTATTCCATGGCCTTATTGAAATACCAAGTTGAATTTATCAAAGCATCAACAGAAATGGTGAAGGACTTCATATGTTTAATGAAGCACTGGTTCAAAACTTCATTTGCTGAACCAACCAAAGAAAATAAGTACGTTGCTAGCATCTAAAGTTCACATTTTTTAGATCTTCGTATTTTCATGTTTCCCAGCTTTATAATGGGAAGCACTTCTAACACAGTAGAGATGCAGTTTACAGATTTTTATATTTTTTCCATATCTTTTCCAGCTCTACATAATGGCTAATTTATAAATTAGAAAATAAATCAAAAGCTTGGTGGCAACAGGGGAAATATGAAAAAAAAACCCAACAAATCTTCCTGTGCAAGGAATAGTTAACAAATTAACAGTTAAAAACAAAATGACATATTGTTCTTGGGTTTTAGCATTTTGACTTTTACTATTAACCATTTCTTGCAAATGAAACTTCTCTTTCTGTGCATTTAGGTTTCGCAGGCTTCCTTCCTCCTATACAATTGAACTGATCACCATTTATGTCTGGGAACTGGCTGGAAAGCCCATCTTTTTCAGCTTTGTACAGGGGATGAGAGCTGTCCTGAAGCTTTTGACTCAGTATCAAGAGATAAGCATCACATGGCACAGACACTACAGACCAAATTTTCCAATTTTTCAGAAAATGTTTTTGAAGCAAAGCAGGTAATTAAGGCTTCTGCATATTTGACTGTTCTTCATTTATAGACCCAGTCTAGAAAAGAGGAAGGACTGGGCTTGTGATATTTTCTATGCCAGGAGTGTCAAACTCAATTTCTTTGAGGGCCGCATCAGGATTGCATTTGACCTCGAGGGGGGAGGGGGCAAGGCAGGCATGGCCAGCTTGACATCACTTGTGTCGGGGTACCTGTGGTGGCCCAAGTGCTCTGCCAGTGAAAATGGGCTCCTGCTTCCAGGGCAGCCCCATGGGCCAAATCTAAGCACCCCATGAGCCAGATCTAAGCATCCCGCGCCTGAGATTTGGCCCTCAGGCCATGAGTTTGATACCCCTGTTCTATGCTCTCGTTAGTGTATGGCTGCTGGTTTACTTATGGAGCATGTTTGCTTGCTCTATATTTCTGGGTTTTGCTCCAGACACATTTTAATAGCCATCTGAAGGATTAAGTTATTGCTGCAGAAGGCAATACTGTACCAAAGCAATGGCACATGAGAATGAAAATTTGTGAAAGGGATGAGCAGGGAGAGTTGGGAGTCTAGACTGGATCAGAGGGGATGTATACATGTGTGAACATTAGGAGTAGATGGAATCAACAAGTGTCTTGTCGCATGGCATATTTGAATGCCCGATAAGAAAATATCACCTGCCAATATGGGATATTTTCTCTCTCTCTTAGGCCATTTGTGCTGGATCCTGTTAACCCAACCTTCAATGTGGGTGAAAACAGCAATGCTTGGGATGAAGTAGCCCACGTGGCCAGACAGAGTCTCCTCAAGCCCCTCTTCAATGGCATAGCAGCAAAGGAGCCTTGGCTTTTTACAAACAACTGGTGAACTCAAGTAGATCTTTATTACAATCAGCAAGGACTTCTACTGCTAGGAGAAAACCACCATATGAAAATGAAATGTACAGACGAAGAGCCATGACACACATATATTTTACTTTCAATTTCCTCCCCTTTTCAAGAATACAATAGGAGGGCAGCTGGTGAACCAGAGGAGCTGACATAAACTGTGACATTTTTTTCCTACTCCACTCCCCATATCCACAAACAGATGCACCAGCTTTTGTTTCTGCAACATTCCACCCCATGTTTCCAAGATAAACATAGGTTTAGATTTGGTAAGATAAGAAATGTCAAGAGGAGAAAATTTAATTTGAAAGCAACTGGCAACATTGGATGCAAATCAATGGGCCCGACTGCTTAGAGATTTCAGAAAACTCATATTTTATGTCTAAAATAAAATCAGATGAAAGAAGCCTTAAAATAAGTTTTTATGCCCCAGAGAAATAAACAATCACAGTATGTCTGCTTTTTCTGTGGTTTACATGTATGCAAAACATTCATTTGCTTTATTTTCTGAGAAGGGTTCAAACACTTTATTTTACAGAATTACTGTCCAAATTCTACACTTGAGGATGATCAAACAGAATGCGTTCATGAAATACACAATAGCCATTTTAATAACACTTCATTTGCCCATTCTTGTAATTCTGTATAGACAATGGATCTTATTTTAATGCTAAAATAATTTGCTGTAGTACAAGGATGACAACTATAGATGAACATTAAAAAAAAATCACCCAATTTACTTGGTATCCTACTACCATTTTGTGGCAATGTTGTGAATATATGGTTATTCACAATAATATAGTAAAATACATGATTCTTTTGTGTTATAGATAACCATAGTGCATCTGACAATCACAGTAGATAGTCTGGATTATGCTTCATAAACAATGTATTGTGATACAGAAACAGTGAAGACTAACCAGCCAACATTACTGCTAAATCAAAAACCCATGATGAGTGAAATGCTATAGCACTGAATAATTTTGCTGGAAGGTCTTAAGTTAAGCAATCTTAAAAGCAGATTACAATTCAGTTGTTAAATTATCCTTGTTTCATGTGAAGCTAGATGCAAAACACTGTTGCAGGAAATATACTGAATGATTCTAAATTATTGTTTTTAATGCCAAAATACATGTGATTTTTTGTTGTGGTATCGTGGTGGTAGTGGTGACAGTCAGTAAGCTGAGATCACCTGAGCAGTGACTCCAAAGTGTTTCGGATTTTGCATGAGAACAGCACCTCTCTGCTATTCTCGCAGAGCAATCCATCTTTTTTGAGGTTTCTGTGCAATCCTGAAAATGGATGCATCTGCTTTAAGGAATCCAAATTTGAATTTCTGCAGTCCAGATCTGGTAGCTATACACTTCAGTATTATTTGGACCCTTCCAGCATTGATTTGACATCGTGTTGATATAGCAGCCAGTCTTACCCTGCTAAGTATTTACAGAACCCGTTTCTGGATGGGAACTTTGAACAAGATGTGTAGTTATTTCAACTGTGGTTCAAAGATATCACCTTCTTTCTCTGATTTGTAGAGGAAAATAAAATAGTCTAGCGAACAATGCAGCCATTTGATTCCTTACTCAGAGGCAACAAGCTTGATGTGTTATTTCCCTAATTTATTTAGCAAATTAGACCAAAATTGGCTTCTTTCAACTACCTGAGTCTCCCCGCCCCTTTCTTAGGTCAAAAGAAATTGATATAGATTTGCTACAACTAACTATATTTAAAAAATATTTCATTGGTTTTTGAGAACACGTCACTATTTTTAATATGAAAACTTCATTGTTCTCTATTTAAAAAGACTAGTAAATTTACACAGTTTTGGTTTTTTGCATATTGCAAGGATATTATTTCTTTCTCAAATGTCTCCCCAATGAATAAACTCAATTAGTACACTGAAAACGCTGAGAAACAATACTTAACTAACTGTGCTTTTAAAAGAATTTAGAAGCCTAAATGTTATTATTTAACTTAAACAGCTACTATAAAAAGTCCCTCGGTCTATTCTCAAATTGTATTATGTCAGTTTTAGGCATTGCTCATCTGATGAAAGAAGGATAAACTGAATCCTACATCCTTTCCTTACTTCCTGGGAACTTTAGTTTGCTATACAAGGAGTCCTTTTATACTTGGGATACTTTCTTCTCATCAAGGAAGAAATCGGAGACTTTCAGCTTAGTACATTACACGGTACACTAAGTAAAGTAAACAGTTACTTCTTATTGATCTGATTAACCAAGATGCAGCCATACAATCATCCCATCTCTCAAATGTAGGCTAACGACAGCCACTGAGAGCTAGGCTCATGCGATCATCATTTGAAGAGGTAGTTGCAGAATCGCTGTACAGCTGACTCAGTGCCAACCCAAGGATTTCTTTTTTTTCTTTGTAAAACCGCAACTCTTGCCCGGCTTTCCTCGCTTCTTCGAGCTCTCTAAGTGCCACTTGTAGCTCTTGTGATATAATGCCCGGAATTTCTTGCTCTTTCATGAGCCAGTCCAGTGCCATATGACTTCTCATCCGTTCATCTAAATTGTATTGGGAATAGTAGGAAATCACTTCCTATGACCCACCCACCCCAAAAAGAAGAATTAGGAATCAATATAGAAAATTAAACACATCCTAAAATATAGATGCTGGCGAACCAGGTAACCTATCCCACCAAAGAAACATGTCATGAACTGCAGTCCTAGTTCTGTAGGAGCTTTATGAGCAATTAAGAGGGCTGTGAGCCAGTCTGATGTAGCGATTAAAGGTACTAGACTAGAAACTAGGAGACTGTGAGTTCTAGTCCTGCCTTAGGCATGAAGCTAGCTGAAAGATTTTGGGCTAGTCAGTCTCTCTCAGCCTTAGGATGAAGGCACTAGCAAACCACTTCTGAAAATATTGCAAGGAATACTGCAATGTCAGCCATATGACATAGGGCAGACCAAGAAAGAAAACCCACACAGGGCTAAAAATACTTTTATTAAGATTGGCTATAGTTTCAAAATACTGCAGGTCTGCACTTCCTTCACCTGTCAAGGTCATCCTTTTTTTTTACTTCATACAAGGCAACAGTCTCTGAAGTCACCAGGAGTCATCACTGACTTGAAGGCACACCCCAAAGCCTTAGGTTAATGGATAATAAGGACAGAATTATTTTCTAATGCCATAAAAGTAGACATTGTATTTAAAAGATCTTAAAGCTCTTTTAATTATTGCTTTTGTATTTCCATATCTATTTGTTCATGATCTGCCATTTTGCATGCTTTTTGTCTATGTATAAAATCAATTACCAAATGGTGTGCAGGCTTGTGTTAATAAGGGCTGCCATGGTACTTTGAAAATGGGATCTTTTATGCTAAAGAATTAACATTTCAGATTTTCATCTAGATACAGTATTATTAGAATCCAGTCTCTCTCCAAGTGGGTTCCTCCTTACTACTTTACCATCAGCAAAAACTGAAGTTAGCTGTGATTGTTAATTAATTAACAAGTAGTAATTACTTACAGTAATAATAAAAATGTTTATTGGACTGTATGACATATTTCTCAGCATCCATTTAATATGAAATGAATTTTGCCTACTGAATTCTGTTTACTACCAACATAAGCCAGAACTATCTATTATTGAAATCGGAGATTTCTTTTGTTTATTTCATTTTTTAAATGTTTGGTGTTATGTATATATGTTTTACATTGTTTATACATGTAGATCATATTCATTCCATCCCAACTCTTGTCCACAATTTCTGATTATGCATTTTTGCAACATTTTTCTTGGGAGGTCTCCTCCTCCATATTGTATTGTCAATGATAGCTCTCCTGAGCTGTGATGCCCAGTTCATGTCTTAGATGCAACACTAATTACAAACAATGGCAGTTGGAAAAGCGGTAAATTTAAACTAAACATTTTCTAGCAATGGAACTTGAAAATTACTAGTCGGTTGAACCAGACCAACCACAACAACAATAATAATCTCTCTCTCTCTCTCTGTGGCTCTGTGTGTGTGTGTGTGTGTGTGTGTGTGTGTGTGTGTGTGTATGCTCCACCGTAATTCTGGAATGCCTCAAGCAATTTCAACCAAACTTGGTACACAGATAACTTACTCTCTGAAAACAAATACTCTGGGGGCAAGACATCCCTAATAGCCCTTGGGATGTGTGTTCTAATAAGATATAGCCTGTTGTGCCGTAAAATGGCTATTACTGTACAGCACAGTGGAGTTGCCATGGTAACAGCTTCACAGTACTCCACAAGGGGGCTCCCTCTGGTAAGGGGGAAATCCAACATTAGCATTGTGGCATGGAAGGAGGGTTGGGATAAATAAATATCCAGGCAGCACCTAGTTTTCAGCTAGTTACTTATAGGAAAGAGGAAGCATAGCAGAACTTCAAGTAGGCTTTTCTAAAATGAATGCTGGGAATAACTGACAATTAGTATTGCATTTTAGAAGACTACTTACTTGCCGAGAACATTTAGTTTCACGCAGGGCTTTAAGGCTTCCATTCCAGTGCAGAAGTTGAAACACAATCATAAGCTCCTAAGGGGAATGGGGTGTGGAGGGGAGATAACATGGAGAATCTGGTTTCAAGCCATGTTTAGAAAATGTAGAGTTTTATTAACAATTAGCTATTCGGCAGCATTTTTGAAGTGAAAATTTTTGCAAGATTTGGTTTGTAAGCAATGGATTAGATGCAAAATTACACTTCTTGCAAATCACCCTAGAAATACTACTATACATTTTGGTCTAGAGCAGCGCAACTCTATTTCTCTGTTTTTACAATTGGTGGTTTAACTCTACAGACTTCTCCATTTAAAAGTTCATTGCAGACATCAAATCCTTTTCCTATTAGAGTTGTACTATCACACACATTTATTGGATGTGCATCCATTGAAAGAAATGGATTTTGGGATGCTACACTATTTTATTGCTTTTTACTATAATACATTAAATTAAATTAAATAAATATTGCTTTTTTCTCTTATTTCAGTGCAGTGATCGTTGAAAAAATAACGGTTATGAAGCTATTGTGGTAGAACCATGAGTGTTGCAGTTGGATTGCCACGGGCCTAACACAAAAGCAAATGTTTTCAATGGTCCACTATGCAAAAGTTTTGTCATTTATTCCAGTAAAACACAGTCTTCTCTGGATCTGGATATTCTATTCTTAGCAACAGGAACCCAAGAAAAATAGAAACCAAGAGCAAAGCTGTAAGAGCTAAACTTTTAAAGGAAGTTTGTTCATTGGACCGATATGGTTAGATGGAACATCAAAACAACCAAAACAACCAAGAAACAAACCAGTACATATAAAAATCATCCTGTGTATCTTGACAATTCTGGACAAATGAATCACATAAAGGCCACCACAAATACCTGAAATTCTAGCATTGTTTTCCCCATGTTTGATTCTAGCATATAATGATATGCTCCAATACTTGTGCTTGGATCATCTGCATCATTTAAAGTACCCTTGAAAGGAGAAAGATAAATTAAAACTGAATTATAAAAGCTCATTTTAAGTGGGGAAAAATGTATTCAGTTTTTACACCTTATTTAGGCATGAATCTTTTCCAACAAAAGCAATGAGATACTTTTTAATGTAACGTATACGCATTATATAAAAACTAGTTTAAGCCTTAATTAAGTGTGCAGGTAGTCCTTGATTTACATTCATTTAATGACTGTTCAAAGTTACAATGGCAATGAAAAAAGTGACTTTTGAATGGCTTTCACATCTCTGATCGTAGTAGCATCCTCATGATCATGTGATCAAAATTTAAGCACTTGGTAACTGACATGTATTTATGACAGTTGCACTGTCCCAGGGTCATGTGATTGCTATTTAGAATCTTCCCAGATAGTTTCCAACAAGCCAGATTCGCTTAACAACTGCAGTGATTAAGTTAACCACAGTGAAGAAAAGGCAATAACCATGTGGGGCCCAATTCACCAAACAATTGTCTTACTTACAATAGAAATTTTGGACTCAATTGTGATTGTAAATCAAAGCCTACTTTACTTTCTTAGCATTTATACGTATCTTCCTTCATATTTAAACAAGAAATATCACAAGAATTGTCCTGTTAGCAGTTGTGGTCTGATATAAGCTAGTTGTGGCAGATCTGCTTTTCAATTTCTCCTGGACAGCAGCAGATTTTTAAAGCAAATATTTTCCGTAAATGAGAGAATCTACCTGGTCTCTTCAAAGCCAACTTTCCTAGCTATTACTCACTTATTTAGTACATGCAACTTAGTGACTCCAATTATTATAGTAACTCAGAGAATAATAATGTAATAGATCAGAGGGGTTTGCAGGAGGAGACAAAAAAGTCAAGATGGAGGCTGGAATCACACATTGAAAGCACAGTCCTTTTCACATGTAAAAAATGGTGTGTGTGAATGTGTGTTCACAGCCACTATATTGACCTTTGCCCCAGAAGAGGCTCTAGATGAGAAACAGAACTGCACTTATATGCATTTTTCCCTTTCCCTCCCTTGTACACAAAAACCTGGTGTGAGAAAGCTACATGTTTGTGGGAGGGATAATACCTCCTGGAACCTTCCTTTGCGCTCTCTGCCTTTCTTCTTCTTCTTCCCTTTTTATGAGGGCTTTAAAGTTCAACTCAAAACTATTGTTGTAAGCGGACTTGTGGAGTTTGTCAAATTGCCCGAATCAAAGCTTTAAACCAAGTGCTATTGTTTTTCCATTCTGCGGCAATCATCTAAGATGAAATAGTTGCTGATTTTTTATTTCCTTTCTCTTTCTAACAATCTTTCTGGAGAAGCCGTGGAAAGCTGAACAGCGCATTGTTCCACAAAATGGTTTCTGCACTGGAACCGTTAGCAGATTTATAGCTTTGGAAATGCAAGAACGTGAGCATGCTGCTGCTACAATATTTATGCTGGCTTTTAAATATCCCTGAGGACAATGGCTTAGAACTCTGGGATTTTAGGCTTTTATCTTAGAAAATTTCCAATGGAAAAAAAAATACATATTGCACGAAATGAATTTTCTTTAGAAAGTCACATGTAAATTAATAATGGCTTAGTTTGCCCAAATGTATAGCATTGTTCTCAAAAATAGAACCGGACTCTTAAAAGCCCTTTTCAGGACTTGCAAAGAGGTTTGAAAAGATATATTTCTTTCACTTGCAAACCTCCTCTACTTTATACATTCACCATAATGTTAAAACACTTTCTCCATCTACCTAGAGTCATACATGCAAAATGTTTAGTAGGGGTGGGAGAGTGTTATATATTTTACCAAAGGTCACCCCTTTCCAAGTAATTCCAGTCCACTTGTTCTTTTCCTATCAGAGTTTCTTCCATAGAGAGGGAAATATTTCATTATGTTTGTTGGAGACTAAAGTAATATATTCAGCAGAGGTCAGCATATTTATTTCTTTCTGTAACTTTTGCGGCATTATTGATTAGATTACCCACATGCTCTAACTGAAATAGATTTCTGCCCCTACTACCAATAACTGTAATGGCTCCAGTAAGATTATCTTTACCCATCAAGCCCAAATTCATTAGATATACTTCCATCATGATGATGGGGATGGAGAGGAGATGAGTTCATTGTCTCTCCTTCTGTTATTTTATTTTTGACTCACAGAGGTTGGCAGGAACCAAGTGTGTCTATTGGCTGCATAATTAAAATGAGCAACTTTTTCTTGTGTTGTGTTTGAATTGCACTAAATATTGCACCCATTTACTCCTTCCGCATTAATTTCTGAAGCTATGACAAGGCATTCTAAAGCCTCATATCACCTACTCTTGTTATATGTATAGGCTTTTATATATACATAGTTAATCGTCCTTTAGAAATATTTGGAACACCAAAACCAAATTATATATTTCTCTTCTAATGTTTACTTGTGCAGCATTAAAAAACTGGAATCTTTGGCTAGCATAGAAAACTTATAAGGGTATCTAACTGAGTTTTAGAACTGTCTTATTTCAAGGGAAGGAATGGATTTAATGTTTAATAAATCCATAATATAAAGAATATATATATTAAATCCCTATATTATAAACTTGCAATTATTTGATGTTTTTTTATATCTTTATAACTAGGAAACATATACAGTGCCTGTTCAAGAAGAGCATAATGATTATTTTAAAAATTATCTATTAGTAAATGCAGAAACTTCCATGATGGGACACAGTAGCTGATGACAACATACGGTAACTGTAAACCAACACATGAAAAATATGGAGGTAACCCCAAATGCAGATGTTAACATCTGATTCTGTTTCTGTTTCACAAAAGCTCCTGCCAACTTATTTCCTTGCCAGAGGCAGTTAAATAATAAAGAAGAAAGGACAGAAATATAGCAAAATGAATAAAAGGGCTCAGATAATTCATACTTCTGTTTTAGCCTTTGGGCCATTACTGACTTTCCTTATATTTTATAACTCATTTAAAGAAAGTATATATTCTCTGAGGGAATGGCAGGATATCACTAGAAATTTTTAAGCATTTGTCTTAATAACATTAACATTAATTGATACACTAAGTATGCATGAGTGACTATTGAGTGTACATATTTTTATTTCATTGCTTCAATGACCTAGTGATTCTAATATTCAGGGTTATGCTTGGATTATAAACAATGTTCTACTTTTTATTGAGAAGAAAATACATTTTCTTTGTTGAAACCGGATAATCAAGGCACTGATGTGACTCAGAGCAGATCTAATCAACTTTCTGAGTCCTATTTTTGATGAGTGCTCTACACAGCATGAGTGAGTGGTATTAGCTCCAGTAAAATGTGTCCAGCATATCTCCTAATCTTTTTTAGAGTTCAGCTTTTCAGAATCAAATCTAATCAAAACTTTTATTTAGGTTTTGGTGCCTATTTTAGTTTGAATCTTTACAGCTTTATTTCAAAATGGGTAATGGTGGTAGGAGCCCAGGTTAGCACAGTGGTTAGAATGCAGTGTTACAGGCTAACTCTGTCCACAGCCTGGAGTTTGATCCTGATGGGTTCAAAGTTGACTCAGCCTTCCATTCTTCTGAGAATCTGTAAAATGAGGAGCCAGATTGTTGGGGGGGGGGGATATGTTGACATTGTAAAATGCCCAGAGAGTGCAATAAAAACTATGGGGTGGCCTATGAGTCTAAGTGCTATTGCTATGGCTGTTGGGATATGTCAGAAGGATAAATCAGAGCCCACATGCAGTTTGTGCCTCTTTTTAAAATCACTTCGAGAGCACTAGATTCCCATATAGTTCACTTTGATTTTGCCTCTCTATATCTCATCATAAGCAAAATGTAATTGATGGTGTAGCATTGGTGAAATATAGTATGAGTGTCTTAGATCTGAACACCTATTTTCCCATTTGCAATCAAACAAAAATGTTCAACTCTACATCCCATTGACATCACCATATCATCACCATCTTCCCATCTCTATTGGAGAAGTACACTTTTAAAGCCTAACTGCAGCTCTGAATTTTTTTTAAAAAAAAATCCTTATTTCTGGCCCATTCCTGGACCGACAGTCCCTACTCACAGTCACTCATGCCGTAGTCACTTCCCGTCTTGACGTGTTGGTCTACATGGGAGCCCCATGTAGACTAATGCGCTCTACATGGGTCTCTCCTTGAAGAACATCCAGAAGCTCCAGTTGGTGCAAAATGCAGCAGCCCGCATGGTTTTGTGTGGACACATGTATCACCTCTCCTGCAGAAGCTGCATTGGTTGCTGCTTTGCTTCTGAGTGCAATTAAAAGTGCTGGTTGTCACCTTCAAAGCCCTTCGTGGCTTGGGACCAGGTTATCTGAGGGACCGTCCCTTGTCGGCCACATCTACCCAACCCATCAGAGCGGGAAGGCAGGGAATGTTGGGAAGCATTGTTTTATATTTGATGAGACATTCACCATAGTGGCCAAAATGTATCAATTGAGTCCCTCTCATTCTGCCCTTACATGAATAATTTTCTTCCTGCTTGTAATTTTATCATAAATACAGTACATAGTAATACAGCACACAAAATTATGGCTAATACTTACACTGGTGGAAGACACAGCTTCTTGGACACTCTCCATAATGAATTCCTTTGTGATCCTGCGACAAGGCAACTCATTGAACAGAGAATTGATAAGAGCCACTTTTGCAGCATCTCGTCGTGCTTCTGCCCTACTCAGGGAACACTAAAATACAAATAAACATAAGAACTGGGGCAACATATTTCCCAGCTTTTATAAGATGAGGTTGTCCTTATTGTACTTAATACCAAAAAGAATAATACTTGATGACCTGAAATCTTGAAAAGAAATCATTCTTCTGAGATGAGTCATCATCAGCTGAACGGTCCCACATGGTTGCCAGTTTTCACTTCTTCTGGGGTTAGAAGAACCATTTTGTTTCTTTGTAATTCATGTGGAACTGCTTGTTTTGTACAGACTCCAATAATACTCTGAAGCTTTGGTCATTTACTCATAAGAATAACTTAGACAGCTGCAAAAGGTGTTGAAAAGGGCAGCCAAAATAATCAAGGAGCTGGAGCACCTTTCTTGTGTGGCAGGACTAAAATATTTGGAGATTTAAAGTTTAGAGAAATAGAAGTAATGGTGGGGAAGTGAGATTTATAAAACAGTGCATAATGAGAAGAAAAGGCACATTCTTCCAGTCAGGTGGAATATTTAAACTCAAGGCAAATGCAATGAAGTTTATGGGCCATATTTTGAGACAGGTAAATAGTAACAACAACACCATACATATTTGTATGCCATGGCAAATCATAATTATGAGGATTCTGGCTTAGCAGAAAAAAAGGACTAAGTTAACACATGATATTTACTCCTACTATGCCTTCCAAGTGACAATTTAGGAAGCAAAGTATAGACAGCTTGGAGGCTTGTTTACAACTACAGAAGTCAGAGTGATATCATATGCACCGTGATGCTTGTGCAAATGAAATTGCAATTCCTCACTGATGTTTCTTGCTTGTCCTTACAAGCTTGTTCACACTGTCAATAGTATCCCACATTAGTTCCACTTGAAACAAGTCAGGGAAAGCATCTCTACCAGGGGTGTCAAAGTGGTGGCTCATAGGCCAGATGCATCACATACAGGCCACGTCCACCCCAGCTCCATGAATGGGAAAAATGTCATGAAATGTCCTGTGATGGCAATGTGACGCGATGAGTTTGACACCCATGTTTTATACCAAGTTTATTTCTTTGGATATCTAAAAAAAGCTATTTAACTATTTCATATGAATTTTATATTTTTAATTTTGCATTGTCCAGAGAGAGTGAGATGAGAGGTCTGAACATTTGATTAAAAGTTTTTTTTTTAAAAAAAAAACACCTAGTTTGGATGGCCCAGTAGACTATGAATAATACAAGTAGACTATGAATAATTGGTTTATTGGTGTCCATTTCAAAGAAACTAATGGGCACAATCCAAGCAACATGTGCTAGCACTGCTGATTTCCTCCTAAACTAGTATTCAGGAGATTCAGGTTGAATGCTGGCTCACTGCCTTAGTTATGGGAAAGACTACAAAGAACAGGTAACAAACTACAGATAGGCAGTAACTGTATGTAGTTTGTTAGTCCTACCTACTGTTGTTTTCCACAATTTACATAGTCTATGGTTAATTGGATAGTTAAAGAGAATGGCTAGTATTTGTTTTTGCTACATTTCCTAAACGTGTCTAATCTTTTTTTGAATACCATCTAAGCTCATTGCCACTGCCAAATTTTTGCAATGCTGAATTTTGCATAAGTCTAATTTAGTAGAGAAACACATGTTTTAACACTCCCTTGATGCAGTGAAGACTGTTCGTTCTTCAGTGTGATTAAATATTGGTAGCATTGGTCTGTGCTTGTTATAATTGCTTGCATTTTCCCTTAAACAAAATCCTTACAAGAAAGATAAAATTCATTTTCCTTCCTACTTGCTAGTTCAATATATTTTGAAAAATCTAAAAAGTCATGTACAAAGACTCCTGAACAATCTCTGAAATTTTTCTTGCACATCTTTTACAATTTTCTTGAATTGCCCAAGTCAATGTAGTTCACCAGTTTTCTTCTATTAGTTTTAACCTTCTCTTGTGGGTTATATGAATATTTACTTTTTCAAATTCCTAGACAAAATTCAGAACTGCATGCTTTTAATAATAAACCTTATAATAGAAACCAATCCAAACAATTTAGATTTAAACCATATTTGCAAAGGCTAAACCCAGTAAAAAGGCAAGATAAAAGAAACTATTTATTTTAAGTACGACCAGCAAAGTAACAGATCAAAGAGACGGCATAGATTTAAAAGCAAATAGAAAATCTTTTCAGGCTGAGAGATTTACACATCAAGAATAATTCTTACCTCTTTTTTTGAGAATAATTGGTGACACAAAAGCTTAAGTAGTTTTGAAGATTATATTTTAGTTCCTGTATCTATATTTTCTCATGTGACCTTCTTAATACCCATCCTCATATAAGCAATATTCATCATTCTGGGAATTCATGAGAACTGTGGAAATCTTAGCCATTTTTTTTCCTGAGGGCAGAGGTATTTCCACAGATTGTTCTACAGAAGTGTTTTTAAAAAGTGTAGCAATATTCTTAGGTGAAAAGAATGAAGTAGTCAGTATGAACATGAGAGAGTGTTCACCCCTTTTAATTACTGGAGGCATAGCAATACAAGGCAAAACTGGCAGAGAAGCCTGGAAGAGCCACCAAGCCCAGCGCTACTAGTCAGCTGGTGTAAGCTAGTTTGCCCCCTGTGGTGCACCAGAGATAGGCATGCAAGCGCCAAATAGAATGGACTAGCAATTTAGGCTGTCAGGACTGCATTGTGTCTAGCATCACTCTGCTAAATAACTAATTCCCACAACGCTGTCAAATAATTTACTAAGACTGTATTAATATTATTCTTATCTTCCTTGCTAGTATCTATCTCTTCCAACATTACTATAACCATGTTGCTTGTATCTTTCAATTTATGTTGTTTATATTTGTTTCCTAATACAATTCGATAGCTTATTAGCAAGCTTGACTATCACTAAGTGTTGTATTTTTTATTCTTGATGAATGTATTTTATTCTTCTTATGGACACTGTCAGCATATACACCAAAGACAAATTCCTTGTGTGTCCATTCACACTTGGCCAATAAAGAATTCTGTTCTGTTCTGTTCTATTCTACAGGTGAAACTCGAAAAATTAGAATATCGTGCAAAAGTTCATTTATTTCAGTAATGCAACTTAAAAGGTGAAACTAATATATGAGATAAGACTCATTACATGCAAAGCAAGATAGTTCAAGCTGTATTTGTCATCATTGTGATGATTATGGCTTACAGCTCATGAAAACCCCAAATCCACAATCTCAGAAAATTAGAATATTACATGAAATCAATAAAGCAAGGATTTTACATAGAACAATATCGGACCGCAGCAATTACTGCCTCAATGCGGTGTGGCAATGAAGCTATCAGCCTGTGGCACTGCTGAGGTGTTATGGGAGACCAGGATGCTTCAATAGCGGCCTTCAGCTCTTCTGCATTGTTCGGTCTCATGTCTCTCATCTTTCTCTTGGCTATGCCCCATAGATTCTCTATGGGGTTCAGGTCAGGTAAGTTTGCTGGCCAATCAAGCACAGTAATCCAACAGTCATTGAACCAGGTTTTGGTGCTTTTGGCAGTGTGGCCAGCTGGAAAATGAAGTCAGCATCCCCATAAATCTCGTCTGCAGAAGGAAGCATGAAGTGCCCCAAAATCTCCTGGTAGACAGCTGTGTTGACCCTGGTCTTAATGAAGCACAATGGTCCAAAGTCCTGTTGCTCAGTGGTCCAAAGTCCTCTTTTCTGATGAGAGCAACTTTTGCATCTCATTTGGAAACCAAGGACCCAGAGTATGGAGGAAGAATGGAGAGGCCAATCAAGCACAGTAATCCCACGGTCATTGAACCAGGTTTTGGTGCTTTTGGCAGTGTGGGCAGCTGGAAAATGAAATCAGCATCCCCATACAGCTCATCTGCGGAAGGAAGTCTATCTCATATATTAGTTTTACCTTTTAAGTTGCATTACTGAAATAAATGAACTTTTGCACGATATTCTACTTTTTTGACTTTCACCTGTATTCTATTCTATTCTATTCTATTCTATTCTATTCTATTCTATTCTATTCCATACTATTCTATGTAGGTTTCCCTGACATTGTATGCAATGTGCTAAATAAATAAATGGACATGTATGCTGTGTTCTAGATTCCCTTGCAGTGATGTACTGGTTTAAAAGAACAAAACAATTGTAGATATTAGATGCCGCCAAACAATGTGAAACTACACCAAACTGTTTACCGCAGATACTCTACAACTATGAAAAAAAATTCAATATTCAACATTAAGTAGGAACTCAGAATTCTAAGTCAGGACAATGGATTGGCAGTAGAAATGAAGTGCAGTAACTGAGCATATGAGGCATGGGTGAAAATTTCTAGGCAGCTGAGGGCTAGTTAGGCAAGGTGGACTTTTCAGAAAGTTGAGGAATTTGGCAAAGAAGATCGATACAGTATAATTTAAAAATTGTTCTCACCACTCAATGACAAACTGCATTAATAATCGCTACAGAAGTTACTCCTAAAAGAAATCAATCCTGACTTTCTTTGTAAAGATAGATACTGAAGCTGAAGCTCAAATACTTTGGCCACCTAATGAGAAGAGATGAATCGCTGGAAAAAAGCCCTGATGTTGGGAAACATTGAAAGTAGAAGAAAGGGACAGGAGATGGATAGATAGTGTCATTGATGCAATGAAAATGAATTTGAGCAAACTCCAGGAGACAGTGATAGACAGAAGGGCCTGGTATGCTGTGATCCATTGTCATGAAGAGTTGGACATGACTTAGTGACTGAACAACAACAATAGAAGCTCCTGCACATTTCCTTGTGATTCCCTTTTAAATCCAAAACAATTTGAATAGCCTTTTTAATGGACTCTGAATAGTTTTAGAAGGCTTCTATTTGCTCTGTGGGCAATCTGTTGCATGTGTCCATCTTTAGTCTGTAATGTACTGTACAATGAGTAATACAGATATGTTGAAATCAAACCAATAAGGTAGTCCCAATCAATTTAAGCTCTATTTTTTTTAAAAAATAAGATGATTTCAGGTGGGACTTCAGCATTGAACCTGTTAAATCCTTACACATCTATTAAATCCTCATTCTGTGAAACTTTATTTTCAAGGGTACATTGCATGGGCCAGATTAATTAATGGAAAACTGAGTCTTTTGATTCTTGTTTTACAGCTTTTCATACACATTCTCTTGCTTGATATTCCCAATACTTTCTATTTCAATCTTTGATTCCAGATTCCTCTTAAGATACCAATATCTTAGTACAATTTCTTTTTCTTCCATAGATAAAGGAAGGATGGAACCACAAGGTTCTAAAATATTTTTAATGGCAATTCACTATTTATAATTTTGAAAGCAGAATGGTTAGAAACTGATTTGGGCTAACAAGAAATTCAAAAAGTGATCTCAGAAGTACTGTAAATTCTCGTATTCTCTTGTCATTTATTTCAGGCTCTTCTCATTGTAAAGCATCTTCTGAAAAATGCTGCTTTTTACATTGGAATGGAATGGAATCACGTGTCCATGTATACTGCTTGGGTGATGCAAACAATGAATTCTAAGATACAGAGGCTTATTTGCTGTACTGAAAGCTCTCTGCTTGTTCCATGAATATGCTGTTTATCAGTTGTGTTGGTTTTCTTTGTATTTCCAATAGCTTTTGCTATCCTTATGGCTACTGCCACTTAATAATATTAGATCTGGATCCATTTCTTAACCAAAAGGAATGTAGGGAGTTTGATCTTGCTTTCTTTCCTATGCCTGTTTACGGACCAGAAACCCACCACCACATGTATTAGATAAGGGAATATATTAACCATCATGTATAGAAATGAGGAGATCTCAGAAAAGTGTTTCATAATTAAGGAAGCATGGAAGAGATGGGAATGAGAACAGGAAGCAAAAATGTTAGCATCTGTTTACACTTCCATGGGAAGGAAATGCACTTGCACTGTCCAAGGATCATAGAAAGTGATCTCGTAAGAAATAATTTCTCTTTTACAGGAATTTTGTATGTGAAAATTAGGCTTTCCCGCTTTCCCAATATTCTTCTTGGAGCTGTGCTTCTTCAAGAAAATCAGAATAAGCTATGACTCTTCTTTGCCCAGAGTTACTTTCAGAGAGACAGCAGAAATGAGACTGCAGTACCATGGAAATGTGATAAGGTCTCCTTTGTTTTCCACCTCCACACATAGCTAAGCTTCCTGATGGCTATTTGATTCCCTGAACCTGAACGCTAGAAAATTTGGCTGTATCTATTGAAATATTTCACAGGTATAGGAATATATTTTGATTATGTAAAAGGAGGCATAAACTCAAAAAGTTATAACTTGGGTGTATGAGACAGCTACTCAGTTTCCCAAATTCAAATGAAACTGAAGAAAATGTGGTTCGGGGGCTATAATTGAAAGATCTTATTTGCCACAATCCTCACAGCAGCTTATATGTAGCTTGGAGATTAAAGGAAAGGTATACAAAATATCACTATATAGAAACAGAAGGTAGAGACTGGGGCCAATTGCATGCCTTCTAAGAGTCAAGGATGTGGTTTCAGGAAGTAACCTAAGGCTACAATGAAGGAGATGAAAACCATATGTTGATGTATTTTAGGTGATGATTGTCCATAGCCAGTGAATTAAAGAATTCTGTAAATCACAATAAACTGGGAATAATAAAACTTAGCTCTTCCTAGTGTAGAAATAAATACCCATTTATGTAAAAAAGATCTATTATATATCTCAGAGCTTTGTAGAAATATATTTTAAGTTAGAAGTACTTAGTTTAAACACTGCTTCAGCGCTGTTTCATTTTCTAATTGTGAATGAATCTTCAGGGGGTAAAAAGGGCTAGGTTATTAGTACTAAATAGCTGGATATTTAAATAAATGGAGGAGAGTGAAAAGAAGGGACACAATTAGTTTGTATATATATATAATAAACTATTGTGCTATATAACAACTCAGGCATTTCTTGAAAAGAGTAGGCTTAAAAAAATCTGAAGACAATAAAGAGGGATAGAAAATTATCCTGTGGTATATCTGATAGAAGTAGCCTTAAGGTTGTTCATGTAGAATATTTGCATTTTGTTGCTTAATATATTCATTATGTTAGCCTCCACCAAATTTTGTTTTATACATTTATATCTTGTTCCCAGAAACTAAAGTATTACATTCTACTCTTTTCCTGAGATGAATTTTGTTTTTTAAATCGGGTATTACTATACAACTAGATATACGAGTTTCTACATATTGTTAGGTCTTAGAGTGATCTAAGGATCTTTATCTCCAAAGTTTGAGTTAATAGTCAGGTTTTAATTCCCTTTTTAAGAGAAATCTGATCAAGGAGAAGGTTGAGAAGGCAGGTGAGTCATAATGATGGAAGGAGTTATCAACTTAAGTCCAAATGATGTCAGGCAGCACTTAAGCACATACCAGCAAAGGTATTATTTCAGGATGTCATTTTAACTCTCCCTTAAAGGTAAAGGTTCCCATCGTACATACGTGCTAGTCATTCCCGGATTCTAGGGGGCAGTGCTCATCTCTGTTTCAAAGCTAAAGCGCCAGTGTTGTCCAAAGACGTCTCCATGGTCATGTGGCCGCTGGCATGGCTAAATGCCAAAAGTGCACGGAATACTGTTACCTTCATATTTTTCTACTTGCATTTTTACATGCTTTTGAACTGCTAAGTTGGCAGAAGCTGAGTTAAGTAGCGGGAGCTCACTCCATTACATGGTGCTAGGGATTCGAACCACTGAACTGCCGACCTTTCTGATCAACAAGCTCAGCATCTTAGCCACTGAGCCACCATGTTCCTATAATCTCTCCCTTACAATAGCTATAATTAGCATGATTTGGCTGTTACTGGTTTAAATATGTAAATTATATTGTCTGTTTTTATATTTGTCGTTATTTAATTGTTGCATGTGTCCCAGAGTCACATTTTGTGAGATGGGCAGCTACATACCTTTAATTAATTAAATAAACAAACAAACAAATGCAAACTTTAAGATGCCTTATGAATCAATCTTCAGCATTGATGCTGATGAAATCTTGTAGTGTGTATACAACTTTTGCTGCCTGGTAAACAAACATTCATGCTATTTATTCTTCACCAGATCTTTTGAAGTTGTGCCTAACAGTTGCAATCAACTTTAGATATCATTGCAGATGCTCCCCATGTTCTGAGACAGTGAATTTTGAATATGCCAGATGCTGGTAAATTCTGGCTGAGATCTAAAAGAACACATCAAACACTATGTGAAAACTGAGGCAATTCCATCTCCCCCCCCTTCCCTTTGCAATGCTTGAAATGCCTGAATACATTTTCTACCTATCTGTGAAAAATATGGACCACAAGATTGGTCTCTCAGAAATCAATGTCTTGCAAAGCATTCTCTCAGCAAATAGTTAGATAACAAAGCAAAAAATAAATAAATTGAATGCAAAGGTCCTATGTGTTGGGAGACTAAGTCTTATGATTAGTAGTATAATAATAGATCATGGGTAAAAGTCACTATTACATTTTTTCAAAATTCCAAGATTGGCAATATCAGTTTTTGTTGAAGGGTTATTTTTTGCTCCAGTGGCATAACTGAAATGCTTTGCTACTTAGAAAGAACAATCTTCCTGAAATTATAATTCTTTGCTAAACCCAAAATTGTTTGAAAAAAATTCAATGGATTACATGCACAACCTAAACATACAGTGCTAAATATAAAACAATGCTTCCCAACATGATGCTGTTAGGTCAACCTATTAAAACATGTGGTCTTTTCTTTGTAATATTACTTTCACTTCTCCCTAGCAATTTTCAATTGCAAGCATGCAAAGGTTTAACAAGTTCTAGAAATATTTCTTTTTTTGCTGCATTAACTTTAACATGCATTTTAAGATTTAAATTGAGCTAACTATTGGCTACTTTTCATTTTCTTAGCTGTAATACAAACTCTGAATCTTATATTCAGGTTTCCTTTAATTCATCTAAATAGAGAGCTGAACTTTCTCTTAGAACATTATTTATCATGATCATATTTCAGCTAAAATGTGAAACAGATTGCATTATAGTCAGTGGCACCTCAACTACAGCATATGCTCTGAATCAACTTTTCCCATCAATACATTATATTATTGTAAATCATGTCAGATTGATTTTGGAGTAAGATGTTTGATTTTTTTGAAGTAAGATCATATTTACTATTTAATTGTTCATTCATGAGATTTTCCTGCACTGACCTATTTATGTCTAAAAGTTTCCCTTTTTAATTTATAGCTCAGTGTACTGTTCGTATAGAAGATAAATGCATGCATGATGATACTTATCAGCTGTTGTTATAAGTTTGGATCCAGTTAAAATAAATTTAGGTCCCTAGCCTAGGACCTCTGAAGTAAAGCTCTTGATCAACATTCTAGGAACTTCTTCCTGCAGTGTTTTGTTGGTCTGCTGCAGCTGTGTCACATTCATGGATATGGATAAAATAGGGAGGTACACATGTAGGCTTTCCTTATATTGTGGATGGAAAGTTACTCACCACCGTTTCACTTATAACTTAAGCCTTAAAACAAAACATTACTGATTGGCTAGCACAATTTCTGTCTGTCTGAAAGTGGCTAAGTAAGTAAAAACAGAATATGAAAGCGGGGGGAGGATTGTTGGATTAAAAACAGAATATGAAAGAGGAACTTTTAGTAATATGTGAAAAATAGGTGAAAGAAATCCCATTAGTCACAGTAGAACACCAAGATGGTTCTGACCACACTTGTAGATGACCTCCGATGGGATAGGAGTGGCATTCTGGTTACAATACAATTTGAAGTGTTGACTCACTTCTAAAGCTCTACACGGTTTAGCAATTGGTAACCTTTGGGATCTGCCTGACCAGTAAAATCTGCCACAGTTGGCATGCTCCAAATTCCAGCTGTAAAAAACTGTCATCCTGTGGAATCTAGGTGGTGTATCTTCTCTAAAACTTCACATGGTTCATATAGTTCGCGAGTCCCTTCGCGGAGAGGGCGCGACTGATAAATTGAATAAATAAATAAATAAAATAGTCTTGGGCCAATTGAATTAGTTCTTTCAGCGGGATAGGGTCAGTGTAATGATTTACTCCTTTGTAGTTTATTCCCAATTATTATAATTATATTGAATTGGTTATTCTCCCTAATAAATAGCTATTTACTATTTTGTATTTTATTACTTTCGAAGTTGTTTTACTTTAAAGCAGAAATTGCTTTTCATTTTGGTTACGCCTGTATTTGAGACAACACAGAGATTGATAAAGAGGTAATTCTTGTGTTGATTGATAAAACAATAAAATCACCTCTGAGATGGGATTCCTGATTCTAGATACAACATATAGAAACTTTTTATATATAAGCTGATATATATATATAAACCAGGGGTGTCCAAACTTGGGAACTTTAAGACTTTAAGTCTTAAAGTTCCCAAGTTTGGACACCCCTGATATAAACATCTAGAATGAATTTAAACAGATACATGTCTAATACCTAGTAAATATGCCCACAAATGATGTAGGGTAGTAACGTCTAGTTTAATGTCAATACTAGTTGAATTTTGATTAGGGCTTTTTACAAGAATTATTTATTTCCTAAATGTTAAAAGAAAATTCAAAACCTATTTGTAATTAAAGATAAATTGAATTTCTTCATTTTATGGAAGTAAACACTTTTGTGAGTGACATTCTTATTGGTAAAAAAGCAAAAACATCTGCTAGAATAATGAATGGGTTGACATCAGGGTTCAGTGAAAGGAGAGCCAAAAGCTTATCAGATAGGCCTCTGATTGCCCTCCTGTATAGTAAGTGGAAAATGAAGCACCATTTTCATGGGTGGCTTTTTCTGCTAATGCCTGGTATAAAGGGCATTAAGAAAATAAGAATGATATAGATCCATGAAACTTCTTAGATTTTACATAGTTGCGGAGGGCAGGTAGTTTCATTACTCTCAGACCCTTCCAGAGCTATTGTTCAAATATGCATGAGAGATATTTTAATTGATTCCTTTTTTTAAAAAATTCCTTAAACACAATATTGATATTTAATTAGAAAAAGCACCCTACTTGAGATAGGAGCTAATTTAACTATAATTATTAAGAAAAAATGATGTCATTCTTCCCAATCTCTATGTGAAACCACTGCAACGCTATAGTGGCCTAAGTGACCTAAGAGAGATAAATGTAATGCTCAAATCCCATATTTTATTAGCTAACATCAGTGTATAGGGTTTTGCAAAAGCCTTGGCGAAGTAGTTCACATGCACCCAAAAGAAATATCCTCAAACTCTTAACTCTGATTCCTAGTCAGTGGAATGTTCTGCCTGTTATTGCTGAGAGTGGTTCATAGATAGGAAAGGAAAAAGGTGGCTTGTGCACTGGGTTGCATTAAAAGCCAACCCATTAATCAGTGTTATTGCTTCCACCTTTTGGAAATTGGTCTTGCAATTAGGATATTTTCCCCCTTTACTTTGTTCCTGAAACAGTCTATTAAAAAAAAAAAGTAGAGGCGCCCATCCAAAGAGTACATCAGGCTTATCCTGTCTAATCAGTCTAATTACCCTTTCAAGCCTTCCACTGATAGACTCGGTAATGAATCATATCTATCAATAAAGAAGGCTAAACAGAATGGATGTTCCATGTCAACTAACAGCATCCAAAGTGTATCATCAGCTCCTTTGTAATGCATTTAGGAAACATTAGTTTAAATGATGAGACTAATGGAAGGAGTACTGACACAGTTGCAAATGTTGGCAAAGCAGAGTGAAATATTACACAGTGATGATGGCATAACAAGTAGTAATTGCATCGTTTTTATGAAAAACTTTAAAGGCGAACTAATGACAATCTTGCCATTATTTTTCTCTCATTAGATACAAATCCCTGGTAGCTAAAAGCACTACGACGATTCCAAATTCAGAGAAATAATTCAATCCCGTTTGCATCAAGGTAGAAGAATTGTTAATACAATGTTCTTTACAACAAAGAGTAACTTTCATTTAATGACTCATTGGGTCATCCTTTCAGAGATGTTTCCTTAGCAGATTCTTCAATACCTTCAACAATGACAGAACTTCTATTTATTTATTTATTGGATTTGTCAACTGCTCCCTCTCCCCTAGGGGACTCGGGGCGGTGTACAGACAGAATAAAAAATATTATAAAAAAACATTATATACAGCAATTACAAAACCACATAAAACAAATTAAACACAAGTCTGTACAATAGTGAATAGATTAATTAATGATTAAAACCAAATTAAAATACCCCAAAATTTAAAATAACCAGTCAGGAAAATCAAGGGATTAGATCATGATTGCAATTGGGTCAGGGCAGCTAATTGGAACAGGTGGGTCTTGAGTTCCTTACGGAAGGAGCGGAGATCAGTAATGATTCTAATGTCAGGGTGGAGGTCGTTCCAGAGGGTCGGGCCCATCACAGAGAAGGCCCTACTCCTGGGCGTCGCCTGCTGGCATTGTTTGGCGGACGGCACCCAGAGGAGTCCCTCTCTGTGAGAGCGAATTGGTCGCAGGGATGTATGGGGTAGGATGCGATCCCGCAAATGTACAGCACTACCTTCATTGGAAAAATTGGGATCTATTCGGAGATGTACATTATTTTCAAAAAAGCCCATATTGAACTGTATAGCAGTGAAACCTCAGTGCAGGGAATGTTTTGTGATAGTTTGTATTATGTCATAAACTGTTTTATGATAATTTTAATGTCATAAAATACATAAATTTATGTATAATATGTTTTATAACATTTGCCAAATTTCAATTCGATAGAAGACATGGGACCCAGATTTTGAACACATTCTGTACGTTAGTTTATTTGAGACACCTGAGTTCAAAACTGGTTGCCCTAAGATGGAATACTTCACCCAGTTAAAGGTTACAGGTACAAGAGTATTATATAGATTTCCTTAGACCATATTATTAAAATGGAAGGCACCTTTCTGGGTTCTGTTTTTTGAATATTACATATTCATCACTATTTATATATGATTCTACATTTGGAAATAAACAACATAGAATTATATAATATTTGAACTGCTGGTAGCTTGACATTGGGGTGAAGGGAGAGAATATAGAGCAGGGGTGTCCAAACTTGGGAACTTTAAGACTTGTGGACTTCAACTCCCAGAATTCCCCAGCCAGCCATGCTGGCTGGGGAATTCTGGGAGTTGAAGTCCACAAGTCTTAAAGTTCCCAAGTTTGGACACCCCTGATATAGAGGGACTTAAGCTGAAAGCTTAAACTGTAATACTTGAATATCTTTCATGCTTGTTCTGTTCACATTTGACATACTTGTTTGCTTTGTGATTTTGACCTGATCTAATATTAGGTATTAGATATAATAATCCAATAATCTAGTTAATACGAAGACTGTACACTGTACTTTAAGAATATATATTTTTAAATCAGATCCCGGATGTCTACATGAAAGGGATAAGAAGGTGAAGGCCTGCTCTATGACATTGAGACAAATATTATATTTGGATTTAAAGGATCCAGTTGGTGATTGTTATCTGTCAATGTTTCTTTTGAAAAAGCTATCTAGCAACTGGCTTCCACATGTTGCTACTTTTATTAGATATATCTATGAACTTTTTGTAAATGAAAGGATCCTCCAGACCCAGAAGGTTCTAAGTCAATTGAGGAATCCCACAGACCAAAATGGGAAAGGAAGCAGTGATATCATTGATTTTTCCACCATCCTGAAGTCTCCTGCGCATTTGTTCCAAGAGATAGGGAGATCTTGAGGAACAGATGGGGAAAAGGTCTGGGCTTCCCGTGGGAGGGAAATTCCATATAGCTTTCACTAGGTCATTTGATCTTTTCCCCACATTGCCTCACAAAGAGCCATTGCCTTTGGCTCTTGTGATATTGACATAATTCTGATGAACTCAGGATATAATAAATCAGATTTCTTCCATATGTCATACTTTGTCATTAAATACACTACCTTATACATTCTTACCTGAAAGTTACCAAAACAGCTTCCTCCAGGCAGGGTGACATAACTTACAAACGGAGGCCCAGGCAAGTTTAGTGACTCATATACCACAGTGCCTTCACTTGAAAATACACCTTTCTGTTTCTGTTTGTTCTCCCAGAATTCCTGAAGCATTGCCACAACGTTCACTATCAAAATATAGGAGTGAATGTTTTAGTCACAATTCATTGCCTAAAACAGTATATTAATAGCAAAACAAGACTTATACCACTGTTGAAATGATCAACCTGTAGCCAGAAAGGAGTTGTCTAGGCAGGGGCTCCCAATTTTGACAACTGGAACATGCATGGACTTTAATCCCCAGAATTTCTCAGCCAGAGGGAATTTTGATAGTTGAAGTCCATAAATGGGAACCCTGCTTTAAGTCATCCAAGTATGATTTAGTACAGTGATGGCGAACCTTTTTTGGCTCGCGTGCCACGTGGGGGGAGCGCAGGGGGGTCGAGTGCAGGCGTGCCGCACCCATAATGCAATGCGCGACCCCCCCAGTGCGCATGCGTGCACAACGCGCAACCCCCCATTTTTACATGCTTTTTTCGCCCTCCCCAGGCTCCAGGGGCTTTATAGGAGCCTGGGGAGGGTGAAAAGAGCCTCCCCCGACCCCCCAGAGGCCCTTTAGTATTTGAAGTATTCACATAGAGTGGCATTTTTCATTTTCCAAATAGGAAAGCTGATTAGCTAAAGTAGAACTTCAATAATTATTTCAATGTTTCTGATTTCATAAGAATAGAGTTGGAAGAAGCATATTATGTCATTGAGGCCAACCTACTGTTTAGTGCATGAATCAAGATGAAAACACAGTTAATTGCTGTCTAGCCTATATTTGAACATCTCCAGGAAAAAGTAGGCTACCATCTTTCTGGAAAACTGGTCTCACTGACGAACTATTCTTACTTTTTTTGGGGGGGATCCTAATATTCAGTTGGAATCAGTATTCACTTCCTATCACTTAAATCTATTCCTCATGGTAGCATGACAGAACACAATTAATGTTGCTAGTTTCTGGGAAAGATCTGTTTAATTTGTACATATTTTAATGTGCAGTATTTTATGTTTAAAATTTTGTCATATTGCTTGCCTCATTTTAATTGTGATCCTTCTGTCATGAATAAATTAACAAACTTAAATCCATTACAGAATTTCTTGTCTTGCCCTCTGGATTTAGAGAGAACAAGTCTTGATCATTTCCTGTGAGATTATTACATTTCTTGACAAGATGAACTGGAAACAAGATGTACAGAATACAAGAACTTCTGATTAGATTTATTATAAAACAGCTAATGGAGCCATTATGAAATAATCCCAGCAACAGCTGTGTATTAAATACAAAATCCATTTATAGCAAAGTCAGGATTCAGATTCCTACATTTCTTTCTACTGTCCATGGAATGTAACCCAGAGAAGCCAGTGTCTTCTGGGTTGAGAGGACAATTTCCACCTGCCTCTTGTTTGGATAATAGACTGTTGTAGTAACAGGCTGACTGTTTTATGTGACTCTCTGCCCTTTATAGACTTGCATGCAACATCTCAAAGGTACATGGAATTTTAGTTAACATTCACATGTTCTCTTCCCTTTCATTGTAAAGACAACTGGAGCTAACTTTATTAAGATTAGACAATATGTTTCCTTCTAGCCTTCAGATCTTTTGACAAAAAGATATAGTGTGTGTGTGTGTGTGTGTCCTTCTATATTTCATGTCTTGGAAAAGCTTGTTCGAATTGCAACAGGATATAAAAGTAATAATAATTAAGTGATACCTTTCTTAATATTTCTGTTGTCGAGTGACTCACACTGTCAGGGAATTTGGTTTGGGGATAAAAGAGTAAATTAAATCAAAATGGTAACATGCATAGAAAAATAACACAAAACTCTATAGCAGTGATAGCGAACATTTCTGTCCTTGCCTGCTGAAATTGTGTGTGTGCGCACGATAGTGTGCATGTGCGTGCCCCATACCCACAATGCAATGCGCCCCGCCCACCTGCTCAAGTGCATGTGAACCTGGAGCCCAGGGGACACCGTTTTCTCCCTCCCAAAGGTTCGAGGAAAGCTTCCAAAAAATGGGACTTCTAGAAGTTCTGTTTTACACCCTCCCCGAGCTCCGGAAGCTATCCTTGAGCCTGGGGAGGGCAAAAATGGTCTTCCCTGGCCTTTGGAGAGGCTGAAAATCAGCTGACTGGTGCACACATGTGCGCTGGAGCTGACATAGGGCAACGTCTCACGTGCCCGCAGAGATGGTTCTGCGTGCCACCTGTGGCATGCATGCCATAGTTTCACCATCACAGCTCTATTGCATATTGTGCAGAGGTGGGTTTCAAATTCTGGCACTACCAGTTCACTCATGCTTGCATGTGCACTCGTTCATGGGCAGAGCCCCCCCCCCCACTACTGGTTCTGCCAATCAGGGACAATCCAGAAGCAACCCACCTCTGGTATTGTGGCCAACCAGTGTGCATCAAAGCAAAGCTCAAATGTGATGTTCAAAGTATCAGTTGCATAGATTTCTCCTTTTAGCTTATTGATCTCCATGCTACAACAAAGTAATGTGTTTTCAAACTAGCTTTGAGCTGACCTCACCTGTTTCAGGTCCATTTAAAATTTAATGGAGGCAAATGTGTGAGTGTGCTATAGCTATCTTTAGTGCATAGCTGTGTGGTAACAGAATGAAAATTTCTGATGAAGAATACCATATGAAGCCATTGCTATAGAATAGGTTCTCAATTGCTATTGAAACTCCATGCATTTTACATCATTCTTATTCTCTCTTTGCCTTATGTCATCCATCAAAATATTGATAGCTATTTCAAAAAAGTATATAGTCTGGCTATATTGAACAGCTTTATATAAGAATGCCATAATGCTAAATATTTTTGTTTCACCATCCATTAGATTATAGATAATCTAATGGAAAACCTCCAACTCTATCAAAAAGCCTTCTCCAACACGGAGCAATTCAGACTTCCAGAACTACCAGTAAGATTAGCTTTCTGGATTTGCTGTCCCAATGAATTAGAAAGGTACCTGATTAGGAAAAGGCTGTTATAAAATATGAGTAAAAAAGGGGGTTGATCTACTTGTCAGAAGAGCAAAGAGATCCAAGTAAACAAAAACTAAAATAGAAAACAGGTGATAGTAGTACCATAGAATTAAGATTTGACAAAGAAAATTAACAAAATTGAATTCTGATCACCACTAAGGGATACTACTTAAACGATTTGTCCTCAAGCCTAGCATTGTCTATGACTTAGGATCATTTTTCAAAGTTATGACCTTTGCAACATCCACATGATCATGTAATCAAAATTCAGATGTTTGGCAGCTGATTCATATTTATGACTGTTGCTTTGTCCCAAGGCCATATGATCACATTTTGTGATCTTCTCAGAAGCAAAGTCAATGGGGAAGACAGATTCACTTAATAACCAGGTAACTAACTTATCAGATGCAGTGATTCACTTAATAACTGTGTCAAGAAAGGTTGTAAAAATGGGGTAAAATTCACTAAATATGTTTCACTTAACAAGAGAATTTTTGAGCTCAGTTGGGGTCATAAATCTGCATAACTCAAATTGTATTTTATTTACTTTGACTGCATTCACAAAGCTAGGACATGCATAATACATACATACACGAGTTAGTGCCCTTAGTTTATCCATTAAGAGCCGTGGTGGCGCAGTGATTAGAATGCAGTACTGCAGGCTAATTCACTGCTCACTCTAAGAGTTTGATTCTCACTGGCTCTCGGTTGACTCAGCTTTCCTCTTTTCTGTGGTTGGTAAAATGATGACCCAGATTGTTGGGGGTAATATGCTGACTTTGTAAATTGCTTAGAGAGGTCTCTAAAGCACTGTGAAGCGGTATATAAGTCTAAATGCTATTGCTATTAACACATAATTGATGCATTACTTATTTTAGAAAGCTAAAGACATACAAACTTAATTATGGCTTTGAACAATTTGTTTATGGCTACTTACACATGAGTTACCAACTTGTTTCAATTTATAGAATAACAAATGATCAAATGATCAATATTAAAACTGAAGAACCATTACAGAATAACTGCTTTTCCAGTAGAGAAAGCACTACATTTTCTGTGGGCTCTCCATTCATGACATTTATTCATTTCTGTGACATTCTTTTTGTGCATTATTCTACCCTAGACATATTAGGCTTGAGGTTGTAATATGGAACAGGAACAAGATGTGTGAATTAGGAAAGCAAAATTATCCTGTAGACTAAGAATAGAAAATTAGCTCTTTTCTTTTTTTCTTTCTTTTTTTTCTTATCTCTCTCTCTCTTTTCCCCTCCCTCCCTCCTTTCTCTCTGTTTCTCATCTACCTAACTATTTACCTACTTACCTACCTGTTTTCAAGCAGTGTCACTACAAGGCTTTGATATTTTGAAGGACAAGCATCTTGACCATTTTTTCACAAGTCATTACAAAACAGAGAACATCTAATAAAATGATGAAGTTAGATTGAATTTTTTCACTACATTTTGGGAAAGGTTTATTTTTCAATGAAACTATTTCTTTTATCAAGTGTGTAACCTGGAACCTACCCCTTCCTCTCCCTTATATTCTGGTTGATAAAATAATACAACCCCAATAACATTTTTCCTTTGCCAAAGAGTTGCTTTGGAATAGTTCTGTTTAGGATTGCTTGCAAAAAAAATGCTTTCAGTGGAGGTTTATTGCTAGGTCAGTGCCCTTACCAATCAAGTGGAAGTGGGCCCCTTGGAAATCAGCAAAAATAATGGAGACTTGCACTGGATACATAAAGCATCAAAGAGGCAAAGAAGACAATAGTCTCAGGTTTAAATTGCAATAAAGAGACCACACAGAAGTGAAGGAAACCACCCGAGGAATAAATTGTTAGAACTGATGGAGGAATGTTAGAGCAGAAGCCTATTGCAACCTTCCTAGCTGTGTCTGGAACTGAGACAATCCGGGGGCTCTTTAATGGTCAGAAGTAAACCATTTATACAGAAGACAAGCAGTATATATTTCCTGCTAAGTCAATTGTAAAAAGACTTTTCAAGAGAAAGGTTGTTTTATTTAACTTGTCAGATTAATATTAAATAACCGTTTGACTATTGAGTAGGAAAAATAGCAGCCTTTTGGAGTTTAGTATATATTCAAGGTCCCCTCACCCTCTTTTTTTTTAAAGGAAAATTCTTTAATGCAAGGCTACTAAACTTGCCCCCCATTTCCTCAATCAATCTACAGCACGTAATCAGTAAAATTAGGTAATTTAAACATATATAACTTTAATGTTCCCCTTCTGGCAGCTGCCTCCCATTAGGGGCTATAATTTAACAGACACCTCACACTGAAGCTGCAAAAGGTGTTCTCAGTTCTGCATGCACACATTAAATGTGTATGAAGAGAAAAACGCATGCTGAAATAGCTATATGGATACAGGAATAACAACAAAAGCAAAACAGTTTATGTACTTTGATGCATATGCCAATCATCACCAAAAGGTTTTCATTGGCTTACAGCAAGCTGAAATGAATAGGATTAAAATAATAATAATAATAATAATAATAATAATAATAATAATAATAATAATAATAATAATAATAATAATAATAATAATGTTTCTTTTATGTCCTGTGCTAAGCACATTGGGCTACAAGCATACTCTACAAGTCTCAATCCACATCTTTCCATTTGAGATTGATGTTTTTCAGGTCTTCCTGAAATGTTTGGCATCATGTTTTGTTTGGCCTTTCTCTTTTGCTTTGACCACCTGGTGGCATCCAATGGAATGTGGTCTTTGTTAGATTTCACTCACTCATGCCGAGCACATGTCCAGTAAAGTACATTCTTCATAACAATAGAGCCAGTTAAGTAGTATCAATGATAAAACAAAACAACAACACCCTTAGGGTCTTCATTCACCTACAGTACTATGATTTACAACTCTTTGGAAGCTTGATAAAGATGAGATGATTTGAAGTGGTAGGGTGCCTCAAAGGTGTGGGCACTATCACAAGAAAGCTCGAGTCCTAAGTAATAGTGTGATTGTTTCAGTGGTGATACCTTCAGAAAACCCCCTCTCTGATTTCTAGAAGTGTGCAGATTCAACCCAGAGAAGCGAGAAATGTGGACAGAGAGGACTGAGAAAGGTGGACAGAGAGCACTGAGAAATGTGGACAGAGAGGACTGAGAAAGGTGGACAGAGAGCACTGAGAAAGGTGGACAGAGAGCACTGAAAAATGTGGACAGAGAGGACTGAGAAATGTGGACAGAGAGGACTGAGAAAGGTGGACAGAGAGGACTGAGAAATGTGGACAGAGAGGACTGAGAAAGGTGGACAGAGAGGACTGAGAAAGGTGGACAGAGAGGACTGAGAAATGTGGACAGAGAGGACTGAGAAAGGTGGACAGAGAGGACTGAGAAAGGTGGACAGAGAGCACTGAGAAATGTGGACAGAGAGGACTGAGAAATGTGGACAGAGAGGACTGAGAAATGTGGACAGAGAGGACTGAGAAAGGTGGACAGAGAGGACTGAGAAATGTGGACAGAGAGGACTGAGAAATGTGGACAGAGAGGACTGCTAGTTTGAAAGAGGGGTCAAAGAGACATTAAGATTGAACAGGCCTCTCTCAATAGAGGGGGAGGGATACAGACACTACCTATGTGCCCTTTACAACACAGTCCTTTCAGCAGTTCTAAGAAGGTTTCACACTTATTTGCACTATTGAGGTGACCCTGAGGGCACAGATAAACCTCAAAGTGACCTCAATGACTCTCATAAAGAGTGCTAACGACCAGATAACTGCAAGGAATATAAATCCTTCCATCCTCCACCATTCAGTCAGAACTGAAGAAACTTCTTAGATGACAAATGAAAACTCTTCAAGAAAAAACAAAGGAAGTCCAGTGGCCTTTGAAAAGCACCTTTGGGACAACCATGACCTGGATGACTGAGACTCTCCATAGACATTTCCCTGAGGAGTTGAATTCAAAATTGTTCTGGTGTGGGAAACAAAAAGAGACAATAATGTTTTCTTCTATTACAGGGGTGTCCAAACTTGGGAACTTTAAGACTTGTGGACTTCAACTCCCAGAATTCCCCAGCCAGCCATGTTGGCTGGGGAATTCTGGGAGTTGAAGTCCACAAGTCTTAAAGTTCCCAAGTTTGGACACCCCTGTTCTATTATATAGGTGAGCAACCCTTAGGACCCTGACAACCATATAGATGTCTTTGTCTGCCTGCCTACAAATATCTTTTCTATCAACCTAACCATCCAAACAGATTCATGAAGGGTCACTGTAAAGAAGAGAAGAGGAAAAGCACATGGCTTTCTATTTATTTTCAATTTGAAACAGTTGTAGATTGATTACAGATGGTCCTTGTCTTACGACCGTAATGGGACCTGCCCATTATAAGTAGCGATGGTCGTAAAGTGGGTCATCACATGAGCAACCTGAATTTACTATCTTTTAAGTGGTCATTAAGTGAATCATCATGGTTGTTAAGTGAATCCACTGTCATTAAGTTACTTTGCTATGGGGCATTTTTGCTGAAAATTGGAAGCGAATGTCAGTTTTCATCAAAAAACCACAGAATGACCACAGAACACTATAAACCGCTGTGTTGCTGAACACCTGAAATGCAGTCCTATGCCCATTGGGAGCAGCCATTGAAACTTCGGAACCCTAAGAATCCTGCTGCTAGGTAGCAGCAGATCTTTCTCTCTCTGGGCACAATGAGAAAATATCTGTGGCAAACTCTGCATTGGTGACAGGAAGGGCATCCGGCCAGTAAACACTCAGCTCCACTAGGTTGCCCTGACTCCACCCCCATGCAAGATATTACTGGGTCATTAAAAGACAAAAAATAAATTAAAAAAATTGACAACTACAATATTTGTAGAACTCACAAAACATGTTCTAAATCAGTGGGTCTCAACCTTCTTAATGCCGTGACCCTTTAATACAGTTTCTCATGTTGTGGTGACCCCCAACCGTAACATTATTATATGTTTCCCATATTTTTTCAAAAATATGTGTTTTCTGATGGTCTTAGGTGACCCCTGTGAAAGGGTCGTTTGACCCCCAAAGGGGTCCCCACCCACAGGTTGAGAACCACTGTTCTAAATGAACATACAGTCCTGGTGTTCACTTCAATGTTGTCAAAACTGTGGGGTACAAAATGTAGATCTTCCCTTGGTAAATATAGTTACCAAAGGATTGGTAAAAATAATGACCAAACCAAGAGCCTGCTTTAACATAACATGACTGAAAATTTGAGGGACACCTGGAAATCTAAGAAATAGCTTGACGAAGACCCATTACCTCTCAGCAGAGATGGGTTTCTACCGGTTCAGACTGGTTCGGTGGAAAAGGTAGTGGTTTGGTGGCCTGGATCGCTGTAACCTGCAGCGACCCAGGCCTGCCACGCCCCCAAACCAGTTCTCTTGGTTTTTGCTTCTGCGCGTGTGCACATCAAGCGGGTGCGCGGAGCGCAGCCATGAGAGAACTGGCAGTAGCAACTGCCGGAACCCACTCCTGCTTCTCAGTACCCTGTAGAGTGCTCTGAGTACTTCTACAGTACTCTGTAGAACTTACAACTGGATTCCACATTTTCAACATTAGGAAATTTGCCATATTGAAATATGATTATTTGATTTCTCAAACCCTCTGCTTTACTAAAGGATAATTTCTGCTTTAGAAGTGATTTAGAGCAGTCAGTTTATAACACAGCAAATAAGAAGTAGTGAAATAATTAAAGAGTGCGAAGATTACTAAAGTACTCTTTTTGATGATTGGCTCCACTTTTGTGGTGAGATTCCATTAAAATGATATTTTAAACCCATCTTGTTTGACATGTGCCTTTTCTGCTTTATTATAGCTATTTTCTCACCCTATAATCTATGGGTGATCACAGTAACCATCTGAGAGGCCAGTAAATATACTTTCAATGAAAACCTTGACTGATGATTTTCAGGAATTCACCACAAAGAAGGGGAAAGAAAGCTTCCCATCTTTTCTACACCAAATGCTTCTTGCTTATAAGATGCATCTGCTCCTACAAGGTTTCAGAGTAAAAAAAAAAAAACCTCAGTTGAACGTAGGATAGTTGCAACAGGAGGGAGTTTTAATTCTGGGTGGGCTAAGGAAGTTCTGTTCATGTTTGTTTATATAACTGTTGATTTCTGACAAACCATGTATGCAGTAACAAATGCATAACTGCTCATTGCCAGCTACTTATTTCAAGCATTAATCCCATTCAATTTAGAAAGAATCAGTATATGCAGTGTCATTTAACGTAAGAATTAAGCATATCCTTAATGTTTTGTAACGTATTTCATGATTAGCTATTTTTAAAAATATTATTCTGGAAAAAAATGTGAAACTTGAGGATAAAACTAACTGACTGCTCCTCTGTCTCCTCCTTTCTTTCTCCATTGTCTTTCTACCTCACACTCACAGTAAACAAAATGTGATATCAAAGAAGGTGCTGGAACATTCTTAAATAAACCTAAGAAATTTTGCAAACTGCTCAAAACTGATTTTCTGTAGCATTCAAGACTTTTACTTTTCTGAACTTGGGATTCCAGGATCCTGATCCTCTTTCAGATGTAAAATACTTAGTCTTTAAAAGTTTATCTTTGAATATTTAGAAGCATGATTCAAAACTAGCAAGCTCAGATTGAAGCTGAAGAAAGAAAGCTTTTAGATATTGATATTTAGCATTTTTAGAGCTAGATTTATTATAGTACAAATGGTAATGGGAAAAATAAACACAGCACAAATTGTAACACCAATTTAGAATTTCCTATAGTGAAACTAAATGCTCTATGCAGTAATTGTGTGTCTGCATGAGCACATACACTAAAATCATGTTTTACTGAGATTCTGTATTGTATGAAATGTATTAAAATAACACATGCATGCAAAACTATGTATGATCTCATATAAAGATCACAATGTAAATTGAAGTCTTAATATTTTGCAACAAGCCTTTTATAAGACACATTCAAACTACCTAGAGACAAAGTAATTCCCAATATCATATGCTATACATGAGTTGATTATTATTTTTTGCTGAATTCTAAGACAGTAAAAGCAGTTACTTAATATTAAGTCAAACATGCTACTGATAGAAAGCAAAATACCATACACAGTCTCTTAGTCTTTCTCAATAGTGAATTTGTACATAAAACCTTATGGACATCTTTGCAATGTCTCTGTCCTGCAGATTTCAGCAAGTACCCTCCCAGTAGTGCAGAAACTTTGGTACTCACAGTCTTTAAATGCTAGTGTAGGGTCTCTGTGAGGCAAGACTTGAGAAATGATGTGCTGTAGAGATTCCAAAGTTCTGTCCATCTTGAGCTGCCTTTTACCAGACTGCACCCGCCAAGTGTCCACATGCCGGAATTCTTCCAGTCCTGTCTTGAATTATGCAGCTCATTGATGAACTGGATTACCAACGGATCCCTTTCAACATCTGCCAATCAGACATTGGCCAGATTCGAAAGACCCTTCAGGGGGTCTCCCTCCCTGGCTCACTTATTTTTGTTGTTGGCTGAGCTAATTAGGGAGAGAAGGAGGCTGACTACCGCTTTCTTCTGTGAAACACACCCACCTACTGGCTGGCTAGAGAAGCTAATCATGAGAAAGGCATTCCTCTTCTCATCCTGACATCGACAGAGCCAGAGTTTGGATTTCTGTTAACTTAAGTAAGAATACAAACTCATGTCGCTAACACAAAGGGGAAAAATTAAAGACATTGACAAGGTATATAGAATTTCACATATTCAACCAGTGGTAAAATGCAAACAGATTTGCTCAGGCTATTGGCAATGCTGGTGTTTTAAATGAAAACATGCTCCGTCTGTATTTAAAAATCTTCCTTTATTTCCTGACACCTTCAAACATTTTAGCCCCACTCCAAAGTTTTTTTTCATGATTGGGTTTATCGCTGAATTTCATCACAAAATCACTTTAGTATCGTGGTGAATCTGAAAAGAGTAGCTGTTAGTAGAGCAACAATTTCTTTCATTTACATTTTTCACTGTTTTTTGTTTCCAGAAAAGAGCACTTGAGGCAGTCAAGAAGGGTAATAAACAAATAGAAGTAGACTTATTAAATGTAAAAAGGCCCAGACTTACAAATTACAGGTAGTCCTCAACTTACCACAATTGAGCCCAACAATTCTGATGTTAAATGAGACATTTGCTAAGTGGGTTTTGGCCCATTTTATGACTTATTTTTTTGCCACAATATTAAGTGAATCACTGAAGCTGTTAAATTTGTAACCCGGTTGTTAAGTGAATCTGGTTTCCCCATTGACTTTGCTTGATAGAAGATCACAAACGGTGATCACATGATCCCAGGACATAGCAACCATTATAAATACGAACTAGGTGTCAAGGATCTGAATTTTGTTCACATGGCCATGGGTTTTCTACAAAGGTTGTAAGGGAAAAACTCTGAAACTGTGAAAAACTGCAGAGAAAAACTAGCCAGTAAGTCACTTTATTCAATGCCGTTGTAATTTTGAACGGTCACTAAATGAACTGTTGTAAGTTGAGGACTACCTGAAATTAAAAGAAAAATTAAAAATACAAATTAATTGAAAGTAAAATTTAACATACTTCAATAAGAAGAAATAAACAACACTTTCACACTGCAGATTTCTTTGGCAAGAAGTTGGCTTATAAGCCAACAGTTGTCTGGATAGAAATATTCTTTGTCTCTGATAAATGAATATCTGAAAGAAAGTAGCCCAGTAGTTCCAGAGGCTCCAAGCTATTCAATTCCCCAGAAATGGGCTACTGGTGGTTATGGTTTTCAAAGGATATTAAAATTGGGCAGGCTCCTATGGAAGAATTTTTCAGGAAATCATCCCTAACCATTTCTGTATAATGCAAGTCATAAACAGCACTTAGAATTTACCTGGAAATAACTATATTGCCAGGGAAGTTATTTTATTAACGCAGGCTGGATCGCATCCTGCCCCACACATCCCTACGACCAATTCGCTCACACAGAGAGGGACTTCTCCTGGTGCCGTCCGCCAAACAGTGTCGGGGGGCGACATCCAGGAGCAGAGCCTTCTCTGTGATGGGCCCAGCAGTGTGGAATGACCTCCCCCGTGACATCAGGATTATTTCCGATCTCCGCTCCTTCCGTGTACAGTTGAAGACCCACCTCTTCCAATTATCCGGCCTGGCTCAACCGTAATTTTTTCATATTCCTCCTGACTGTCTTTTTTAAATTTTAAATTTTTTATTGTATATTGGGTTTTTATTGTATGTTAATGGTTTTAATTTGTCTAAATGTTTTAATCTATTACCTCCTCCGTGTATGTATGTCTGTGTATATATGTATGTTTATATATGTCTTAGTGTACGCCGCCCCGAGTCCTGCCCGGAAAGGGAGCGGCTAATAAATCTAAATTTATTATTATTATTATTAGGCTGGAAGAGAAATAATTTCCAAGATAACCATGTAATCGAATTTCCCCAACCTCTTATTGTTTTTATCAAATGTTATTTATGGTAATGCCTTAATTTCTGAGTATTAAAAACTCATAGTACAAATCTCTACTTGCCTGCTAAAATCCAAATCCCATTTAACATTAAGCAGTTTGGTAAACAATTGCAACTTTTGAAACAGCAACAATTAGTTGGAAAAGCATCCTGAATACAGCAAGAAAAATACTGAAAAAATTCATTCTGTGGAATGTTTTACACCTATTGCGTACAGCTGTGTTCAGATTGTTAGGAACATTCATTCATCTAGCCTACACATTTGCTGAAGTTTCTAGTAAATAAATTTGATTGGATGTATGTATATGAAACAGGAACAGTTGAGTTAATGCTTTGTATAAATGACATGTTGACCTTTTAAAGATTTTGGATATTTCAAAAATTTTCTTAAAAGAGGCTAAACTCTGGTTTCTATCTATAAAGAGACAGGTATTAATTTAAAAGTGGAGTTAGGGAACATTGATTATTTTTGGCCATCCCTTTCTCCTAAATAATGCTCTTTTATTCAGAACTAAATTTAATTGTTCAATGGTGCATAACCTTGAAATATGTGCATAGGATTAGAGCCAAATTCTTACATTTATATTTAATTTTTTAATGTACCATTTTTTCTCTTTCAGTGACTTTTTCTGTACTGTATGAAAAAGCTTATGAACAAGCCATAAGCTAAGAACCTAGAAAAAAGATGGTGCAGAATTTATCAAATCAAATAACTAAATCAAATCAATTTACCAAATTGGAATAGCAGCATGATGTATGAATTGAATCTGATGCTTGATTTTTTTTTTAATTGAGTTAGAAAATTAAATTGAACCAATTCAAAGTTTGTTTTGCAAGGAAGGAAAAATTATATTGTTACACCACATTTGGATTAAATTGATCATTTAGATTAGATGCTAGATTTATGCATACTAAGATTTAATGATATGGGTTTGATTTTTGCTTCATATAATGCTGCACTAGGCAAGCCAAATTATAATGGCCTATTTGTCAAACTATGGTAAAACCTAGTTTACTAGTGTGTGCGAATCCAAAAATCGTATTGTTAACAGCAAAACCTTTCACTTGAACTTTTGGGATGAAGACAGGTACAGTGCTTTCATAAATGCAATGTGTAATTATATTCCAACAGGATGATTCACTGTAACTCGAGCATTACATAGTGGCATTACCTCTATTTATAGGATCTTGGTCACATTCTAAAGACTGTACTGTGCCAGCTAAAATTAGGCATAATTCTGAAGTCTCAAATTCAGTATTGTTTTTACACATTCTTTGGGGTTCTCTGGGTTCAGGAAAATCTGCACTGAAATGTGTATCACAAGTGTTGCAGACATTTTGCTATGTGTTTCAGAAGTGCAGTGATCCATAAGTGAATTGTTGTCATATTTATAATTTGCGGGGATTCTGAATTTTGAGGGGGTTGATTGGTGATTGGATACTTCTTGGGAAGTATCCATGGATCAGTGATTGAATTTGGTGCTATTCTCTTTTGATTGGTCCACTTTCTCACTTTGTTGTGAACAATTATATTTTGTGCTTGGTGATAAATCACATGTGGTTTCATTGTTCTTTTGATGGCACCTTCTCTGGTCATTCTGCAATTTACTTGATCGATTGTTGCTGCATATTGCCAGTTAAAAATAATAGCAAAACACCCAAATGATCTATGCTTTAATGCAAATCTTCCAGAATCTGGAGAAACACCCCCCCCCTTCTGACCTAGGATTTCCTAGAGCAGCGATGGCGAACCTTTTTTGGCTCGCGTGCCACAAGTGGGGGGAGCGCAGGGGGGTCGTGTGCGGGCGTGCCACACCCATAATGCAACGCACAACCGGCCCAGTGTGCATGCGCGCACAACGCGCAACACCCCCCCATTTTTACATGCTTTTTTCACCCTCCCCAGGCTCCAGAGGCTTTATAGGAGCCTGGGGAGGGCGAAAAGAGCCTCTCCCGCCCCCCCGGAGGCCCTTCGGAGGTTTCAGGGACTGTCCAGACGCTTCCCTGAAGCCTTCGGAGCGCTCAAAACCACCCTCTGAGCAAACCGGAAGTGACTTCCGGTTTGCTCGGAGGGTGGTTTTAAACGCTCCGAAGGCTTCAGGGAAGCCTCCGGACGGTCCCTGAAGCCTCCAGAGGGCCTCGGGGGCGTCAGGGGAGGCTCTTTTCACCTTCCCCAGGCTCCTATAAAGCCTCTGGAGCCTGGGGAGGGCGAAAAATGGCTTTTAAAAAGGTGAACTCAGCTGGCCAGCGCGCGCATGCGTGCTGGCCAGCTGACAGGGCAGCGCCTCACGTGCCCTGACAAATGGCTCCGCGTGCCACTTGTGGCACACGTGCCATAGGTTCGCCATCACGGTCCTAGAGCATGAACTCCTTGTCCCGACAAAACACCCTATTATTTACTCTGAATTCTGCTCATTCACATCCAGCAGTCTTTCAAGGGAGGATTTAGTCTTGGCCAAACCTTATCTGGCTTGGAGAGCTGCCAGGCCAATATCTGCAAAACTTGGCAAGGAGTCTTGGAGACTCATGAACCAATTAAGCAAACTAATTGTCTCCTGCAAACTCCACTCTCCTTTCGCTCTTTTATTTCCTCTGGGAGGGGCCATTCATCATCAACCTGTGGCCTTACTCCCAAGTCGATCTGTTCTTTAACTGTTCCCTTCGTCTAGCAACTCTGTGCATGCACATACTGGGAACAGGCTCCAGCTGTTCATCTGCCTCACGATGTCTGACCCTGAAGGCAGCTGATAACTGGCATATGGCTCTGGCCCCCTCCGAAACAGAGCCCTCATCTGAGCCTTCTCCAGAGTCCAGGACTGGCTCATGTTCCTCCCCAACCTCCTCACTGTCTGAATCTGCTCCACTGACGGGCTACAACACCCCGGAATATGTACAGAGACTGTGCTGTTACTAATTTGTGTTTTTTTCTTATTAAATTTCACCAGCATGGACCTGAAGATGGAAATGAAGGGGCAATACTAAATAAGAATGACAGAAAGGAACAGATAACATGCAAATGACTAACCATGGTATCAGAAAGTAGGTTTTACACACTACCTTTGATGAAATTAATCATGGTTTGATTTACTTCCTAGGATTTCACTGAACTAAAATCTAGCAGACTGTCTAGTTGCAAATTAGAAATTGTTGTGTTACATAATAAAACTACCATATGTTAGGCTTCTGGTTAACTGTAAGAATACCACTTGAAAATTGATTATTTTTCAAAATACCACATAATTTTAATGTATTTTTTTTGAAATAACAGAAACACTCTTCGTACAAAGTTCATAAAGGGTAAGAAGTGTTCATAACACAAAAATAACAATTACAGTTTAATAAAATAGTAATTTTTGATACACATGTAACTTGTTAAGTGATTAAAGTACTTATTCCACTGAGTTTTTTAATCCCTTAAGTCATCACATACTAATTTTTTTTTGTTAACTCTGTTCTCCTGTAGTTTTTTTGAAAACATATTTTTTTTTAAAAAAATCAAAATCTTTGGGTTGCATCCAAATATCTATGCTGTTTTTCTTAAATAATGTTAGATCAAATCAAACATGCCAATTATTTTTTTATATTCTAAAGGCCCAACATTTTGGCTTAATAAACTTACCTATAGGGCTCAGCACCCTGGGCAATAGGCCATTTAGTAAAATGTTTAATAAATATAAGCAGAACCTAATTGCCTTTTTGAAATGTTCTTGCAAGATCTGTGCAATATCATTTTCATTACTTGACAGAGTTTGGATGGCGTTTATATTGGTAACCTTTGGGATTTGGAAAAAAAGAACTTTAGATTTAGTGCAAGTGTTAAATTTGTACAACTCAAAGATCCAAGCATCATTGAAAGTTTTATATCAACTATTGCATAGACCTTGAGGCAATTCAAACACAGTCAAATTAAGTAGCAGTTTGTTTTAACCAAGTTATGGACTGTCTTGAAAAGTCTTCCATAATTTATGCTTTGGGTTCAAAATTAGTCCTATTCCCCTCATATAGCCTATTATTTTAGGAATTTCTAAAAACCCACTCAGGATACAAGAATGGAATATATCACTTCAATTAAAACTTATGCAATGGACTTTCTAAGCGAAGGACCAAATTTACATAGCAACTGACACTATTTGCGTTGTGATGTCTTACACAAAGGACAGTTGCCATTTGCCTCACTTGGGTAAGACAGTCATCAAAGCACATTACGTAAATCGGTGTCAGGCTGTGAAGATGTGATTATTTTTGTGTTTCCTCTCTGCAAGTATTTCTTCAAAATAAAAGATTCGTTTGATTTGGCAGAAAAAAAAGATAAATTTCTCCTTAGGATGTCATTCCCAGAAGCTGGATGAATCCAAACTTGATTTGATATTGTACATGTTTTCCCGCCGTTGTTTGGTGTAAACATTAGCTTCTCCTTTCTGCAGTCGTCGTCTGAAAGCAGCTTTTTGTTGTTTATTTAGTTGGCGTTTTACTTTCTGTTTTATCAGTTCCTGAAATAATAGTTTATCGAAACATTAGTCTTGTTTGCAATGAAATAATGTCAAAATATTACAATCCATCTTATCCTATTTCAACCAAAATAAAATTTCTGGGGAGAATTCAAAATTATTTTCTTTTGATGTCTACAAAAACCTGTAATAGGTTAAAAAATACCAATGTACTTGAGAATAAGCAAGTCATGCAAAGATGTTTTAGATGTGTTTTGAGATTGTCTGGAAGAATACTAGTCCCTCTTGTGGCTATGCCAAGAAATGAATGCCCAGGAAGTACACAAATAGATTAGAAACTATTTTCTGAGACCCGATTCACTAGATAGGATGAAAATTTCCTTTCTTTCAACATTGTAAAAATAATTTAATGAGCACAGCTACAATACATAAATTTTAGTTTGAAAATATGAAAAAGGAGCACCTGGCATTAACAACTATGTGGTGAAATGCTAAGAATGAGTTTTATCTTCAGGTTGAAATCTCCATTTGGTTAAGTAGTTCTCTGGAGCACCAAACATACAGGTTTATAAGACAAAGAAGCGATTCTCACTGACATTGCTCCAAGTTACTTCTCCAAAAGGAGACTGGGACATTATAAAAAAGAAAGTTAAAAATATACAATTAGCACTGATACAAAACATTAGGGATTTATACGGAATGACAAATCAAAACAAATTTATATTTAAGGAAATTCGAAGCCTTTGCATAACGGAGATATCATAAAAAATAAATTTTATGTGTGACATTGGCATGATACAAAGATGGCTTTTTACCACTGGGTCAAATCTATTTCAAGGCAGAGTTTTCAATACTCTGACGGGAAGACTAAAAGAAGGAATCCTAGTAATCATATCCAAGGAAAAGAAGGACGTTCTAGGAACTAGATTATACTCTCTTCTCTCTCCAATTTCCTTTTTCCTTACTCTTTTTTCCTGCAAAATAATACCAGCTCTTTTCTCCCACTTGTTTTGCATCTCAGGATTCTTCAAGGAAAGATCCTGAAGAATACAATGCCGAAGATACAATACTGTTCTTCTTTTAATTACTTTACCATCAGTAATTGGTAAGGAATTTAAAGCATCTAGAAGACAAAGATATTGTTTTTTTGTCCATCTCTTTTGTTTGGGGATTTCTGGATTCCAGGGTGACAATTTTTGGGGCCTTTCAAACCTAACTCTGAAAATCTCTTTGAAAGAAGCGAGAGCGCTCTTTTGTTAAGTAGATTGCTTTCAATCTTGTTGACCACGATATGGGTGGGGAATAGGGGTACACAATGTTCATTTGGTCACCCACCAAAACAAAGGAGCAATTCATACCTCCCCATCTGTGCTAGTTTGGAAAGCTGTGGTCGGAAATTTGTTTAGGCGTGGAAGGGGGGCTAGTAGGGGCCTTTTGCTATTTCTATGCACTACCGAAACCTCAAAACATGTACTGGAATGAACACACATTGTATGTTTGTATAATGTTGTTTAAAAAGGAAGTAAAGCATTAATCCTAAAAAATCCATGGATGCTTTACGTTTTTTTTTTTGCATTCTCCAGATGTAGCCACTTGAAGGCACTATTGCATAAGCAAAGTATAAATCAATAATGCTATGCAAAAGCTGAAACATACATTTATAGAAATACTATGTTTCCCCTAAAATAAGACAGTCTTAATTTATTTTGACCCACGAAATAAGCACTTGGCCTTATTTTCGGGGAGGTCTTATTATTTTTGAGGTGCAGGAGGCAGCGAGCTTGGTCACCTCATGGCTGCTGCTGTGTTGCAATATTTTGGGGGAGGGCTTATTTTAGCGCATGTGCTCAAAAGCCTGTTTGGGATTATTGTCCAGGGAAGTCTTATTTTCAGGGAAACAGGGTACATTTTTCGTATTTGTGGAAATATATTTTACTTTGTTGTGTGCAGTAAGTAGATCACTGTATTTACAAAATTATACTAGAGCAACAGAATATATATATATTAATATAATTTCATCTTAATTCTAATTTAAGGGTAAAAATAACTAGAAGAACTCAATAATCCCATCAACATCTTAAGATTCAAATAGAAGTCATTTTTATTCCATTCCATTCAAAATAAGCATCTTTAAGAGGGTTTTTTTTTTTACAATTTAAAATTAAAGGTAATGGTTTAGATTTTAATTGTCCTTCGATAAAAATCATTTAAAAACAATAAATGATGTTTAAATGATTGAAATTTAAGAATAAAGAAATTGAATATTCTGGATCCACTTAAATTGGTTTTATCCATTAGTTGAAGTTTAAAACCAATTTATTTAATGACAATAGCTGAAAAAATATTTATCAATATAATAATATTAAATTTCTATTTCCTAGTAAAGATCTAAAGCATGTGAAATTATACTGAGCAAATGTTACTGAATCTGCAGTCAGGCTTGGGAGTAGATGATTGGGGAGGGGAGGGGGGGAGAGATCCCGAGACTCATTATGTAAACACTTACAGGAGGAATTGTTGACTGGCTTGTAATGCTCTGTACTGAAGTCATACTAGTGGTTCTTGTCCTGTGCTGATTGACATGAAACAGGCTCTCTTCATCCCTGAAATAAGAAATCTTTTTTAATCACTCACTTTTAATCCACGTTTTGCTAAGCAGCCTTTCCAATGCAAACAAACTGGAACAGTGACATTCACAAAGGCTGTTTCCACAATCCCAATTTCGTTAATGGACATGATGCACTAAGGAATTCACACACAAAACTTGCTGAAGGGATGGAGGTTGCTGTTTGGGTTCCTTTAAAGTAATCTGGTTTATTAAGTAGAGGCAGCCCTCAATTTACAAGCACAATTGAGCCCAAAATTTCTGGGCTTCCCCATTGATTCTGCTTGCCAGGTCACAAAAGAGTATCACGTGACCTTGGGACACAGCAATGGTCATAAATATGAACCAGTTGCCATGCATCTGAATTTTGATAACATGATCATGGGGATGCTGCAAAGGTTGTAATTGTGAAACAATGTCAGAGTAAAAGAACCCATGTTCCTCTATCATGAACTGATCCAATACAAGATGCCATTTAAATGATCAATATATATAAGTGGGAAATCTGCATTTTTAATATTTTTATGTCGGGGTCAATTAAGAAATAGCAAAACAATCTGGTGACTTTGTACCCCGCCAAAGAGTATATTAAAGGTAAGGAAGTTAAAATGAAGCTCATAGTATGGACCAATGTTTGAAAGAAACCATTAAAAATCACTTATCTGCAAGCAATATACTGTATGCTTGAGGATATTGAGAGAGAAGCTCACCTTTTGGAAAGACAAAACAAAGAAACAATACATAGAAAGCTTCTAAATGATTAGTATAGCCCTCTACCTGAAAGGTCTAAATTCCCTGTTCAATGTAGACAGATCAACCAGACCAGAGCATTCATCTTCATATTCTTCGCCAGCAGTATCTTCTCCATGAACCACTTCGTCTTCCAACTGGGTAGATTTTTCAATGTTCTTCTTATCACCAGGAAAATCAATGACAGAACTTTCAGGGTCAGCCTTCTCTTCAGTTATCATCACCTGCCCTTCAATCTGCTGTAAGGCACAGCTTAATCCCTGCAAATCTAAACTGTCCTCATCTTCATCTGTACTATCTCCGTCAGGCCTCTGCAACAAACCTTCTGAAGCTTTTTTAACCTCTTGTATGAAGTTCCCATCAAACATTTGATCTTCGCTGTTACATGAAGCAATCTCTCCTTCTGGATCTTGCCCATCAGAAAATGTTTCAGTTTTAAGAGTCTCATACTCAGGGCAATCCAGGTAAAGTAATTCATCATCTTCCTGCATTTCTTTGGTGTAGCCACTGGCTGAAATTTCAACATCAAGGGAACACTCTTTCCTGGTAATGTTGAAATAAAGTGAAACAAAAATCATTTCGCAAGTAATACTCAAAAATCACATCCCCCCCCCCCCGCACACACAACAAAAACATTGCTTATTTATAATGTACCAGTGCTTTCCAAAAGGAGAGGACGAAAAAAGAATTGTGATCTTCAGATGGAATTCTAGAAATTACTAAAAGAATGATTAGTTGTGTATTGTAATTGGACTCAATCTTTTATTTAAAGAAAAAGGGATGGAGGAAGAGAAGATGAATCTGTGTTAGATAATGATTATAAAGAAAAACAGAGGGAGATTTCCATTTAGATCAACAAAAAGTCTGAATATAAGTAAAAATGATAGTAGGAACTGGAAGCAAATGGGAACAGTGGCTTCCCTTCATAATACAGTAAGAAAAACGTTACTGAGGTCTATTTATACAAAAGAGAATGGTTGTTTGGACGTATTGCTTTCTAAGAAGAATTTGATCCATAGTTATCAATTTTAATAACATGCCCAAAATAAACATCTTGAAACCCCAGAACATACTGTAGATTAATGAAAGGAATAGATTAATAACATCCATTTATTACAAAATAGCTACTCTGAACCCTGTGTTGTCAATCTCCTACATCAGGGGTGTCAAACCCGTGTCTTCACGTGACTTCTTGTGACTTTTTCCTCCTTTGTTAAATTGGGTGTGGCCAGGGCGTGATGCATCTGGCCTGCAAATTTGACAGCCCTACCCTACATGATTAATTAAAAAATCACATTTGTATGTGAAGTACAATACATGATTTGAGTTCTTAGCAGATATACCTACAAGTGAAATCTCAATGTGTACTGTATATTCAGTACTATGGAAGAAGACTAAAAAGAATGAAATACATGTTCATGTATTAATATGCCATACAGCTTACCTAACATCCTTGAAAGTTGGATAGAGTTCACTTTCATAGTTGAAGCGTTTCATGAAGAAATCATGGATACATTTCACATCTCTGTCAAAATACCTGAATTAAAATATTATTAGAAGATTCTCATTTATTTCTGGCCACAATCTATAAGACTCTTCATGGCTTAATTAGAATAAAAGAATTAAAATATCCATGGTACAAACTTTACAATAAGAACAATTAAAAACCAATAATCAAGCTCAAGAATGAAAACACAAATTCAAGATGGCGTTATTAAATTAGGAAAAAGCTCTTGGAAACTTTTCTATCACAAATTCACATTAATCTTTAAAGTATCAAATTACAAGTAATTATTCCAACTTTCCTAGAATACATAATTTTACATAGTGATTGATGCATAAAGCCCTTTGGTTTTAATTTATGATTCTAAATAAGCTATCAGTTGGAATTTAGTGTTATGCGAACAAGCCATTATTATTCAGCAAAGCTGAGTTGCAATGCAAGATTTAGTTGAAATTTAAACCAAGGCAACTTTGTTGAGCCACATAGATTATTTACATGAAGAAGTTACTCACCATTCAGCATTTGGGTGAGAAGTTGATACCATCTGTGGGAAGTCAATCATTGTAACCTGGTCTTTATTATCTAACATGAGATTGAATTCATTAAAGTCACCATGGATCAAGCCATGGTTGGCAAGTTTTACAATTAATTCCATTAACTCATTATAAAGGGAGGCAGGGTCTTCAAGATGACGCACTTGACACCTACATAAAAAAATTAAAAAGATAAAAGCTTCATTTAGCTATATAGGAAAAACAATATCAGATTAGACGCACTAGAATACAATTGGCTGAAGAGAAAAAAATGTCACTAGAACAACAAAGAAAAGCAGAAAAAATGATAAACTTAGACAAAATAAGCATTGGTAGTTTCTCTGCCATGTCAACTCAGCTGCAATAAGCCCTACAGATACCAGCCACCCAGCTATAAATGTTAAATGTGCAAGTGTTTGTGTGTGTGTGTGTGTACATTTTTTTTAAAATTAAAAACAACCTATCAGAAAAAATACGTTTCTCAAACTTACTCACTTCTAATGTAAGCCAATTATAAAGTGTGTGGTAATGAGTCATTTATGCCAATACTATCTAGTTGGGAGACCTAGTTGTATAACTGTTTACATTAAATGGGGACAGTTCACATGTAATTGAAGTGAAATGTTTTGGATTTTGGCTTATTCCTTCTGAAATGCATCCTGAACACAATAACTATTTCTGTGGGTTTTTTTTCCAAATAGCAGTGACTAGCAGCTTATCAGTTTACCACACTGGAAGTGAAGGAGCCTTAATAGGTCTGTGCCAGGCAAGCACTGATACTTACAGTGGGTAGCCATTGACAAGTTCCATTACTACTGCATGTCTGTTGTAGTCATATGGTTTTGGAACAGGAAACTGTCGGTCATACAAAGCCTGGTCAAGGAGGAAATAAGAACCAAAGAAATACACACAGACAACATGAGTAAATACATTTCCTTCTGAAGAGCAAATAATTATTCTAATCTATTACATTAACTTTGGTGAATAGCCGAAACACATTTGTACAAATTATGCACTAATATAGGAGTGGCAGTGTGCTATCAGGCCAAAGATCCCTCTCATTTCGTAAGGTGACCACTCAAAAAACATCAACTGGAGGAAATGTCTGGACTTATCTTTCAACAAATGACACTAAAATATATACTGGTGGATAAGCTAATCATTTTAAATGCCAAAATACGCCCCTAAAATTGAGTTTGGCTCATCTGGGAATGACCTTATAAAATAATATATTTGGCAAAACAGCCATGTATGCTATATACAGTCACAGAGAAGTCCATTCACAATTTTTGCCCCAAACAAAAATAGCATGAAAAATGCAGGTTAGCTTATGTGTGGCAACAATATTTTTCATCGTATTTTGATTAAAAATTCAAGGATCAACTTATCAGTGGATGGGCTTATCTGCTAGCATATACACTATTTTTAAATATGGTATACCCATTTAATGTGAGTCCCTTGGATTGCAAAGTCATCAACTGGTCAGTCCTAGAAGAGATCAACTCTGACTGCTCTTTAGAAGGCCACATCCTGAAGATGAAACTCAAATACTTTGGCCACCTGGAAAAGAGCCTAATGCTAGAAAAGATTGAGGGCAAAAGAAGAAGAGGATGACAGAGAATGAGATGGCTGGTTGGAGTCACCGAAGGAGTAGGCGTGAACTTAAATGGATTCCAGAGGATTGTAGAGGACAGGAAGGCCTGGAGGAACGTTGTCCATGGGGTCACGATGGGTCAGACACGACTTCGCAACTAACAATCCATTTAAACATAGTAATTGGCAGCCATTACTAGTTATAACATCCATACAATAGTTTGTCTGATCCCTTTTCAAAGATGTCCACCACAATCCTGTGATAGCAAATATCTAAGTTGGGTTTTTTTGCATGTCTAATTTTCCTGATTTGAATGAATTCACGATCTATGGCTATATCATATAAGAAAATTGTTTATTCATATCCCAAAATGCTATAAACCAATTATTTTTTATTTGTGTCTCTTACGGCATATGCTCCAATATCTATCTTGTTTTGGTTGCATTCTATGCATCTTTCTCTTTACAGCATTCTTTATAGAAATGAAAAAGGGCAGAATGCAGTAAAGGATTTCCAGATTTAGTTTCTATGAATGTTATGGAAATTCTAATTTGTCAGCCGTATTTAGTAGCCATTATTATAAAATTTAATTATTACTTTGCTACCAGATAGTGGTAAAATCTATTTTTTTTTGCTTTTATTTAATAAAAGAACAAAAACAAAATAATAGTAAAAGAAAAAAAATAAGGGAAAGATAAAAACAATATAACAACTTATTGGTAAATCTATTTTGTGAATCACAATCATGGATGAGCTAAATGAACTCAAAATAATAAACTCGTGATGATTCTTACAAGACTTATCAGGAGCATATTAGAAAAATATTTAAAAAAACCCTGGGCATTCCAAATCAAATCCATCATTTTAATGTGTGAAAAGGAAATTACAGGAAGGCAACCGAGCCTTGGATGTATCTTATTCTCAATTACACCTACCCTGGGTCATCAATCAGGGATATATAATAGTACCTTCATATAGGCAAATTCTTTCATTGCAGCCAGACGCGAGAGGTAGAGCCATGACATCTTGTGTCTGTGTTTGTGGTAATCACGTTTGTTTTTCAAGTTCCGAAAGGAGGTCCTCCCAAGCCTATGCAGTTTTAATGCAAGTTGCTCTTCTTTTTCATTTGCAACAATGTAAATATCTTTAAAACAAAATTTCATTCATACATATTCACACTATCCCTAAGCAGATAGTTTCAACAGTCAGCAACTTTTTTTTTTTGGGGGGGGGGGGGGAGAATTTACAAAGAAAGGTTATGATAACTTTCCCAACTTCTCCTCTTGCCAATTAAATTAGTGTTTAAAATACCTGATTCTTTTCCAACACCCATTTGGTTTCCAACAGAACAGATCACATCTCGGGAAGTCAGTGTTTTCAAGGCAAGGTAATCATACCCTCCATTAGTTAATCGATAACCTTGGACAGCTGAAAAATTAAAATATGACAACAGTGTGCGTATGTTAATAACTTAGTATGATTATATTTCTGATGATATAACCCTGCCATTATATTGAACTATAATTCCTAACATTTATTTATTTTATTTATTTGATTTGATTTCTAGACCGCCCCCTCTCCCCGAAGGGACTCGGGGCGGTGTACAGGTACCAAATTAAAAACCTTACAAATAATCATAAACATAGTTAAAAGCGAATTAAACTTTAAACCCCTGTACAAATTTATAAAAATTAAAAACTTAGCCTAAGACCAAAATTTAAAAATACAGACTGAGGTGGGAGAGCTGGAATTAGGCCAAGCCGGCTAGATTAAACAGGTGGGTTTTGAGCTTCTTACGGAAGGAGCGGAGGTCCGTGGTTGTTCTAATATCAGGGGGAAGGTCATTCCAGAGGATCGGGCCCATCACAGAGAAGGCCCTTCTCCTGGGCGTCGCCCGCTGGCACAGCCTAGTGGACGGCACCCGGAGGAGTCCCTCTCTGTGTGAGCGAATAGGCCGAAGGGATGTGCCTATCATCCTGTTGTTTCTGCTTGATGAATACAACCTGGAAGGAATGACATGCTCCAGGTCATAGCTATAAGACACTGTCAACCTGTAGACGCTTGCAGGCATATAGTCTTTGTAAATGGGCTTATCCTGTGGAACAGGATCCATTGATGTGACTCTTTTTGTACAACTGTGAAAAGTTGGCTTCCCAGGAAACCTATGGATTTTCTCCATGGTATTTATTGTAATGAGTTGGCCATCTTTCTGGACATGTAGTATATATTATGTCAGTTTCTTTTTCTTTTTATTAGTTCCATGGTATAATCTATTATTTCTAATTGGAATTTGTAAGCTGCTTAGACTTACTCTAGCACTGAGACGACATTCAAAGAAATAAACACATCAACAGTAATGTTGACTATGAAGGCCTTGATATTTTCTGAGCTTGGTTGCACCAACCAAGTTGACTGCGATAGCCAACCTCAGATAGAACAAACTGCACAGTTCAAACCCAAGCAACATATATTTTCTTTTATTGAATGTGTTGGGCACTGTAGCCCAAGGTAATGTTAGGACAAAAAGTTGGGAAAAACCATTTTAAATCACTAAAAGGAATCAAAATAGTTTATCTTGGAACAACCTCTTATAATTATTTATTCAATTCGAAATAAACCTTGCATATACTAAGGTACAGCACAAGCTCTGCACTTAAGTATGAAGGGGACTGAATGTAGCCAAAATGATGATAAGTCCTCTGTTTTCTATTATTTATATAATTTGAAACATGATACTAATACAAAGTATTACTACATTAATACAAAATTTAACCTTTGTTGGTGGATATACAGGTGCACAGAAAAATAAAAACATTTGTACTTACTTTTAGTTCGTTCATAAGCTATAAGTCTGTGTTTTGTTAATTCCTTCAGAATTTTATTACAACCCCCGTGTTTAAGACTGGCAATGGAGGCAATCAAACTGGGAGGGACTATTTCATGATTCTTCATGCCCATTTCTACCTATAATAACAAAAAGAAAAAATAATAAATACAAGGTATTATGATAAGCCCAACTCTTTCCTACTCTTTTAAATGTATTTTAAATGTACTAATGTCTATTTTGAATGCATGTATTTCCCTTAACATTGATAATCTGATAAAATATAGATCATTGAAATGGCATTCTCAAGGCAAATGAATGATAGAACAAATTCTTGGCAGGCCTTAATTCGAGTCCAGATTAATCCCAACCTTCCAGAATCTGGAAGAGTAATCTATTTCTATCTGGGGTGGGGGCGCCCCCCCTGCTTTCTATCATCTTTCCAAATGTCAGACATAACTTGGTAAACTCACAAGATTCACTTTTCTCGCCATGTACATGCATGCATCCGAATGTGTCATATATGTAGGTATATGCATATTTAATTTTGTATTTATTTATTTATTCTGTCATGGTTATGTAGTGTATATTAGAGGTGATGACCCTTTCAGAGCTGTATACAATAAATTTTCATTTTAATGTATGCCGATTAGTGTACAATATAATAAAGTTATCTACTTTAAAAAAAGGAGGCTCATCTGTAAACAGATGTGGAAGCCCCAGGTGTCCCTGAAGCCCCAGCAATTCCAGTCAGCATGCCTAAAAGGGAAGGGTTCTGGAAGTTTAAGAACATCTGGAAGGTCTCCGGTCTCAGCCCTTTTACCCGGAGCCAACCTAAATCTCTTGCAGGGGAGACACGTGGCCGTCCCGACCAATTCAGCTCTCAAACTTCGAATCGAATCCGCCAACCCAGACTTACCGCAGTGAGGACCCTAAAATGATCCCGAGAAAGGTATCGGAGTAAAACTACGTTCAATTTCCCCATGGCGTCGTCCGGATATTCGCCGGCAGGCCAAAGAGAAGCAACGCTTCAATTTCGCCCAAGCTTGTTTCTTTTATTTGGGATACGCATGCGCGCTCCTCTTCCTGTCCGTCTAATGCGCACGCGCCAAAATGCACACGCCTCCTCCTCCTCCTCCTCCTCTCCGCATTGAGGGCTATTTAGAGGCCGTTCTTTCTTTCGGATCCTGGCAGCTGTGTAAACGCTCCAGTGAAACGTTCCTCGGTGTTTGTAGCAAACCAATATAATCTTTGGGTCGCGATGCGAAGAATTAGCATATTGGTAGGGAAATGTTGCCCTCTCAATAAGAAATCTTGGGTTTCTTCAGATTTGAGGGTTCTTGTCGTAGCCATCTGACAGGGTCCGTTGCCGGGGAAACGCGTCGCGCGCGAGAGGAAGCCCTGGAAAGAAGGGTCGCCCCCTGCGGCTCCCCTGAGCATCATGAACAGCCGAAGTGGTGAGCGGCCGGTTCCTTTGCCTCGGACAGCAACCAAGGTAACGGCTGCATGATGATGGTGCCCTTCTCTCCTCCGTTGCTTCCAGACGGTGGGGTGGCAGATGATGGAGTAGATTCCGTTGGAGCGCTTCAGTTGCTGTGCCATCGTCCTTCCCTCCCTCTTCTGTCCCGTGTTCATCAGCACGTGTGAACTGTGCTCGGAGAGAAGGGATGGTGGTGGAAACGTTTAGGGAAAAGTTGAAGCCGAGGGGTGTTTTTAAGGACTTTAAAAAACATTAAAATCTGAAAAGATGCATCTGGGCCAAGGGATAGGGGCTGGTTCCGTTGAGCCTCTCTGAAAAATCGAAATAAGAATATAAGAAGAAAAGTTCTGCCCGGATGCGGATTTTTTTTTACCACTTCTGAGAATAGGGTCTCCCCCCCCCCCCCATTTGGTTCCCTCCAGATACTGGGTGATGCTTCAATTCCCATGATTCCCATCTGCAATTTTCAGCTATGCGTTTGGGGGATTTATGACAGTTCTTTTTTTTTTATTTTAAAAATACATTTTATTAAACATATTTCAACATTAAAAACAACAAAAACATATAGTTCCACTCATTACAGCGTTTCCGTATCGATGTCACTTATATTAACATAGTTACTAATTATGTAGATTACTGTACTATCTATTATATATTCATTTAAATTATACCAATATTTACAAATATATACATTTCTCTCTCTTTTTGATATACATCTTACATATTCCTTACACAGTAGCTTTATATCTATCTTCCAGCCAAATCTACCATATATTCCAGATCTTATAATATTCTGATTCTCCTCTATCCTGTAACTCCATGGTTAACCTATCCATCTCTGCACATTCAAATACCTTTCTTATTATCATTTGATCAGAAAGGGTGTTGTTCTGTTTCCAATTTTGAGCAAAGATTATTCTAGCTGTGGTTAGTATGCAGTATTATGATTTTTTTTACATGTTTCCCCTTAATATGCCCAATAAGAATACTTCCAGTTTCAGTCTATCTTTTGTCCTGTAATCTCTTCTAACCATTTCTTTACTTTGAGCCAGTACTTCCTAACTTTAGGGCATGACCACCACATATGTTAGAAAGTTCCTTGTTTATAACTGCATCTCCAACATTCAGGCAAATGCTTTGGAAACATTTTGGCCAATCTCGCTGGGGGTAAATGCAAACGATAAAACAAATTTTCTTTATAGGCTGCTGACATGGTCAACTTGTAGTTTTTCTCCCATAATTTTCCAATGTTCGAATTCGATACTATAACCAAATTTTTGGGCCCAACTTTTCATTGTCTCTTTCACTGTTTTTTCCTCCATTTTAAATTCTAAGAAATAATTGTATGCTTTGGTAAACATTCCCCCCCTCCCTGCCCCTCCCTGCCCCCCCCAATCCCCTGTAGTATTTTTTTCTAATTCCTGTTGTTCTCTGTAGAAGCCAAATTATTCTGAAAATTTTTTATATCTTGTCCTAATTTGTAAACAAATTGGCTCTTTAATTCTTGGTCAGATTTTAATATCCCTTGTTCATCCAATAAATCTTTGTATCTCATTGCCTTAGTTACATCTAATACATTAGGGCAGGGGTTCCCAAACTTTTTCAGTCCACCCCCCCCCCCCTTGGTGCTACAAACTGATCCTCAGTGCCCCCCCACCCAGTGGTGGAATTCAATTTTTTTTACTACCGGTTTTGTGGGCGTGACATGGTGGGCATGGCTGGGGGGGTCATGTGACTGGGCGGTTTGCACGATGGAAGGAAGATAGTAACAGTAAAATTCAAAACTGTAACAATTAATTGCACATTTTTTCAAAATCCAATTTAAAAACCTTTTTAGTTAATGTTAAATATTGTTGAATATGATCCAGTGATACCAGGTTTTCAAAGTCATTTATCAAGAACCTTAGTAACTAGTAACTTAGTAAACTCAGTAAAATTTAGTAACAACTTCACTGTTCTTAGTAGATGATAATTCCTGTGTAGATAATTGAAAGAAGTAATCTCAGTAAGGTATTATCACAAAGCGCAAAACTGCAACAGATATCATTAAGATATCACAAACTTACACAAAAAGATGTTCTTGTAAGAAACCCAAAATGGATAATAAACACTTTTGTCTTTTATCTAAAGTTTTTCATCTTTAGATCAATGACCTTAATTATTCTTTCTCTCCCTCACAAACATACACATATACAAGTGGTGGGTTTCAAATTTTTTTAGAACCTATTCTGTAGGTGTGGCCTATTTTGTGGGCATGGCTTAGCAGTCATGTGACCGGGTGGGAGTGGCGAACTTGTAAAATGTGGTGAAACTCATTTAACAATGCTCTTGCTTAGCAACCAACATTTTGGGCTCAATTGTGATCATAAGTTCTCTTACTTTTTCTTTTTTTTTCTTCCTTCCTTCTTTCTTCTTATATCTCTCTTTCCCTCTTTCTTTCTTTCTTTCTTTCTTTCTTTCTTTCTTTCTTTCCTTCCTTCCTTCCTTCCTTCCTTCCTTTTTCTTCCTTCCTTCCGTCCATTCTTTCTTTCTTATATGTCTCTCTCTCTTTCTTTTCTTCCTTTCTCTTCCTTCCTTCCTTTGTTCCTTCTTTCTTTGTCTCTCTTTCTCTCTTTGTCTCTCTCTTTTTTCTTTCTCTCCCTCTTCCTTCCTTTTATTCTCTCTTTCTCTTTCTTCCTCTTCCTCTTCCTCTCTCTCTCTCTCTCTCTCTCTCTCTCTCTCACCCACTCTCTCTCCGACACACACATACCTTCCAGTTGGTGAAAATTTCTGTTTTGCCAACTGGGAAGCTGGCAAAGAAGCCTTGTTTTCCCTGCCACCTGCAGCTCTTGGAGGAAGGATAAGGGAAGCGAGCTCCAGGTCTCATCTCTGCCTCCTTCCTCAAGAGCTGGCTTCAGGGACAGCCAGCCTCTCCCGTCACTGCACCCTTCACTTGTCTTTCACCCGGAGGCTCTGCTAGCAGGGTGCCTGCCATTTCACCTCCCGAGAGAAGCTCGGGAGAGACATGCAAATGGCCGCAACTCGATGCTCCTGAGGAGGCTGCTGGACATCAGGGGTGGCAGTGGCGCCCACTGCTGCTCTTCTGCTACTACTGATAATGCAGGCTTCTTGGAGAGCATTAAGTTGCAGGCACACCGATTCCAGCAGCTATGTTTTCCCTTGAAATTTGCTGTCCCAGCAACCCGAAGGGACATTCTCCCAGTGGCATCTCAGCCAATCCCACCCTTAGCCACGAGGGAGTGAGAACGGCTGGGCGCAGTTTGGCACCTCCCGGCTCCCTTCAGATCATCGAGGGGCCTCGCGCACCTGCTTGCTCACATGGCCTGCGTGCGTCCAGCAGAAATGGGAAGCGAGGGGATCTTAATGTAATAGGAAGGGGGAGGCTGGAGCGGGAGGTTAAATAAACAAATTTGGCTTCGCTTCCATGCGCGGCAAGAGAGAAAGGTGCCTGAGATGCCACTGGGAGAAAATCCCCTTCGGGTTGTCCCCTTAGTGCCCCTCTACCGCCCCCCCTTGTCTCTTAGCACCCCCCTGCCACCCCGCTTGCCTCTTAGCGCCCCCCTAAGTCATCCCACCGCCCCCCAGAGGCGTACCACCCACTTTGGGAACTACTGCATTAGGGTATACCATTGCGTCCACAATTGAAAGCCAAAATGGGATTTTCATATAATGATTTTTCTTAATTTTCTTCCAGAGATATAATAGAGCATCTCTTACTAAGTGTCTCTGGAAATATGAGTGTGTTTTGTTTTTTCCCACCCAAATAAATGCATGCCAGCCAAGTTGAAGGTCATGACCGTCTATTGTTAGTATTCTTTTATTATTTAGGTTTATTCAATCTTTAAGTCAAGTCACGGCTGCCACATGGAAATAAATTTCCCAATCTGGGAGGGAATTTATGACAGTTCTTGGGGTATCTAAAGCCCATCAGGTTAAGTGGTGCATATTAAAATGTTCTATAATCTGGATCAATTAAAGTGCCTTTCAGGTATGGGTTTTCTCTACCGGGGTGTGCGAGAAGCAAATGTCATAGACATGTTTGTAACTATTTATATTGGTACCCAAGGACATAAGAATGGCACTTAGGTTATGATTCCAAGCATGTTTTCTTTTTTACAACATTGTGGTTTGGTACAGTTACTGGTGTTTTTAGCAGGAATGTACAGTAGTGCCTATATATCTTCAAAGACAGGCTTAGAGTCCACCTTTCTTGTACTCCAGCAGATTTTTTTGTTGGCATGGGTTGCAGATGTTGTAAAATAAAATAAACATTCTATGTGATACAAGGGATTCACATATTAAAATATTAACTATATTGCCTGTACTTGAAGATTTTCAGGTTTTTTACCTTATTTTTCGGATATAAGACACACATTTTTTCCTCAAAAAGGAGGCTGAAAATCTCGGTGCGTCTTATACACCAAATACAGCATTTTTTCCTCCCGAAGCCCCGCCCCTTCATCAAAATGGCCGCGCATACCCTTATGGAGGCTTTCAAAGACCTCCTTTGGATTGGGAAGGGCAGAAATGAGCGAAAAACGGGCCCTTTTTTGCACCCCCAGCCGCACTTTATAAGCCTCCATAAAGCTATGCATCCATTTTTTTTGACAAAAAACGGGCCCGTTGTTGTGAAAAGGGGGCGGTTTTTACTCGTTTCTGGCCCCTCCCGGAGCACTCTGCAAGCCTCCTTCCAAGGCTATTCATGGCTTTTTAAAAAAAAAAAAAAAAAATTGGCCCGTTTTTGGGAGGTTTGCAGAGTGCAAAAACTTTTTTTCCCTTTTGTAAAGCTCTTTAACTGATTGATGAGAATTACATTGATCAAGTGCTGTGCCAGCAGAAACACCTACCTTTCTACTGTAATTCTCTTTATCCCTCTACCTACCTACCTACCTACCTACACACACACACTCTCTCTCCCTACCTACCTACTGTATTTCTCTTATCTCTCTATCTCTATTTCTCTCTCTCTATCCCTTTACCTACCTACTCTCTCTCCCTATCTATCTACTGTATTTCTCTCTCTCTGTCTCTCTCTCCCCCTCTACCTACCTACACACACACACACTTTCTCTCCCCTTACCTACCTACTGTCTCTCTCTCTCTTTCTCCCTTTACCTACCTACCTACCTACCTACCTACCTACCTACCTACCTACCTACTCTCTGCCTACCTATCTACCGTATTTTTGTCTCTCTCTATTTCTCTCTCTATCCCTCTACCTACCTACTCTCTCTCTCTATCCCTTTATCTACCTACTTACCTAACTACTCTCTAACTACGGTATGTGCGCGCGCGCGCTGTGTATAATTATATTACTTGTATAATGTATATAGTTAATTATTAACTATATACATGCATACGGATACACACATATATAATGTACACATATCCATACATACACATACTGTGCACATATACTGTACATAGTCAGGTGGCAAGCATACCTAATATGCCTGGTTCCTATTTTTCCCATAAATTCTCTGAAGTAGGTTGGGCTGAGACAGAGAGTGATTGGTTCAGTCACCTACCCAGTTTTCAAGCTTAGGAGAGGTCCAATACTTAGTCTCCTAGTTTCTAAACCACCATCTTAACTAATGATCAAATGAAATCTACATGCCTGAATCTTAGGTCCATTTAATCTGCATCTAAATTTATAGTAGAAAAAACAGTCTTGCCTGGTGCTGGTTGTAATCCATCTATTATGTAAAATTCTGATGAACAAACTAAATCTTTTTTTAAATATAGCTTATTTTCTGACCGTATGCTGTCTAGGTCCTAGCTTGCTTGCTTGCTTATTTACTTACTTATCCATCCATCCATCCATCCATCCATCCATCCATCCATCTATCTTCCCAATAAGGCAAATTTGGATGGCTTACAGATTGTAACCTTAACTAGAATATTTGACAGAAATAATTCATAGACTTCCAAAATTTGTACTTTAGAATATCCTGAACTTTTCTATATTGGATTAGACAACATATTTTGTTCCAATATTATCCATTCAGTGAGTCCATGTGTAGAATTTACATTTATGTTGCTTTATTTATGTTGGCAGTATAAAAAAAAACACCCCTCCTTAGCAACTTAACAGTGTTATTCATTCCTGAAAGCAATCTTTGCCCTTATATGAGTAAGCAAGATTTGTGGCATTTATTGTACTGATGGGTCCTTGATATTTTATCAACTTTCTAAATGTGCTTCTAAAAGTCAGAATTCCATATAAATGCAAAATGTTCTATCTAAAATACTTCGTCATAGGTTTGCTTTTCTTATATTTTGTAGGAAAAAACTAATGCAGTACACTTATAATTATATGTTTTTTTTAAAAAAATCAATTGACCTATTTCCTGTTGAAAGAAACTGGTGTTTGGAAAAAATAATACACTCAAGTACTTTGTGTTATCTTCATTTTTTAGGAAAGAAGAATTAGTCATTTTACAATTTTCTCAGTATTAATAAAAGTTTTTTATGCCTCTAGAGGGCAGCACATTACTTTTCTATAAAACATGATGCTAACAGACAAGCTTGCTCTGGGATTTTGTTAGAAGAAATATTTTTTTAAAATACTGCAGGTTCAAATAAAATGCTTTTAAAAAATAATCAAATGAGGTTACTACTGGGAAAAATGCTTTAAATTGACTAATTAAATATACACTAAAGTGTATTTGGCTTTGTAAAACAATTTGTGTATATTGACATACAATTATTGTTGTGAGTTTCTTCCTATGATTATTGGAGCATTCCTGTCCTGCCTTCACTTTTTGATGGGCTTTGGATAGTGGATTTGAAGCTTGAGCATTTACATCCTGATGCAGGCTCGTACAGTTGGGAATCCTCTCCATTCGTGATGAAACATTTCAGGTTTAATATATCTATTTTTACAGGTTCTCCTTACTATTGGAACTATAAAGATGAAAAGTTTATAAAAGAATAAATAATAAAGAAGCAAGTATAAAAAATAACCCTTGCAATAGCAGGAAAAAATAAGAATTTTTGAATATTCTTCTATTTAACAGTTTTTTTCTTGTTCTTTATCAAGTTATATATACTTTACTCTCTGGGCCCTTGTTTTGGTTATTCCAGCATATATTAAAGCAGTGTATTTTTGTTCTCAGATTACATGGATGCTTTGGATATTGCTTGAGCTATTCTATGCAGAAAACTAAGGCCTTGTTATCAATTTCTTTGCAATGAATTGACATATCTGTGAGTCTTGCTAAAATCAGTGGCACTTGTGTTCACTTTTATAAATGTTCAGCAGATTAAAAAATGTCAGCACAAAACCACTCATTTATGTCTTCTAAATTATACTAATAGAGGTCCTTATGAAATTTGAACATAGTTTCAAAGAAAAATGGAATAGTAGACTTGATTCTTGCCATATCAGAGAAAATTCATTTCCTGCTAAAATGTATTGCTTACACTTGAAACCTTTAAAAGCTTTTGGAGATTGGACAAGCTGGTTTGACTTGCTATGTTTCTGAAAAGGTGCATACATTAGAATAATATTACATACATCTTTGTTTGCTTACCAAGAATCATTGCAACTGCTCTCTATGCCATAGTTTTTCAAATTAGAATTGAGTCATATAAACAATTGCAAATTGGTCATGAAAATGTGAAATGTTTTGGAATTTTTACTTTTATCTGTAGTTAACTAGGGCTTCATTTCTTGACTTGAGAAATATCAAATTACCTTTTATTTTGGGCCTGTGATATTGGTGAAAGAAATATTTTTATTTTCTTATTTTTGTTGTAAAGTAACAAATTTGAAATGTTTGTTGAAATCAATGTATTCATTGATTTTTCTTTGTGAGGAATTCAGGCTGAAAACTGAGCAATATTTTAAATAAATATAGCTAGTTCTTGATTTATGACATATAATAGAATTGCAAATTGATAGTGAAAATGTGAAATGTTTTGGGATTTTTTTATTTTTATCCTTAGTTAACTAGAGCTTAATTTCTTGACTTAAGAAATATAAAATTACATTTTATTTTGTGCCCCAAGAAATCATTGCAAAGACACCAAATGGAATATATCTTGATGCAGCTAGAAATAAAGAAAGGTTTCCCCTGTATATATATCTTTATGTTTACTCACTACTAAACACATTTTAACCATTGGTCAGATAAATAGGGTGTAACTATGGCATTTCAGAAAAAAAAACTTTTTTTGTGCATTTTAAGCAGTTATTATATGCATTCTGTATAATGGACATATATACCTTAATGAGCTTGTGGTGGCACAGTGGTTAGAATGCAGTATCACAGGCTAATTCTGCCCACAGCCAGGAATTTGAACCTGACTGGTTAAATTCAAAGTTTGACTCAGCCTTCCATCCTTTCAAGGTCGATAAAATGAGGACCCAGATTGTTTTGGGCAATACGTTGACGTTTGTAAACTGCTCAGAGCACATTGTAAAGCACTATGAAATGGTATATAAATCTAAAGGGCTATTGCTATTACTAAGTGCTTAATTGATGCAGTGTGGTAACAATCTTTGCATATTTCTTAAAGATCTTATAAGGAGAAATAAGAAAACACTTAGTTATAAGCAGGGGTGGGTTCCAGCTTCTTTTACTGCCGGTTTGCTCAGGGACGCGCTTGATGCACGTTTGATGCACACAGGCGCAGTAGTAAAAAAAATGTTTCTGTGCATGTGCAGAAGCAAAATACAAGATGGTGGATAGAACCGGTTCGGGGGCCTGGCAGGCGTGCATGTGCAGTAGTAAAAAAATTGCTTCTGTGCATGTGCAGAAGCAAAAAACAAGATGGTGGATAGAACCAGTTCAGGGGCGTGGCAGGCCAAGTTACTACCTACTCAGCCGAACCGGTCCAAACCGGTAGGAATCCACCTCTGGTTATAAGCAGTTCCTTTTAATTTGAGGCATTTTCCCCCCAAGATGGCAGTGCGCTTAGACGCTGCAGCTTTGAGCTCCTAGTGTCACAGTGGTGTTAGGCAAAAACTAGTCTACACCTGCAGGGAGTTACTAAAGATTGGATCTTCTAGTCGACTAGATATTACCAGTGACTTCCAGCAGTCTCATAATATACCGAGTGTCATAGTATGATTGCTAGACTCTCCATGGATCGTTGTTGGGCCTAGGAGGCGGCGAAGAGAGTAAAGAGAGTGAAAGCAGAAGCGGGGATGCAGAGCTGGTGTGCTAGTTCGGTTACGGAAGCAGCCTCACAGACCAGCATTACCAAGCATTTTTCTAACCAACTCTAGATCCTTTGCTAACAAAACTGATGGACTAGAGCTATGGATGGCAGCTAATAAGCTCATTCGCGACTCCTGTGTGATGATCATCACAGAGACCTGACTTCATCCACTTGTACCGGATGCGTCAGTGGAGCTAACTAACCGCACCACACACTGCTTTGACAGAAACAGCAACTCTGGTAAAAGCAAAGGTGGAGGACTTTGTATTTGCACACATAATAACTGATGTACTAACAGTAGAGTTGCTTATGCACACTGTTCTGCAGATGTGGAATTCTTAACTGTCATTTGTCAGCCATTTTATTTACCTAGAGAGATTTCTATTATAGTTATCACTGCTGTCTATATTCCACCTGATGCAAATGTTAGCACAGCGCTCTCTAAGTTACATGATGTTATCGAGAGGCAGCAGCAAACGTACCCTAAGGGTGCTTTTGTCGTGGCTGGGGATTTTAAACAAGCCGGTCTAAAGTCTGTTCTCCCTAAGTTTATGCAGTATGTGCAGTATACCACCAGAGGTAAAAATACTCTAGACCATATGTACTCAAACTTAAGACAGGCATGTCACGATGTTAAAAAGTTTGCTAGGCCTGAACTGCCTAAACTGACATTCAAGAGTTAAACTAAGAAAGCTTTATTGCGCAGGTCATAAAACAAAATGTTATCTGAAAGTGATTTATTGCGCACGCGTTACACATTCCAAAATTCCTCTCTTCTTTGTTCGCCTGCTAACTTGGCAGACGTAGCTTTCATTATCAAAATGTAACCATTAGTTATTTTCTGTTTCATTTACTTTTATTATTTTCGTATTAAAGTTTGTTTATTAATTAGAATACTTAAAGACTTTTATTTTTCTCAATATCTCAAAAGATATGCGGAAGGGAATCAGCCACGGTCCATTGATCTCAGATATCAGGCGTTTTTTTTTCCCTGACAACTTGGTAGCAGAGTTTTGGTTTTGATGACACCAGCTGAGATGGTTACAATTTATGGCTGTATTTTCTCTTCGCGCTATCTAAAGATAACCGACTAAGCCTAATTAGCAATGTCGGAGAAAAAAAAAAAAAGAAAAGGAAAGATGGGGCGAGCACAGATGAATCAGCTTCCTCTGACAAGGAGGCTCCCTCGGACACAGAGAAGCAAAAACCTTCAAACGTACTCCAGGAGCAACAAAGTGCCGAGCCAAATATGGGGGAAGGAGCTACAGGACGCGACATCCACGAAACGAGGTCAGTGGTTCCTCCTTCTAAAATATCTCCAGGAGATTATGAATTTTGGGGGGCCAAGCCAAAACTTCCCACTCTGCCAGAGCCACTCCATTCCCAGACCCTCGCAGATTATCAAACGATTGATGAATGGCAACTGCCGGCACAAAAAAAATCCTCCCACGCAGAAAGCAGATTTTATGAAATCCCCCCAGATGATGAGCAAGAAATGCAAAGCTATCTTGATCAAATAGAACGTTTCGAAAGATATGCTAGGGAGGCGAGAGTGTGTTTTGAAGAGATAAGGCGAAGTAGGAGAAGCTCCCCCACTCCCAAAATGTCTGAGGACGCCATCTTGTCTTCAAAACAACAGCCTAAGACACACCCCACAGAGTTCATTGGTCAATTAGAACAAAGAGACATGTACACGTCACCGAGGTCACGTGGTCCTTTTGAGTCAACTGAACTTCCACATACGTATAGAAAGGAGAGGCAGCCAAAAAGTGAAGCTGCACTGCCATCTGCTGGCGGAGAAAAATTATTACAGCAAAAGATGAAGCAATTGGACCAGATTTTTAGAGATCTGTCTATGAGTTTTACAGAAGCCCAAACTTTGCCCCCAAAGGTTAAGTCTTCAACACCCCCTGGCGGCGTTGAATCCTCCCTAGATGGAAAAAGGCAAAGCCAAAGGCGAATTCGAGGAAGCCAATTTGATGTTGCCACGCAAAGGCCAATGATGCAACCCCAGCATCCCCTGGTTCAACAACCAGATTTGCAACCAGAGCAACAAATTGTTCCTCAGCAGGTATTCACAGTCACCCCCTTGACTGGTGAGTCCAAATTAAAGGAGTCAGGAGAGAATTATAAAGCCTGGGTCAGTGAAATTGCGCTCTTGCTTCGAAGAGAAGGCACATATTCCATGGTTTTTAATCCTCCCTGTCAACCCTGGACACCTGCAATGAGAGACCTCGAAAACAGAGCAATCACGACTTTGCTCATGTCAATGGAAATTGAGATCCAAGGTATCTTTCCACCTGATGTAACTGCCCAAGAAATATGGGCTATTTTGGAAGATTGCTACAGGCCCGTTTCAATTGAATCTTCATGTTTGCTCATGTCTGAGTTCCATGGTTCGAAGTTGAAACCTGGTGAACGAATTGGTGGACATTTGACCAAACTGAAAAGAATGAGAAGTGAATTGAGACAAAATGGCCATGTAATCGATGATATCCAAATGATTAGCATCATCATTAACTCATTGAATTATGAATGGAAAGATGCTGTTGCAAAGATTAACTACGTGCCTATTGCTCAACACACAGTTAACCACGTTTGCAGACTTTTAGTGGAAGACGAAGCTATCAGGTTAGCTACACCACATCTGCAACGACCTCCAGCGTCAAAGGCTCCAGCCAGACGTCCCTTCCGAGGAAGAGGCTACGCTCCAAGGATGCCAAAATGCTACACCTGCAACCGTGTGGGACATGACACCCGGGATTGTCCCCAACGAGTTCCAGCTCCCGTCACGTACCAGCCCAGAGGAACAGATTCCAGAGGCAGAGGTAGAGGCGGAAGACAAGGCCGTCGTGGTCCAAGGCGTGATTCACAAGCTCCACTTGTGACACTGGCCATAACCAATGTTCCACAACCTGATCCAAAGTTCGACAGACGTCTTTTGTGGACTTTAGATAGTGGAGCAGCTGTGCACGTTACCCACAGAAGGGAACTTTTCACAGAGATGGGCGAACCAGAGCCCGAGTATCGAGAACTGTATTCCTTCACCAACCACACTTGCAAGGTTATGGGAAAAGGAACTGTTTACATTGAAGAGCTCGATACACACATCCCTGATGTTTATTACATACCTTCAGCAACCAGTAATTTGCTTAGTCAAAGTCACTTGTCTAGAGAGTTAAAGTTCCAGGTTCACCACCTCGAAAAAGCAAGTTACTTAGTTAAAGATGGTGATATTGTTGCTGAAACCATGCTGATTGGTGGTGTTTATTACTTAAAGCCAAAGCCTAAAGGGCAAGCACAGGCAAGTATGCAAACTCCAAAAAGGCACAACGCAAACCCAGAGAGAGTTGTCCCAGAGAGAGAAAGCGTTACTGTGCCAAAGGCTCCTAAAGCCAACAAACAAAGAAAACAGAAACAGATTGCTCAGAGCAAGCCTGAGGGTCCTCATGAAACTGTTAATGTTGAGAATTCACTAACTGGTAAACCTTTGCATTCCAGGTGTATTCACAAGTGGCACAGAAGATTGGGGCATGCCAGTTTCCGTGTTCTTAGAAAGATGCCGGAGTTCGCAAAAGGTTTGGATCTAAAGGGGTGTAAGGTGTTTTTGGATTGTGCGGTTTGCAAAAAGGCTAAATCCAAGGCGGCTGCAATTCCCAAACACGCTACACGCCGGTCAACACGCATTTTTGATTTGGTACACACTGACATAGTGGGTCCTTTCCCACCAACACTTGGTGGCAGAAAGTATTTTTTAACAATTGTAGATAATCATTCTAGATATGGATTTGTATATCCTATGAGAGAGAAATCTGAGACCTTTCAGATCTTTAAAGACTTTGCAGCATTTGTTTCTACACAATACCAAGTTCGCATCGCCAGAATCCAGAGTGACTGTGGTGCAGAATTCATGTCTCAGCGTTTCCAGGACTGGATGCGTAAGAATGGAATTCTTCATCAGACATCTGCTCCATATACACCGGCTCATAACGGAGTCGTAGAAAGAAGACAAGGGGTTCTACAAACCATGATGCGTTGTCTTCTAGAAGATGCCAATCTCAGTAACGCATACTGGGGTGAAGCAATCAAATATGCAAATTACATTGTCAACCGTACTTGGAGCAGTGTAATCAATCAAACTCCTTTCTACATGCTGTATGGCTACAAGCCTGATCTCAAGAACCTCCACATTTTTGGTTCATATGCTATGGTGAACACTCCCTTAAGTCAAAGAAGAAAGGGAGGTACAGTAGCAAAGAGACTGAGATTTATGGGTATTGATGATAATTCAAAATGGTACAAATTCATTGATACTAAACATGTGATTGTCATTTCACAATCTGCTAATTTTGAGGAAGACATTGACTGGTCCAGGATTCATTCCAATGATCCTGAAGTTTATTTTCCTAGAGATGGTGTTCCAGATGCCACGCAGCCTAATGACAATTTGCAGGCAGATGTTCCTTCTACCAGCTCTTCACAACCTGATGTTCCGTCTTCGCAAGCTGCGGATGCTGATGCTAGCGACGAACGTGAGGACGAGGATGATGATGAAGAAGAAGAAGAAGACTAGACTGATGTTCCTAGACGCTCCAAGAGGGCCACAAAAGGAATCCCTCCACAACGTTATTCATGGCAACTGACAAAAACACCAGTACCTTTGATTTGCAACGTTACTCTTCCTCCTGAGACATTCACACAAATCAAACAGCTTCCTGATTCAGAACAAGACAAATGGTATGATGCAATGCAGGATGAAATGGACAGTTTAAAGAAACTTAATGTATTCACACCTGCAAAACCTCCAGCAAATAAGAAAGTCATTGGCACCCGATGGGTCTACAGAATCAAGAAGAAACCAAATGGTGAGTCTTTATACAAAGCCAGACTTGTAGCTCAGGGTTTCGCTCAACGTTATCCTGAGGACTACACAAACATTTACTCACCAACAGTCAGAACTGAAAGTGTAAAAATTGCTTTAACCACTGCAACTATTCTTGGTTTAGAAGTTTTTCAATTTGATGTGGACACAGCTTATCTACATGCAGACCTAGATGAAGAGATCTACGTGAGAAGCCCTCCAGGATTCCGAAAGCAAGAAGGGGATACCTGGTTCCTGAACAAAAGTCTTTATGGTCTGAAACAGTCAGGTTTAATGTGGTATTTATGTCTTACTGACAAACTAAATTCAATGGGCTTTATTAAGTCCGAAACTGATGAATGCGTGTTCACAAAAAGATCTAACAATGCATATGAGATAATTCTTGTTTATGTTGATGATATTGTTTATATTGGTCCAAATAAGAAAATGAGTGAGATTTTTGCCAAAAGTTTGCAGAGATACTTCACACTAAAATCTTTAGGACACATTAGCACTTATTTAGGTGTTCAAATTGAAAAGACACAGAAGGGGTTTAGTCTTTCACAAGAGGAGAAAATTGACCACATTCTACATCATTGCAACATGAAAGATGCTAGCACAACAAAGACACCCATGCAAACAGATTTTCACAACTTAACACATGAACCAAGTCCTGAGTTCGAGGATCAAACACTCTATCGTTCAGTCATTGGTTCACTATTATACATTAGTAGTTGGACCAGACCTGACATCGCACTTAGTGTTAATCTTTTATCACGACACGTAGGTAAGGCAACACAATTTCATTGGTCATGCATTAAGAAGTTGTTGAAATACCTGAAACACACTAAACACATGAAGTTATTGCTAGAACCAACACACACTGATCAACCAAAGTTGATTTGTTTTGTTGATTCCGACTGGGCGAGCGACAAGAAGTCACGCAAAAGCACTTCTGGTTACATGATGTTCCTAAATGGTTGTCCTGTTTACTGGCAAGTGAGAAAACAGAGTTTTGTTTCATGTTCATCTACTGAAGCTGAATATGCTTGCTGAATATGCTTGTGTTTCAGATGCTTGTAATTCTCTAACGTGGTTTGATGCTTTGATCACAGATATCTGGACACGTCCGATTCGACCAATCACCGTGATGGAAGATAATGTATCTGTTGTCTATATTTCTGAGTCACATTTTACAGGTTCTAGGTCCAGACACATTGACATTCGTTATCAAAACACAAAGCAATTAGTTAAGCAAGGTTTTGTTAAATTGCAATATGTTTCTACACATGATCAGATTGTAGACATGCTTAACAAACCACTCGCCGCAAATCAACATGAATATCTGCGAAAGAAGATGTGCCTTAATTGATGATTTGATGATGTCAGCCCAGACTAGCAAAAGAAGGGGTGTCACGATGTTAAAAAGTTTGCTAGGCCTGAACTGCCTAAACTGACATTCAAGAGTTAAACTAAGAAAGCTTTATTGCGCAGGTCATAAAACAAAATGTTATCTGAAAGTGATTTATTGCGCACGCGTTACACATTCCAAAATTCCTCTCTTCTTTGTTCGCCTGCTAACTTGGCAGACGTAGCTTTCATTATCAAAATGTAACCATTAGTTATTTTCTGTTTCATTTACTTTTATTATTTTCGTATTAAAGTTTGTTTATTAATTAGAATACTTAAAGACTTTTATTTTTCTCAATATCTCAAAAGATATGCGGAAGGGAATCAGCCACGGTCCATTGATCTCAGATATCAGGCGTTTTTTTCCCCCTGACAAGGCATATAGAGCAATCCTCTCTCCAATCTGGGTACGTCTGACCATATCTCTCTGCTATTGTGCCCTAAGTATATCCCCCTTAGGAAAAGGATACGACCAGTCTTGAAAACTGTCAAAATCTGGCCGGAGGGATCACTCTGCCAGTTGCAGGACTGCTTTGAGACTACAGAGTGGAGTATATTTGAACATTTGCAGCTGCAGGAATTCACTGACCCTCATACATTAAAACATGCACAGACAATGTAACAGTGAATAAGCGCATCAGAGTTTACAGTAATCGTAAACCCTGGATGTTAGCAGAGGTACAATCATTTCTGAAAGCCCAAAACTCCACCTTCAAGGTAGAGAAGTATCTGGAAAATAATTACTCAAGACAGGTGTGGCAGGGGCTACAACACCTAACCAACTATAAGGGCAATACGAAAAAAATAGCCAATGCTAATGCCCTGCTAGTAGAGTAGCTAAATAGCTTCTTCGCCTGCTTTGAGGTGAAAAGATCAGTCTCTGTGGCTCTGGCCCAAAGGTCCTCTAACCTCCAGCCACTCACCCTGGATGAACATCAAGTGAGAGCTGAGCTGAAGGCTGTAAATCCCAACAAAGCTGCAGGTCGAGACGGGGTGTTGGGGAAAGTGGTAAAAACCTGTGCTGACCAATTAATAGGGGTCCTGACAAGGATTTTTAACATCTCCTTGCCACAAGCTAGAGTCCCATCGTGCTTGAAAGCAGCCACAATTATCCCAGTTCCGAAGAAAGCAGCCATAAATAGCCTGAATGACTATAGACCCATTGCACTGACATCTATAGTGATGAAGTGCTTTGAGAGACTGGTCCTACAACACCTCAGGTCCTGTCTTCCACCAAATTTTGATCAACACCAGTTTGCTTATAGAAGCAACAGGTCGACAAGGGACGCCATCGCCACTGCTCTACATATTGCACTGAGCCACCTTGAGAAATCTGGGAATTATGTCAGAATGCTTTTTATAGACTATATCTCGGCCTTTAACACTATCTTACCAGGAATTCTCATTAAAAAGTTGACTAAGCTGAATTTCCCTCCCCTCACTTGTGAATGGATCAAAGACTTCCTGACGGATCGTCCACAAACAGTAAGGGTTGGGTCCTTTACATCTTCCACCCTGAAGCTCAGCACAGGCTCCCCTCAGGGCTGTGTACTCAGCCCCTACCTGTACTCACTGTATACATATGACTGCATATCCTCTGATCCATCCAATATCATAATAAAGTTTGCAGATGACACAACGGTGCTGGGTCTCATAACTGGAGGGGACGAATCAGCATACAGGGAAGAAGTCCAGAAGGTATCCGCATGGTGTTCAAGAAACAACTTACAACTAAATACTAGTAAGACAAAGGAGATGGTGCTAGATTTCCGGAAGCACAGAGAGGAGCCTGCCCCATTGTATATTGAGGGTGTGTGTGGAGAGGTTTTCCTTTTTTAAATTCTTGGGAATGCTTATTAGTCATGATCTCACCTGGAAAAACAACACATCTCTGGTGACTGGAAAGGCCCAACAGAGACTTTATTTCCTTAAGAGTCCTGCGTAAAAATCAGGTGGAACAATGGCTGATGACCTCTTTCTATTGGTCCGCCATAGAAAGTGTCCTTACATATTGCGTTACAGTATGGTATGCTGTTTTAACTGCTGTGGACAGGAAGGCCCTACAGAGAGTGATCAATTCGGCATAAGAAACCATTGGTTGCCCTCTGACACCACTGAATGACATTGCCAGATCTCGCTGCTTTAGCAGAGTAAGGAAGATACTCAGAGATGATTCACACCCTGGTCAGTGTCTCTTTTCACTTCTACCATCAGGCAGAAGACATCAAAGTATAGCCAGCCGAACAAAGAGGTTTAAAGATAGTTTCTATCCTTGGGCTGTCAGACTTTTAAATACAACCACAATCACTCCATGCTAGTTTTTTTTTTCCTTTTTCTTTCTTTTTTCGTTTCTGCTATAATTTTGCACCAGTGAGGTTAAAACCAATTTCGTTGTATTTAAGTACAATGACAATAAAGATTATACTTATACTTATGAGATTAATTTGAAGTCTGGAGAATTAAAAAAATTATTAAAAACCATTAATGATTGTGTTATTCCATCTTGCCTGCTTTTTAAATTGCCTTTTTAAATTCTTAGTGTCTGCTCATTTATATTCATTTTTTTCTTTTTTTGGTCTTGTACTATAGGTTGGAAAGCCCAAACCGAAGGACCCTGCGTGCAATCACCCGCCTCTGTGTTCGGTATATCATGATAATTGGCTGCTTAGAGAAGATGAGCATAACAGTGAACATTACATCCTCTATAAGAACCTGAATGACTACAAGGTTAAAAAAAAAGTTGTATTTAATTGTGTACAGAGTTTAAAAGGGATTACAATAAGACTTGCTATTCAAGCAAGTTACTGTGCTATTTTATATTGAATATAGGAACTGACATCTTTATTTCTCATGCTTGGAACTTTCTACTTCTAAATACATTATTTTAGCACTACAGAATTTGAGATAACCGTAAAATAGACCATTGCAATTATTCAGAAATCCACCTGATTACACAATAGAGTTGTTATTTTTTAAAACAGGAAAATATATATGTGTGTGTGTGTGAAGAATCTGAATTTATAAAACTTTCTTTAACATTAAAAAAGCAGCTATTTCTTTATTTCTTTTTATCTTTTTCATACTTTGAAACATCAGCTGATGGGTTACAAGACAAATATAAAATTGCAATAAAATAAATATAAATTTTAAAAATGGTAGAGCCAGTTTGGCATAGCGATAAAGGCATCAGGCTAGCAACCTGGAGACTGTGAGCTCTCATCCCACTCAAACACAAAGCCAGCTGGATGACCTTGTGCCAATTACTTTCTCTCAACCCTGCAAAGGAGGCAATGGCAAACAGTTTCTGAAAAGCCTTGCCAGGCAATCTCTGAAAACTGGATTCAATTAAACAAAACAGGAGAAAGAACAGGAGGAAAACAGTAAAAATTATAGTTAAAATGCTGATTAACATGTATTGTAAGACTTTTTAAAAAGAAAAAGAACAAGGCTTTTTTAATAAGAGTCATTTCCTCAATTTAGCAGATTTGACAGAGTTTTGGATTCAAAAACACCCAAACAGCATATTTATTCCTGTCATGTGTAACTCTGCAAAGAATGATGGATGATCTGCTCCTTGTACTTATGACCTCCTAAATAAACTTGTCTGCCTTATCTTTCGCTTAAATTTCTATCAGTCAGACGAGCATTGGAGTAGCTATGGCTTGATGATTTTATGGTGTAATAGATTTGCATGTAATCAGTATAGCCTCATGATCTCCCTCTGATTTTCTGTAAATATGAAAAAGTACTGAATACAGAATTGGAGACCATGGAATAGCTGTTTTCTCATGCAGTTGTATTATCTAAGCAAACACTTTCTGAATCTATCTGAACAGCTGGAATTGAACACAGCAAAAATAAAGTCTAGAAATGATGTTAGTAAAAGATGCTGAAAGTTCAAGGAAAAACAGATTGTTTATAACTAACCAGTCTTAACTCTCTAGCTCACTTTGAAGTTAATTTTAAATTGGTCATGATAATCTATGTCATTTGAGATAGTGAGCACTTTTTCAATCATTTTATCCAACTATGGGAAGTTAGACATTTGTCTACTTGCCTGAGGTCTAAGAATTGTGTCTGTCAAAAAAGGAGGAACTCTATAATTTCTGAAGGAATAATTTATGATATTAACTAAGGTTTCTCTAATAAGCATCTTGCTAGGAATTGCAAATTATATTTAACAAGCATCAAGAAGACAAATGACTTCATATGTGTATTCATATTTTGAGTATTTCTTTTTGATGAAATATGCTTGCTTATGATTGTACTTCAAGATGATGTTATAATTCAGCATGCCTAGATTTATGAAACATTGGACTCTGAGTAGAAAAATTCAAAGTTTTATAAATAGAAATTGGTTTTCATCAGTTTTAATTTATACTTCTTTGGGGTTTGTTTTTTTAGAAACTGCAAGAAGAAAATATAAAAATAAAGAATGAATTGGAAGACTTAAGGTACTGCTACATATTGGCTGTATATAAATCAACACTGATTTGATATATATTGAAAACTCTAGATGTTGAAATTAGGTAGAAGATTCTGAGAGATCAACAGAATGCAATTGTCAGATTGCCTAGTTTGAACTAGGGATTGTTTATGCAAGATACTTAAAAAGACTGTGATAGGAATCTTTACTACACATTAGAATGAAGCGGTTTAAAGACTATAGGGATGTTCTCTATCAACATGAGGATACAGTTCATTCTTAACAAATATTGCAATTCAGTCTGGTGCAGTTTTTTTCCTATCTTTCCCCTAGTTCAGTGACTGAGAACCTTTTTGGCACCGAGTGCCAGCATGCATGCACAGGCCGGTTTACGGCACTGCTGCGTGTGTGAAGGACAGCTGGTTGTTGCGTGCGCATGTGCACCAGAAACCCGGAAGACAAACAGGCAAGGCCGCGTGTGCCGGGCAACATGGCTTCACATGCCACTTTGGGCATGTATGCCATAGGTTTGCCATCACGGCCCAAGCTAAACAAATGTCTAATAATTCTCAAAACTGATAATTAAATTGCAATTAATTGTTGATGTAATTGTCATTTCTGTTTGGAGAATATTTACCACTCAGTGTATATCCTATAAGATAAGATACTAGCAGGCTTTTAAAAAAAGTCTAGGTTCCACAAGACAATAACTTATTTTTAGTACAATAAAAGGTAGACAAATTTCAGAAAAAAAGCAGTATGATTTTTGAATTATCAGCTCAAAGGAGATCCAATAATAAACATGTACTATAACTACAATTTTTGGATCAATTTTAATGGATGTGTTAAAAGTTATGCTTTTTACATTACTTTTAACACATCAAAATTGATCCAAAAATTGTAATTATAGTACTAAAGTAATAAAGGTCAGTGAGCTTTGAATTTATTTTAAGAAAGATATTTTATATTTTAGAAGCCAATATGAACAGCTTATAGAAGAAGGAAAGAACAAATGTTTTGATGAAAGACGGGTCAGTTTTTTAAAGGCTCAAGCACTACAGCTGGAAAGGCAGGTAATACTATATACCTTTGTGAAACACCTGCATTTAATTTTAGATAAAAGATTTGAAAGCTTCCAATGTTTAGGAATATAAAAAGCACTTTTCTGAAATTGTGTTTTGAATTAGCTAAATAGAGGTAGATAAAATATTATAATCTCAGGGTATTCTTATCATGGAATGAGTGTTTGGAGAATTTTAAACTTGGAACAAAAGGCACATTTTTAGAGTATTCTGATCTTGGAAAAAACTTAATTTTGTATTCCAAATCTTCTAAGTGCTGCTGCTGAGTTTTTTAATACCTCATCCTCAGCATTTTTTCAACCTAACCAGTACAACAGCAGGGCTGTGTTGGGTTATTGCTGCTATAAGTTTACATTGAATGGAGTGAGATTCTGGGTGTTGAGGGGAGCAAAGCAATTAAGCACATGATAAAGCAACTATATGGAAAGCTGTAAACAAGCTGCTATTTTTTTTAAAAAAAACAGCTCTTATGGAGAAATTAACGTTCATATGATCTATGAATGGATAGCATGGACGCATAAGATAGGAAATATAAATAAGCAAATAAATGTGTTAAGCTGTGCTTTATGCAGGGGGTGTTTGCATGTACTACAGGTGCCACTAGTGCCAGGCTGTCCCACCCCTTGAGGTACCTCCGCATAGTCATTTAAAGACTTCCACAGTTGCTTAATTATTGTGATGGGGAGAGCTAGAATTGCAGTCATTGAGCAAAGCAGTTGTGGGCATCTCACTTAATGACTTCAATGACTTACAGCCAAAATTCCCAGCTCAATTATGATCATGTCAAAGATTATCTGTAATCTATAAAGCATACAAAATGCCTTGTTAAAGCTATTGAGATTGTATAAATGCAAAAACTATTACAGCAGCTCAGGCTTGATCTTTGGTGTATGTGCTCTCTGTATGCACCAGTGCCCTGTGACTATGCCAAGTTTCAGCATGTATTGAAAAATGCCCACAATGCCAGCAACAGCCACCCTAGTGGGAAATTGGGGGAAGTAAAGTCTGGACATGTGGAAAGATCTCGATCCAAAGATAGCAATAGCACTTAGACATATATACCACTTCATAGTGCTTTATATCCCTCTGTAAGTGTTTTACAGTATCAGCATATTGCCCCTAATAGTTGATCTAGCTCCTCATTTTACCAATCTTGGAAGGATGGAAGGCTGAGTCAACCTTGAGCCGTTCAGAATCGAACTGGTGGAGTAAGCAGTGATGAGTTAGTCTGCAGCGCTGCATTCTAACCACTGCGTCACCACAGATAGTTTTTATTCTTGAGATTATATGACCGATGCAGCACTGTGCCCATTTAAGCCTCATGTTTTTCTTCTGTTCACAGATGTCACGAGGGAATGTTCTTTTCAGTTTCTTACAGGAAAAAAAATGTTTGCTCAGAGACAAGAAAGCAGAAATGCTTTTAGGGCTGATTCTCTGTATGTTTTTTATTTCCCTTTCAGGTGGTGCTGCTTACAGAAGGATTAAATTCCCGAACTGTTTTTATGTTGGAGTTAAACACATCTTTAGAAGCTCTCATTGACAAGGTTAGGTAAGCAGTGGAAAGACACTATATATCACCACTATTTGAAATGAAGTAGATATGAAAGTGCTTGTTACAAGCTTGTGTATATTGAACATTAAAAAAAGGAGACAGGCCTCTCTTAAAGAAGTAGACATGCATGTTTATCTTAGTAGGTAGAAAACAAACACAGTAGGTAACATATTATTATAGAGGTTCATACATTTTATATTGTGTCCTAAAACAGAAAGGACTAATGGAATCCATTCATCATTTATTTAGTATTTTGCTGATATGTGTTCTTCCTTCTCGCAGGTGTCAGGTTACCAGATTAGGGCCTACCAATAAATCAAAGATTCACTAACATTACACAACTAAACTTGACCCCTAGCTTGACTTGGCTAAACACTTTCAGACATGGCTCCGCGAGATTGGAATTTTTAGTGCAAACAAGAATGAAGCCATGCACAAGAACTGATTATCCACTGCTAATGTAAAGTTATATAAAGACCTTCCTAAATAATTTTTCAACTATTACTGGTAGTAGTTATTAAATTAAGCACAGATTTGCAAGAAACAAAATAGAATGCTAATGATCATGCAATTAGTTCCATGCAGGCTGGCTTTAGACACTGGTTCCATGTGTAAGATTTGTGTTTTGTGTTTTATGTGGGAAACGAGAAGTTAACTAAGTTTTTCTTCTAATACTCTTCTCATCTTGGTTGCTCTCCTAAACTGCTACCGGATATGTCCTTCCTAAAATAAAATGCTCAGAAATGGATACAAAGTGTGATTTGATGAATATAGGATAAAGGAAGGATTTTTCTTGACCTTGACACTCTATTGCTGCTGATGAAACCTGACATTACGTTTTTGCAGTTTGTAATTCCTGGCCATCTGTTTAATCCTTTGTTCATTATTATCCTTTTAGTAGGTTATTATATTTATCCTTTTATCTAAGAAGAAATGGAATCTGGCCCTTAGAATGTTCCCATCAAAGGCGTTTATCTGCCATTTACCATCTTGTGAAAAAAAAAAGTAAATTCACTGGTTAGATTCATAAACAATTAGTTAACTTTGGTCATAATAAACAATAGCTATGGTTCAGGCAGTTATATGAACCGTTAATTACGATTCAGGAAATATTTATGGAGTTTTACATATTCGGTTTGTAGAAGCATAATACTTTAGAGCTAAAAAAAACCCTTCTTGCCTCTGTTCTGTTTTGAATATATATATTCAACTATTAGATGAAATGTATATGTTTATTATTAATAAGGATAATATGTAATAGTTTATCTGTGGTGTGGGTGCAGAACATATAGTAACACTCCAGAAGGGAATGGGAATGGTGAAAAGGGCATTACCTGCTAATCAAAAGAAATGAGTAAGCTTATGTGAGAGAAGATAGTTCATAAGAAAAGTGCCAATGTTGCCCTGGCTACATCAGAAACTGTTTCAAGAAAGTTAATGGAAAAGAGAAAGGAAAAGAGAAAGAAGAATTCAGTTTTAGTCTGTGATGTGATACAGTGAATTGCTTTATAAAATAAAATAAAAATATTCACACCCCTGCTTGTTGTTTAGTAAATTTCATTTATTTTCAAACTCATTTCGGTTTGGTATGAGTTTTGAGAAAAATAGTGATCTTTCTGGGATGTAGTAATTTATTTCTGGGTTGACAGGTATAGATCACTGTTTATGGAAATGTGTTTGTGGAATGAAATTTGATAAGTTCTTGTTTTCTGAAATGCCTTTACCACTGGACCAGAATAATTTGCATTGAGCTGTACTAATACCAATATAATGTGTAGACAGTCTTTCCAAAGCTCTTCAGTTCCATGGTTAAACTCTTCAGACATTGAAGTCTATTATTGCTATTGTAAGCTCTGTCAAGATCACCAGGTCAAGAAGCAGCCATTGCAGAATTCCAAGAATGCTACTTTATTGTTGTAGGATATAATAACAGAAATGAAAGATTGTTCAAATTTCTCTCTGTTTCATTTATTTTGAGTTCCCTTCTCACACTTCCTTCAATTTATGTGTAATCTCTTGTCCAAGTCCTTCTCTAGCTGGTTAGTATATTTTGCACTATATCTGTGATGGTGAACCTATGGCACGAAAAAGCCATTTGTCAGGGCACACAAGACTTGCCCTGTCAGCTGGCCAGCGCGCATGCACGCGCTGGCCAGCTGACTTTGGCCTTCTTTTGAGGCCATTTTTCGCCCTCCGGAGGCTTCGGGAGCTTGAAAAACCAGCCCTATGGGCAAACTGGAAGTTTGGGAATGGACTTCCGGTTTGCTTGTAGAGCTGGTTTTATCCCTCTGGAGTGTTCAGGAGCCCTCAGGAGGCTTCCCTGAAGGCTCAGGAGGGCAAAAAAACGACCCTATGAGCAAATTGGAAGTGACTTCCGGGTTGCTCGTAGGGCCGGTTTTAGCCCTCTGGAGCCTTCAGGGCAAAAGACGACCCTACGAGCAAACCGGAAGTCACTTCCGGGTGATGCCATAGCATTGTGGGTGTGGCACGCCCACGCATGACCCCCCTGCGCTTTCCCCGCTTTTGGCACGTGAGCCAAAAAAGGTTCGCCATCACTGCACTGTGTGGTTGGAAAACATGTCTATTATTTAAAAGGAATATACTGATTCCTAATTATTACAGTGAATCAAAGAGAAGTTTAAATTGTGTGTTTTCAAATATGTTTTCATAATCTGTATTTGTATTGGTTTTATTCTAGCAACATATACTGTACATAGAACTTACAACTGTTTTTAATGAATTACTTCATTATTGCAAAATCAGCTTTATAATAAATACATTATTGTATTTGATCTCTGAAGTTTTAGAAGTGAAGTGCAGATTTCTGCTATCTAACTGAAAAAATATTAAATGAAAATGAATTCAACTGTCTTTAAGAGTTCTAATGCTTTACAATTATTTATAGCTCTTTCCTTAGCACAGAAGGAACTCCATCAAGAGTAATCATTCCACATCAAGAACTTCTTCAAATAGTTGAGATGTGCCAGACAATGAGGTACAAATTGCAGAGACATCAGCAGGTGAGTTGATAGCATGAGGGATCTATTTATATGAAGAATTCTTTTCAGTTAATGAACCAGGGGCATATGTTAGGTTTGTCAAAAAAAATCAAAATGGTGGTTGAGTTTGTGTGATCAAAGTCCTCATCCTTTTTTATATATGTGCACATTGGTTCGATGTAAAAAGAAGTCAGGTCTTCATCCATGCGTTCAAGGCTGTCATTTGACTTTACTCCGCTGAATAAAAGGTTACGAATAAGACAACTAGGAGAATATACTGAAAAGTTATATATTTTAACTGCAAATAACTATGTTTTGTAGAAGTTTAAAAATGTTCATACTGTGTAAGAATGCAGATTTTATTCACGCTGGGAGAAATTTCCTATTACTGTATTGTAAAACTTGATCAGTTCGTAAACCTTTGTCAAAGCTGTGGTATCAAGCTGTCATAGTAATGGTTTGTCTGTGATTCATTGTCATATCTCCTCAGGGATCTAAAAAGCACATTTTCATGAACTCTATATGGACACTTCTGTCTAAAGTTAAAGCCCTAGCTATAGAAGATGTAAATGCCAATGTAGTGTAATATTTTCAATATAATGTACTAGTGACAGTGTAAAATATCAAGAGACATTTTTCTGGGGTGGCACTGCTGGTTGCAAGCCAGCAAGGTGCAAAGAGGGATATCTCCCATTGGTCAGTAATATGTGAACTTAGGGAGAATTATTGGAATTATTGGGGTTATTGGGTTTAACACACACTGAGGCCAGCAATCCAATAAACAAGCAACAAATCCATTGGATTAATATTGGATATTAATCTTGCCACAAGCTACAGCATTTTCAAGTTATATGCAGCAGTGCTCAAAATTCATCAGACTATGACTTTGGGCTTGTGCTTGGAAATCAACATTATAAACTGGAGTTATGTGGACCTAGCTTGCCATATGAGGGCATTTAAAAACCTAATAGTCTCTCATATACAGTATAGAGAACTGTTTATGTTCCATTATAGCCTTACATAGCTCTCATGCTGTAATCTTGTGTATTGGTTGAACCTTTGGTGGTGAAGATGTGTAGCAAAGTAGACAACTCGGGTTATTGTAGAGTCTGGTTTCCATGTTAACATCGCCAACTAATGCATCAGGAGATTTCATTTTCAATTCCATATTTTTAGGATAAAGTACACACTAGTTAATATGACTTCTCATATGCAGGAGTAGCGCTGATTCCTACACTAAAATTGATCATTCAAAACTAATTTGCTGCTTGTTGAGAAATATACAGTTGTATATAGTGTTTCTTATTCAAGCAGTGAATGGCATATTGAAGAAGGGGTTCAGGTGTAAGAATTAGATGTTCAGATTGCCTTGGTGCCATTATCATTAGTAAATCTTTACTTTTTGGCAGCCATTGTTACTATAAAAGATCTAGCATTCAACATTTCTATATTTTGTTACTTTTTCTGTCTTCCCACGTATTCAAATACTTGGCAGTTTTGGAATTATTGTAGTATTTATTCTTAAAATAAATAAATTGCAGTATTTTTGCTGATTTGACACATTTTAAAATTCTTAACACTTGTCCTACTATAAGAATGGGAAATCAGTGACCAACTGCAGTACAAAATGAACCAGAGGCAACGACATGTAATATGCACAGGAATAATGTACAGGAATAATCTGAATATATGTTCTTGCCTCCCCCCCCCCTTTGTTTCTGTCCAAGTACTTAAAAAGAATGTTTGTTTGTTTATAATTGAATGTGACCAAAGGAGTCTTTACCTTTTATGTTCATTTAATGTTTTGAACATCTAAAGAATAAAACTGTGTATGAAATATAAATAGTAGTAAAAGAGAAAAAACATGATGGCTTTCAAAATTTCATGTGATTGCCCTTAAAAGTCATGCAGTTGAAGCTGGCATGGAGCTGATAAAAAAACCTTGGTCGCTGAATTTGGGAGGGAGATTTAATGTTGCAAAGTGTAAAATAAAATAATGGATTGTAAAACTAATAAAGAATAGATACAAATAAACAAATAAGAATAAATAAAATGACTGTTTTGCCCTTCCCAACAACACAAATCATGAGTACTTCAGGCAAATTGAAAAACATTTATTAAGATGGTGTGCGTATATCTTTATATAAGATTTTAAAAATACTAAATTCAGTATATGTGATGCCTCAGGAAGCAATCAAACAATTAAATGCCTTAATTAGACATGAAAATCAAACAATAGAAAGCAATGATCCTAGATAACATTCTATAAAGGGCAAATATATTACGTCATCTTTTCCAGTTGAGTTTGCATCTTTCTTAATATTTGCAAGTGTATCCAAGGACTTCCAGAATATGCTCCCTATTATTTAGTTTCTGAGAAAGCTAATTTTTGCACATAAAAAGGGGGAACAGTTTGGGTAAAAGTAAAACATAATTTCCTGAACTAGTGCTAACATTCTCTTTATTAAAAAGCTAATAATGAAGCAGAAAATTCTAGGGAACAATTTAGGTCTGCTTCAGATTGATTACTTTGAAATGGGCGTAATTAGAAGTTAATAAGAAATTAGATAAGTGGAAGTGGTTAATTGGTAAACCTCTGTTAGAATAATTGCTTTTGGTGGTTGGATTAAAGAATCTAGATGCAAATTTAACTTTATTTTTTTTGTACATTAATGAAGTAAAGCATTTTGATTATTAAAAGAGGGAAATTTTCTTAGAGCCTATACATATTTATAAACTTAAAATTTAAGTTTTAAATTTAATTTAATTTAATTCAGCCAGTCTAAATCATCATAGTTTATTTACTTAATTCAGCATACATACTTGTTTTAAAATACCCTACTATGGTATGTGTTTCTTTCAGATTTCTGATCTGTCAAAACTTGCATTACCTTGGACACCTGGAGGGAATCTTGTTGTCCAGCCGATAACCCTTTTGGATGTTTGTTATGGCAAAATAGAAAATTTAAATCTTAGATATGTGGTAAGGCTTTAATAATATGAAAGTCATTATTTTTAGTTGCTTCCTAGTTTTTGCATTAAATGTCATTTTATTCTTTTCAACCCAATAAAATATTGGAAAGAAACAGTGTGAAGAGGCTCAGGACTCTATCCATCTGTCTATCAGCAGAATAATTCTGGAAATAACATGGATTTGGTAAAGCAGAAGTTGACAAAAGAAGGATCACTGTTGAATAAGTTGGATCGTCAAGGAAGCTGTGTAGAAAAAGATTTTAGATTTTTTTTAACCAGTGCCACATATCAAAGAAAAAGTTTAGTGAGTGAGTCAGTCAGTCAGTCAGTCTCTGTTTAGCCTACCTATCCCACCTATCCTTCCAATCCTTCCTACCTAACTACCTAGTTGCCCTTCTCACAAACATATCATTCTGGGTAGCGTAAAATAAATCTAAACAATATTAGTGGAATGCTACTATCTACTCCATTGACTTTCCCTCTTGTCACTTGATCTCAAGTGAAGCATATGTAGTTCTCTGCACCAACATACACAGATGCAACATGAAGACAGAGAAACACACACAGATGCAATGTATATGCAGCAACCTGATTAGATTTAGTTACACATCAACCGAGGGAACCTTTTTGTATCTTTCTACATGAGAACTTCATGTGTGTATACACACAAACAAGCACACAGATATGAACATACGTTTGGCCTTATTAGAACCTATAGTCATACAGAGACAACAACATATACATCCTGGACATAAATTATTTCAACTTCTACCTTCAAAACGATGCTGTAGGGCACTGCACACCAGAACAACTAGACACAAGGACAGTTTTCCCCCGAATGCCATCACTCTGCTTAACAACTAATTCCCACAACACTATCAATAATTTACTAAGACTGTATCACTATTCTTCTTCTCTTCCTTCCTAGTATCTATCTCTCCCCACTTATGACTATGACTATGTTGCTTGTATGTTTCAATTTATATTGTTTTTATTTGTTTCCTAGTACAATTTGATAGCTTATTAGTAACCTTGACTATCACTAAGTGTTGTATCTTTTTATTCTTGATGAATGTATTTTATTCTCCTTATGTACACTGAGAGCATATGCACCAAAGACAAATTCCTTGTGTGTCCATTCACACTTGGCCAATAAAGAATTCTGTTCTGTTCTGTTCTGTTCTGTTCTATTCTATTCTATTCTATTCTATTCTATTCTATTCTATTCTATTCTATTCTGTTCAGCAGACAATTTTTGTTACATTTTAAAGAAATACAGTACATGCATACAAATGGCCACCAATGGTAAAGAGCCTGGAATGAAGTCCAGAAGCCATACTTGTATATTTCCTTACCCATTTATTATTTATTGAATATTCAAATATTTATGCCAATTAGTATTAATAACAAACATTTTTTCTTTTTACTTTTGAGTTGTAGAAGCCCGAATCCTTGATTCATTAAAATTGAATCAAAAAGGGCTTTTTACATCAAAGCATTATAGTATAATGGCAAAATTATGTACCTGATAGAATTACTTGGATTAGATCCCCCAAGAAATGACTTATGCAAGCATTTTTTTTTCATAAGCAGTCATATAAACCACATGTAATTAAAACCCTCAAAATGAAAGAACACTTTCTTTAAAAGACTCTGGATTATGCATTGATGCCAACACATTTGTTCTGCATATGGTGCCTGAATATTCGAGCATATGCATTGTAGGGTAGGTATTTTGTTCATAGCTTATTTCTTTCACCTAGCTCAAGAATCCACAAGTATCATGAAGAATTAATTTGTGCTCTGGCTTAGTATAGAGAAAATGCTAATGCAGCTGGAGGTTTGATCTGAATTACAACTTTGTAGCAGTAGTTTAGGGATCAAATTTAAATGTATTATGAGTCCCGGTGCTAGGGATAGTCATTTGTGACTAAGACAAGCAATGATGCATTGCTTTCCAAACCCTCAGTTTTTGTTAATTATCCACAAAATGCCAGGTCTTGATTTTGGAGTGGTAAGTGTGGAAAACAAAAGCAGTCCTTGATAGCTGACATGTAAAAAGAAGAAAAGTGCATTTCAAGCTCAGTAATGTATCGAAGGTGTCACTTTAAGAACCTGGACTGAAGCAAATTGGCAATGACAGCTCCTGATTTCTACTGATCTCACTTGAAAAACATTGAGAAAGGTGTCTCTGCAAAGAAGCTTCCTTATTGAATTATTCATGAAATGAACTTCATCATATGGAGCACCTGCTGAGAAGAGCTTGCATTGCATATTAACATACGTGCATCAAGCTTTCTTGTTAAGCCCTACTTCCACAGTCCCATTTGCTGTGACAGTCATAATACTCCATGTTAGGGGCAATGACAAATAGAAGGCTTACCTTGGCGAACATTTCACATTTTTAATTAGCTTTGGGAAAAAGGTCACCTTGTAGAAATATGAACAGAGTGACATTCATTCTTTTAGTACACGTTTGTAATTCTAAATTTTGTTTTTTCATCTCATAGTCTACTCTTAAAATTTATGGAGCTTTAATACTAACTAAAGCAACTTATATAATAATGCATTTAATTAGCATTACAATCAATTAATTTACATGAGATTTTCTATTAAAATGTATCCAAAATGAGGGAATTATTTCTTTATCTCCCACTTTTAATTTTGTTATTAGGATACATAGCTATAATTTATAGTTGCTTTTGTTATTGACAAGTCATTCAGCCTGCCTTCCAATATATGGGGAATCGTATGTGATTTTAAATGTTCTATGTAATTAAGTAGTGTGGGCTGTGTATCTGAAGTCTATTGTTCTTTTTCTTTACAAAGCAAACTATTTGACTGTTTGAAAAGTAGAATTAAATATACCATATTTATATTTACACATAAATATGGTATATTTAATTCTACTTTTAAACAGTCAATGATTTTGCTTTGTAAAGAAAAGGAACAATAGATAAATATTCCATACCATAGAATTAAATATGGCATATGGTAAATATGGTATATTTAATACCTTGCCTTACTTCTTTCAAATGAAATCACTGATCAGCAAAGGACTTTCCCTGCTCATACCAGATGATACTGATTGAACCGAATTGCACAGAATTCATAATATTTCTACTTTCTCAAATACATATTCTGTAAGTCCTGGCCTTTTACATTAATTATGACATTCCTTTTTTTAAAAAAAATGAGGGCTATGAGAGAAAAGTGAACTGAAGCAACTAAATGAGCCCATGCATCCAAAGACTGTCCATGGCAATATCTAGGTCTGTGATGGCACGCAGAGCCCTCTCTGCTGGCACACACGCCGTCCCCCCAGGTCAGATCTTTGAAGTGTTTCGTGCGCACGCAATTTGGGCGCTCGGTATCTAAAAGGTTTGCCATCACTGATCTAGGCCGTTGTTTGAGCTTTGCAAAAATGATGCTGGTTTAATAATTTGGAAAGAGGTGTTTTGTATACTGCATGTTGTGATGTAGTGTTTTTGAAAGCATGGCGACAGTTATTTTGGCTGAGTTCCTGTTTTGCTGATTACTAATAGAAGTGCTTCCATTGATCTCTAGGGAAAAGGATGAAGTTTTTTAAAAATATCTATATATCATTTTTATGCCTGTTCAGAAAGCATAATACAGGTATTTTAGGAAAGGGAACTTGTTTTCAAGCTCAACTATTACTCTTATATTCAATATTATTGAATATTATTTATTTTATGTTAGCATACAGTTCTCCGGCTTGGTGTAACATATTAGCAAATTTATGTGGCACCTTTCTGAGTGTGAGTATAAAAGCTTGTTTAACTTCTATAATGAAGGGCATAAAGAAAATTAGTTGGGTAATGTGAAATGTGTTAGATCTTTTTTTGAAATTAAGTAGTGAGAAACTTTCAGCAACAAAGTATTGGGCAAATAGGAAGGGCTCTTGATTGGGAAATCATCTTCTTATGCTATAAACTGAGGGGATCCTGTTTCTTATCCATTGTTCTTCATCTGTTGTTTGCTCAGACCAAAACCCCCAATAATAAAATGAACTATTTTGAAATTATTTGAAAATATTCTTTTAAGAACCAGGCAATGTGAATAATTTAAAATATAGTGCAAAAAAGGAATCTTTCAGAAATAAATTTTAGAGAGCATTTTAATATTTATCCATTTTTACTCAATATTTATATTCTATCTATCCAATATCTCCAAAATACCAACATTTCAAACCTGATAAAGAATTTCCATTAGAAGAGGAAGTTATATTTACTTATTTCCCACTTGCTTTACAGTTCATTGTATTTTACTATTTTCATGAAAGGCTGAGGATAGAACAAAATGAAAATATCTTTTGGATTAGAGGACGGAAGAAGAAATAGACAAAAATAGCCTTCTCTCTATTTGTGTCAATGGGAATTGCCTTTCTCCAGATAGTCTCTATTGCTATTTCCTGTCCTGCACAAAAAAATAAATTTATTATTTATTTATTATTCATATTTATAGACCGCCCCCTCTCCCGAAAGGGACTCGGGGCGGTGTACAGTCACTAAAATACGTTATAAAATACATACAAAACAGTTAAATAATTAAATACGTAGGTGGAGGAGGTTGCAAGACTGTACATAGAATAATAAATATTAAATATAGTATATAGTGTATTAAAAACTTTTTAAAACCCCAAACCCAATTAAAATGAATAAATCCCCGGGAGGTAGAACTAAGAAAGTGCCAGGCCAGCTGATTGAAATAGGTGAGTCTTTAACTTTTGCCGGAAGGAACGGAGGTCGGTGGTAGTTCGAATGTCAGGGGGGAGGTCATTCCAGAGGGTTGGGCCCATCACAGAGAAGGATCTACTCCTAGGTGTCGCCCGCTGGCATTGACTAGCAGACGGCACCAGGAGGAGCCCCTCTCTGTGTGAGCGGATAGGTCGCAGGGACGTGTGTGGTAGGATGCGATCCTGCAGGTAACTAGGTCCACTGCCATGGAGCGCTTTAAAGATGGTGATCAATACCTTGAAACGCACCCGAAAGGCCACAGGTAGCCAGTGCAGCTCGCGCAGGAGAGGTGTTACGTGGGAGTAACGTGTACTTCCCATAATAACCCGCGCGGCTGCGTTCTGAACTAGCTGCAGTCTCCGGACGCATCCCAAGGGAAGCCCCATGTAGAGAGCATTGCAGTAGTCCAGGCGAGACGTCACCAGCGCATGAGTGACCGTGCGCAGGGCACTCCGGTCCAGTAGGGGGCGCAATTGGCGCACCAGGCGAACCTGGTGGAACGCCCCCCTTGCCACGGCTGCCACATGGTCCTCCATTGACAGCCGGGCATCAAGGAGGACGCCCAAATTGCGCGCCCGCTCCACAGGGGACAATTGTTCGCCCCCTATGGCCAGCGATGGAGTCAGCTGGCTGAACCGAGGCGCCGGTAACCACAGCCACTCGGTCTTGGAGGGGTTGAGTTTAAGTCTGTTGTCCCCCATCCAGACCCCGACGGCTTCCAAACACCGGGACATCACTTCGACAGCCTCGTTGGGGTGGTTTGGGGTTGAAATATACAGCTGAGTATCATCAGCGTAAAGATGGTACTCAACCCCAAAACCACGGATGATCTCACCCAGCGGCTTCACATATGCGTTGAACAGGAGAGGCGAGAGGACCGACCCCTGTGGCACCCCACAAGTGAGTGGCCTCAGGGACGATCTCTGCCCCCCTGTCAACACACATTGCTTCCGGTCGGAGAGGTAGGAGCCGAACCACCGCAAAACGGTGCCTCCGACTCCCATCCCCTCCAACCGGCGCAATAGGATACCATGGTCGATGGTATCAAAAGCCGCCGAGAGGTCTAATAGGACCAGGATAGAGGAGCAACCCCTATCTCTGGCCCTCCAGAGATCATCGACCAACGCGACCAAGGCTGTCTCAGTGCTGTGCCCGGGTCGGAAGCCGGACTGGCGTGGGTCTAGATAGTCGGATTCGTCTAGGTGTCGCGGGAGCTGCTGCGCCACCACATTCTCGACAACCTTCGCCAGAAAGGGGAGGTTGGAGACTGGACGATAGTTAGCTAGCTCCATTGGGTCGAGCGCAGGCCTCTTGAGCAAGGGTCTCACCACCGCCTCTTTCAAGGCGGTTGGTAAGTATCCCTCACTCAGTGAGGCGCTCACCAGGCCCAGGAGCCAGCCTCGTGTCACCTCCCAGGCTGCCAGTACCAGCCAGGAGGGGCACGGGTCCGTTAAACAAGTGGTGGGTCGCAGCCGTCCACGCAGCCTGTCCAAATCCTCGGGGGCAACAGAGTCAAACTCCTCCCAGAATGGTCCCTCAAGACTCGCTGTTGGCGGCTCGTCTGGTCCACTGACGGAGGTCCACCCGCTCCGGATCTGATCGATTTTGTCCTGAAGATATTCCCCAAACTCCTCTGCTCTACCCTGTAAGGGTGTCTCCCGCGCCCCCTGCGATAAGAGGGAGCGAGTCACCCTAAACAGGGCGGCAGGGCGGTTATCCGCGGACGCAATAAGAGCAGCACAATGTCTATGTTTGGCCGCTCTTATTGCCACAAGGTAAGTCCGCAAATAGGCTCTTACCTGTGTTCGGTCAGATTCGGAGCGCGAGGATCTCCACCTGCTCTCTAGACGTCTCCTGTGGCGCTTCATCACCCTGAGCTCCTCAGTGAACCAAGGAGCCCGGGTGGGTCGATGCCGCAGGAGAGGTCGCAACGGCGCAACCCGGTCCAAGGCCCCAGTCGTCGCCCTATTCCAGGCAGTCACTAGGTCCTCGGAACGGGAGCGGGACAAGGCTACAGGTATTGGCCCAAGCTCCGTCAGGAATCTATCAGATTCCATCAGGTGCCTGGGGCGGTACCAGTTTATAGAGTCTGGTTCCGCCTCCTCGCGGTGGGGGATAGCGCCAGGGAAGTCCAGCCGGAGGGATGAGTGGTCTGACCATGACAGGGGCGTGATAACTAAATCCCCTATTCCCAGATCACTCGTCCACTGTTCAGATACAAAAATGAGGTCCAGTGTGTGGCCCCCTTCGTGAGTGGGGCCCTGCACTAATTGGGTCAGGTCCATGGCCGTCATGGAAGCCATGAACTCCCGAGCCACCTCGGAAGCTGCTCCCGTTGACTTAGGTATCTTTAACTAAAGCTCCAGAATGTCTGGATCAAATCTGAATTCATTTTGCCTTCCCTATTATATATAGTTACATTATTTTCCATTTTGAATATTATAATTGATCAATTGCCTCATTTTTAAAGGTGCATGGACTGAGGTATGTGTTTGCATATGTGTGTGATTTTTCCCCCTTTTGGTAGCATGTACCTACTACTGTCTTTTCTATGTCTATATATAATATGTGCATATATTGATGATTTTTGTTTTCTCTATATTGAAATGCACATGTTTTCCATTGACAGTTTTCTACATACAATGAAAAAAATCAATTGTAGTCAGCATAATTATGATTAATGGAGGGGAACATCAGTGATTAAAATGAAATTTTCAAAACTGCATAAAAATTAGAAAGCTCATTCACATTTTGGTGTTCAAGGAAGAAAAAATGCACAGGCAGGACTTTTTCCCCGTTGTTTCTTATTTTAAATAGATATTTGTTGTCTATATCTTCAGAATGGATGCTAGTCGATTTCTTTAGAATATAATAACAGAGTTGGAAGGGACCTTGGAGGTCTTCTAGTGCAACCCCCTGCCTAGGCAGGAAACCCTACACCACTTCAGACAGATGGCTATCCAACATCTTCTTAAAGACTCCCAGTGTTGGGGCATTCACAACTTCTGGAGGCAAGCTGTTCCACTGCTTAATTGTTCTAACTGTTGGGAAATTTCTCCTCAGTTCTAAGTTGCTTCTCTCCTTGATTAGTTTCCACCCATTGCTTGTCCTGCCTTCTGGTGCTTTGGAGAATAGTTTGACTCCCTCTTCTTTGTAGCACTCCTGAGATATTGGAACACTGCTATCATGCCTCCCCTAGTCCTTCTTTCTATTAAACTAGACATACCCAGTTCCTGCAACCGTTCTTCATATGTTTTAGCCTCCAGTCCCCTAATCATCTTTGTTGCTCTTCTCTGCACTCTTTCTAGAGTCTCCACATCTTTTTTACATCTTTGTTTTTGGTTTAGCAGCACTTTCTTTACACTTCTGTGCCTTTGTCTCGAACGTCGGTAAAAACCTAATCCCTTTATGTTGATTACTTTAATTGAGTTCTTACAGCGTCTTTTTCATTTTCACTTGATGAAAACCTGCTGTTCAGTACATTGCAAGTAACAGCTGGCTAAAAGTTTAAACAGAAAAAGAACATAAGATTCTGTGGTAGGTAAAAGATAAACATTCCCATGTTTATACTTTTCTAATACTCTGTTTAGAAGTTTGCAATTTTTAATCTCTCCCTCCCTTTTACTACCCTTGCTCTAAGCTGTTCTTTTGGAAAAAAACAATCAGCCTTGTTTGGAGGGTGGCTTTGATCTCTGTTTTCTTATTTATTTTAAGAAGCTAGAAGTCTGGCAATTTGTTGTGTTTTTGACTTTGTCAGATCGTGCCCCCTCAACACATGTTCTCCACAGATGGCTTGGGGGTGGGGGAGGAAAGGGGGTGGGAGACACAGCAAAAGGGCTGAAGTTTCACATTTCACCAAGTTCCCAAGATACATTTTTTTAAAAAATACATAAATGTCAGTGTGTTTGCTGTTGTGCTGGCAGGTGCTCAGTGAGGCAAGTGGCCTTTCACCCAGCATAATCAACTTGTTTTTATTTCCTCAGATGTTTATCATATTTGTCTTTTTTTTTGTTTTGTTTTCGTAGAGTGCTCTTGAAGGAAAACTAAGCAAGTTGTGGAGACACCTGGTTGCCATGAGGCAAAATCTGAGTTTCTTGCTTGCCCCGGGACAAATGCCTTCTGAAACAGCTCATCAGATTCTACCAACTGTTGTTTATGCTCGGCTGATAAATCAAGTAGTTCAGTGTCATCAGGCTGTTGAGGAATGTTGCGGTGACTTGCTCACTTTGACACTTCTGGTACCTTCAGCTCCTTGGGTGAGTGTAAGATGTGGTATATTGAAAAGTGGCACTTCTAAGTACTACTCCAAATACTGCTAAAATACTCAAAAATCTTTTGGAATCAGACTTTAGTCTTATTATATTCTCCAGTGTTATTTGACCTGAGGCAAAAGATGTCATTTTGTCAGAGAAGAGAGAAAAAGGGACATAAATTACTTATTCGTCTTGCCATTAGCTAAAATGCTATGTGTCCTAGATACTTAGTATGATTTAATATTCATGATTTAGTAATGTTTGTGTAACATGACATCATTGCAAATTATGATGCATGAAATGTCATTTGCCACTCTTGGGATTCCTTGCCCCCCTTCATAGTCTTTTTTGTTCTTCCTTCCCTTCTCTCAAATGTAGCATTCCATACCAAATTTCTTTTTAAGCATGAAATAGAATTTCAGAGTTTGCTACTCAGGCTCTTCTCTTATGTTATATGAGCAAGCTACAAGCAATGGCACAATATTTTCTTTCCATATTAGAGGTGAAAGATTGAGTAGCACTGGAGCATGGAGGACCTCTGGTGTAACTTCTCCGGTGGGTTAGATTCTGACTCCATGAAATGGAGTGATTTGATATCAAGGATAAAAGTGGACTTTAAAAAAAACTTAAAAATGGGCTCACCTTTTAGAGTTGTAGTCCTTTGTAAGGACTTTGAAAGACAATTAGATAATATCTTGAAAAGAAACATTACATTTGAAATGCTTTGGACTATAGGTAACATGGTGATAAAGCACTTTGAAAATGATTTATTTTCTTTTTTATTTGAGAGCAATGTGCTCCTTTCTTCATTTTTTTATATCAAAACATATATGTGCATTCATTTATTTCACTTTGTGCCACTGAAGTATCATCCATCTCATTAATTTCTTCTAGATCTTGTTGTCTGGTTTTTGTTTTGAAATCTGAGGACATACTGGTTTTATGCCACCAATAAATAATTTTTAACTGAAAATGTATCAATATCTTCAGATTTTCAGTACATTGGAAGCTTGATGGAATAGAAATAAGCATTATTTCCTGAGTAGTGGCATGCTATAAAAGATATTTTCTGCTGTTATTAAACAGTATTTTAAAGAAAATGAATTAATTTGAATAAATAAAACCCCACTGTTCTGGCAACATTTTTAGAAACAGATTTTCTAACATAGTGCAAGTTTTGCAATGGTCTTGACATTTTCAGACACCAGTACACTTATAAAGTGTTAAAGCATGTGCGACATCTGCTCCTCTGGGGAAAAAAAAGGACTATTAGTAAAAGGAGTAAGTTGAGTCTTTCTGCAAGATGCAATTTTAATGTTTTATCTTAATGTACAAAAAATATAAATAAATACCTCATTGTGTAGAGTCTCCCAAAAAAGATTAGAAACTTTCAAAATGTGTGGCAAGGTTCCCTTAGATTCTTACGGAATTGAGATAAATTAGTGTGTTATGAAATAATTTGCTTTTCTTTCAAGACAGTAGAATTTAACTCTATGCAAATTAAAAGCTTCAATTAGACATAGGCAACTTAGATGTCTCTGAAATGAATAGCGTTTGGTAATCTACTTTGAAATATTCCTAATTATTTTCATTTATCCTTTGAGTTTTTAGTAGATTTGTGAAAATTTTAGAGCTAAACTTTAATTGAAAAATGCTGCTAAAGTAGAATCAAAATGGCTCACTTTTTATTTCATCTGTCTATTAGATAATTAGGGATGCAAGCCAACTGTTGTTAATTTTGGGGTTCAGCTCTATTGAATATAAAGAGGTTTAATTCTCAAATAGTATTAGTTAAGATTGTATTGCACTATTTTCTTTAAGAAATAAGATCTTTTGTTATAAAAATAATTACAGATATAAACAGATAAGAATTGTAATATTGAAAAGGTTATTATATTCCAGAAACGATACTAAATTAACTTTTGCAAGACTAACTATATATATATTCTTTCATTTATTACTGACTCACTTATGTTATTGGGTTTTTTTCCCCACAAGTCCAAGAGTGACACCAATATGTATAGCTAAAATAAATTATCTGCAAAACAAGAATGTCAATAAGTTCAGTACAATTCCAAGATTTTCAGATACCTAGCACATTAAAAGTTAATTTCCCTCAATTTTGGGGGAAGACAACTGTGAATATGCTTCTTGTTCTAGTCTGAAAGAGTTTCAATATATTGTCAATTTATTTCATTGAATATCTTATTTCTGGTCTATTTCTGTAAGGGAAAGATCAAATTCAGGATGAATTTTTAATGCCAGAGTTGAAAGTGATTTTTGCTCTTTTTCTTACACAAGAAATTGAACATAAATTCTAATGATTAAATAATTTTGAAAAGAAGCGCAAATAAACATATTGGTTCCATCCCTCCTCTTGTAATAAAAGTTACAAGGTAATTCTCCCTATATGTCTCCATCCCTATGATGAGATCAGTTTTTCGTACCATAGCTTTATTTGGATTCTAAAATGCTATTTTCCTGGAAGAAACATTGAACATCTCTTCTGTTTTAAATCACAATCCATGTTATATATTTTCCCAAGCTGAATACCAAACAGACAATAACATGCATCTAGAATACCGTAGAAAAGTAGCTGTAAGGAGAGAAGGAAGTATTTGAAATATATCATAGCTATTTGGAGAAGATGCAAATGCCTTCAGACAAAAATGCCCTTCAGACATGAATGAGTAAGAACTTGTTTATCCTGGGGCTCAGGCTAGTATAATGCTGAAAGGACAATCTCAATGTTCAGAATTGTTTTTTAAAAATCAATAATAGTATCAGTTCTGGGAGTAATATGGTGAAGGTGTGAGCTGAGAACTAATCAGACGAATCCAGAAATGAAGAGATTAATATACAGTTTGATGTTTTGTGACATTTCATTATCTATATGTATGAAAAAGAAGAACAGGAATCCAGACTGCAATCAGTTACTTGTTTTTATAAATTAATGTCTTGGAAGATATTGGGACACTTCAAAATATTGCTGTAAATTCAAGAAATTAATATGTTCCATGTTAAAATTCTAAATATTAGAATCAGGTTTTGGGGAATGATTAAGTAAAAGCCTTTCTTATAAACAATAATGCCAAAGTTGAGATAAAGGGATCATTTGTTGATTACTTTTCAGTCTTGAATTCCACTCATCTAAATTTCTAAGCAATGTACTGCTAAAGAGCCATAGCAATAGCACATACTCTCATATACCACTTTATAGTACTTTACAGCACTCTCTGAGCATTTTACAATTTAGCATATTGCTCCCAACAATCTGAGTCCTCATTTTACAGACCTCGGAATAATGGAAGGCTGAGTCAATCTTGAGCTGGTCAAGATTGAAATCCTGGTTATGGGCAGAGTTAGCATGAATACTGCATTTTAACCATTGCATCACCACGGCTCCTAATTCTTTTCTGTTCTGAAAAGTTACTGCTGCCCATGATTTATAACTCCTATACAAACAGATGAGAAAGGAAAGCTTAGAATGAAAAAATCCTAATCATATATCTTACAATAAGATTATATTGTGTAAGTCCTTCCCCAAAATTGTCTGGGAAATCACCAACTGTATATAATCTATTTGTATGAATGGGAAAGATTGGTTCTTTCCATTCTCTTTTCATAAGGCAGACATACCATTATATGAACCAACACCCATTATTCTCCACTTATTGTAGAAGGTGCTCAGGTTGAGGAATGCTGCTGTTGGTGCTTAGGGTTATCAACTATCCCTCCTGCCTTTTGGAACATCTTGCCCCCCACCCAACCCTCCCCGAGTGAGGTCAGCTCCAACCTCCGGCCTTCCACAATAGCTTAAAGACCTGGTTCTTTTAGTTGGCTTGGGGCTCCAAGTGAGGGGCTTCACATTGGGTGTGGTTTATACATTAATAACAGATCCCAACTCCCTCCCCCCCCCATGCTTATCCCTCCCTCTCCCTCTTTTAGTTAGGGTTGAGTATTTGTATTTTTATAATATTTTATTTGTATTGTGTAAGGGTTTTGTATAGTTTTATCTTTTAACATTGCAAGCTACCCAGAGTTACTCTGTGATGAGATGGGCAACCAATAAATTTAATAAATAATAATGAATATAATTTTTGCTTCAAATGCTATTTCTGGTGGTGTCTGGATTGCTTTCATAAATATAAACCACCTGCAAAGCACTTGCCTGCACAGAATTTCTTTATAAATAAGAGTTCTATCAAGGAATCCCTTTTCATCATGAGTTCTAAATAGCTAATGGGCTAGTCACATGCAAAGAGTATCCAACAAACCTCCTTCCATCATTTGCCACAATATAGTTAGATGTACCTATTACTATGGTTAAATGTTCTCCCATTCTTAATGATATAATTCAGTTAAAGGCTCCTTATGATTAGAAAGAGGCATGTGTATGTATATAGTTATTTGTAAAACTGGTTTTTGTATACTGTAATGATTTTGCAGTAATAAAGTTTCTAACATATATCAAATAATACAAATTAAGAAAAGGAAAAGGACACAACCTTGTCATTAGTTTTTCAGGAATAAACATTTGTTGCAGTTGAATTTGTACAGATGCTGTTATGCTGCAATGTATTATAATCTTATATTTTTAGTATTATTTTTATCAGTACTAAATATACTAACTTATTTTAACAAAATCCTTGTTCAGCCAGGATTTTGAAAATAGTTTTGCTTGAATTTAGCTGATTTGGCAAAAATGTATTAATTAATAATTAAAATAGATGTAGACCTAATTATGTCTAATTTGGCTTTTGAATATAACAAGAACCCTATATGAGCACATAAGCACCTAAATTCTCTAGAGGGTTGTGGACAGTTATTTATGGTATTAGTAAGCAAGGACATTTAGTGCCTCAGGTTAGTGAGAGATTGGTAAGTGGGTGACTGTGATGAATTATTTAAGAGTCTTTTATGTTTTCCTCCCATGGAGATAGGAGGGGAAAAGCCTTGATGAAGTCTCATGAATAAACCTACATTCTCTAGAGTATCAGAATCAAAGACAAAGGAATCAGGAATTGACATTTGATGCTTTCTGGTCCTGAGTTGATGTAGCAATATAACAAGATTCATTGGATTCTCCATTAAATGTATCGTTTTAGCTAAATTATATCATAAAATGACTTGATTTGCATCTACTCAGATACACAATCAAGCATGTATTTATGAAACAATTTGTTATTGCTGTGGTACTAGAATGTACCAGATGTTAAATTTTGTTTCTTATATACAAATTTCTTACATGCAAATCAAGGAACAGTCAGAAATATGGAAATAGGAAATATAATTTGCATGTAAGTAGCAGTTTTCAATACTGTCAATTCTTTTGGAACAGAAAAATAGGACCCCAAAGTCTTTCATCTTGTTGTGTTGTACAGACCAAACCATTTCTCTTTAGTGTTATTTCTGGTATGCTTTGGATGCTTTAATCTTTTTTTCATTACTCCTAGGATTAATTATCAGATTGGTTGGAAATTCTTCTGTAGCTGGGAATTAGATCATGAAATCTGTGATAGGTATATAGTGTCTAGCCAAAACCACAGGAGTATTTGTAGTGCAATCTCAGCAGAGCCACTAGACCTGCCATTTAGAAGTGCTAGAATTTCATAAATATTTAGAAAGGGTGTATAAATGTCACCATCCTCTTTATGTTTCTCTGAAATATAATAATAGTTATGAAGACTTAGCTTAAGTTTCAGGAACTCTGACTATTCTAGATTTTAATTTAATTCATTTTGGTTTCTAAAAGGCTTCTGAAAATAATTGAAATAAGAGTTTTCAAGGATATTTCAAACTTAAAAGAGTTATTTTGGAATTCAATTCAGACTATATGTAATATAAACATTGTTGTGGAAAGAAAACAGCTGTATTCAGTGGGCATTTTGCATTAGTTGAAAATATTTTTATTCATTGAGTTTTGTAGTCATAGTCATTTATATACACATGTATTGACACATCTCCTATTTCATTATTTTCCCTTGCCTACCAAAAAGGATGGTGTACATAATGTAGAGGGCTACTGTAGATGAAAGAAAAGTTTAAACCAGTAACTTTCAACAATGACAAATCCACGGTTGTTGCTAAGACATGGATTTCTAACATGTTGTCAGTGGATACTTTTAGGAATTGCATCCTTAATACAGTGATTGTTTGTTTGTTTGTTTGTTTTTATTGGATTTATATGCCACCCTTCTCCCAAAGGACTCAGGGCGGCGTACAACATTGAAAAACACACATCCCAAAAGTTAAAAGAAATTAAATATATATCCAAAAAAACAAATCGAATTTATGGATATACATTTAAATAAGTTAAAATTAACAGTCCAGGCCGGCTTGCTGGAAAAGCCAACTTTTTAGGGCGCGTCAGAAGGACCAGAGGTCAGGGATTATGCGAAGCTCCGGGGGCAGCTCATTCCAGAGGGAAGGCGCTCCCACAGAGAAGGCTTTCCCCCTGGGGGTCACCAGCCGACACTGTCTGGCCGACGGCACCCTGAGGAAGCCAACTCTGTGGGATCGTACTGGACGGTGGGAGGCTACTGGTGGCAGTAGGTGCTCTCGCAAGTACCCTGGGCCTAAGCCATGGAGCGCTTTAAAGGTCATAATTAATACCTTGAATCGCACCCGGAAAACAACCGGCAACCAGTGCAGGCTGCCTAAAAGGGGTGTAACATGGGAGCACCTAGGTACCCCCATGACAACCCGCACGGCCACATTCTGGACCAGCTGACGCCTCCGGGTGCTCTTCAAGGGCAGCCCCATGTAGAGAGCATTGCAGTAGTCCAGGCGAGAAAGGACGAGGGCATGAGTGACTGTGCACAGAGCATCCCGATCCAGGAAGGGGCGCAACTGATGTACCAGGCGAACCTGGAAAAAGGCCCCCCTGGTCATGGCCGTCAGGTGTTCTTCTAAACTAAGCCGTGTATCCAGGAGGACTCCCAGATTGCGAGCCTTCTCTGAGGGGGCTAAAATTTCTCCCCCTATCACCAAAGATGGAACAAGGTGTACAAATCGGCATGACGGAAACCACAGCCACTCAGTCTTGGAGGGATTGAGCTGGAGCCTGTTCCTCCCCATCCAGATCCGCACAGTTCCAGGCATCGGGACATCACATCGAGGGCATCGTTTGGGTGATTGGAAATTGAGTATGGCGGTAAATATCAGTAGATCCTTCCAGCTGCAATTTTTCTTCCTATAATAGAGAGAATTGTTTTTAAGACCCAGAAAGTAATATACTAAATGCAATCTTTAAAACAGTATTTCAGTTTCAAGAGTATTATATAAATGTTGTATAAAATATTTTAATTAATAACCTTACACTTTGGAAGTGTTTGGCCCTTATGTGGATATGTTGTAAGCCGCCCAGAGTTACTGTGTTGTAAGATGGGTGGCTAATAAATTTTACAAATAATAATGACTATAATAAGGTTCTTTTGTTACTAACAGCTTTATTCATAAGTAGTCCAGAAAGTGTATATTTTATTCTAAATATACCAAAATATAAGGCAATTATCAAAAGTCATGTTGAAACTTTTAAACAGGATAGATATAATAATATAATATAATCAATTATTACAGGGCATAAGCACCAACATCAGAAGGAATCCAACATAAACAAGATTGAAATTAAGGTTTTGCTTAATAAATGAATATAAATCTGGCCAATTCCTGAATGTAAATACTTCTTTAAAAATGGATGAATCTTAAATTCATTGGATATACTTAAGTTTGTATAAATCTAACCTCACTAGATTTTATATCATCTATTCTATACCGTATCTAAATCATTGATAAAAATATAGAAAACTACCAGGACCAAAACCTGTGACATTCCTTTTCAGTAACTCATTCCACTTTAGTGGAGAAACTAAGTGAAACTATTAATCAGCATTCTTTAAATACTTTTTAAACTGCTATGGACCCACCTAATAAATGTGTTACCCAGCCCATATTTAACTAATCTACTACTCAGAATAATAAGGGGCTTTGCCAAAACAAAGTATATTATATGCTTGCATTCCTATGATTTGCTGAGGAAGTTATCCTAACAAAACTGAAATTAGATTAGCATGACAAATCTAACACCAATCTGCACAAATCCTTTTAGATTTCTAGCAAACATTGCATTTTTTCAAGGTTTTTTTTAGATTAGTTCTCTGTTGTTTCTGAATTTTTCTTTTCTCCTTTTTGAAAACAGGGATATTTGCCCTCCTTTGGACACCTGGTACTAAATCATTTTCCAAGAGTATTCAGAAATAATGAAGAGAGGTTCAGCCATGCTATCAAGGAAATTCCTTCAGTACCCTAGGTTGTAATTCATCTGGTTCTAAAATTTGTAGTCACCAAAAGTCAGTATAGGTGTTTCTAACGGTGTCTCTTTCAAGTTCAAACTGTCATCCTTTTTCAGCCAATACCATCTGCAGGAACTTGCCTGTTTCATCAGAATGATGAAAGCAAAGTCACACTGCAAGGTCAGCCCCTTTGGGTGAGCATGGAAGGTCACAACAGATATAGAGAGGGAGTGGGACTTGAATGGCGATGCTATGCTATCATCCTGATTCCCCCCTCCCATCTTACCCAAATGCGGCTGTGTGCAATTTATTTTTCACAATTGCCCAGGTTAATGCATTCATGCTTGCTAAGAGTTGAATTGCTCTGCCTTTTCTGTGCCTTTAGGCAATTTTCTGTTATTTTTATTCAGTAGCTATATATGGTTCCTTTTTTCTCCTTATCTTGAATGTAGCTGTATATATTTTTTTGGTACCCTTCATTAACTTTAGCTTGGTTTGATCTACAAAAATGTGCTATAATATCTACAAATGTGTCTTACCTGACTGTATTATAACTCTACTTAATCTCTACTCTTTATTGGTGTACACACACAAACACATACTGATTTATAGATCTTTACAAAGGTCCTTGTGCAGATATATTGGATTTTGCTTTTTTTTTCATCTCAGGGATTATTTTATACTGTGCTTTTAATTCCTTCTTTATTTGGAAATTTCACCCTTTTGAGCTTTTCCTATCTCAGCTTTTTCTACCATAAAGTACTACTTGCCATCACTAAGTGCATTAAAATTTGTTACTTGAAGTTATTCATGTTTCAAACTTTGTCCTTTTTTAACCTAATTTACATAAATTGGGAATGTAAGCCAGTTAAAGTTGGTTTCAGTTGGACCTGTATATAACTGCTGTAATTAAATCAGTATGTATTTTATATTTGTCTTATTTTTTTTAATCAATCATTACATGAACACTTTTCCTATTTATTAGGAACCGTTCAGGAATAGTTGATTCTCTATTGTATTCTTTATGGCGTAAAGTCCAGTTAAAAATGCCAAAGAAAATGGAAGACCACTTTGAGTAAGAAAAAATCCTATGGTTTCTGCTTTATTAATTTAAGCTAGAGTCCTCATTGTAAAGATGCACAAGATTAGATTGTGTAGTAATAGAGAATTGGAAATAAAGATAAACAATCAAACTAGAATGACTATGAATATAAAATCCAGAATTGTTAGAAGAAGCATACCCAAGGCTTAAGATATGGAAATAAAAGGAAGTTGCTAAACTTACAGATCAGAATACATGATATTACATGGCTTCTTTTTCTAATGTGAATGCTGTTTTCTTTAGTCTGTAGATGGCAGTAATTTGCTATAATAATGGTACACTAAGGCTTTCAAATTTAACCAGTGATTTTAATACCTTGATAAAACATATACATTAAAATGTGTTAGTAAGAACCCATTGTAATTAAGGTTCAATATAATTCAGTAGGTTGACTTGAATATAGGAAGCCTAGGTTTTTGTTAATATATTGTATTTTTGGCAGCAAGTGGCAGGCTATTATTTATCAAGCCCCAAGCTTTATTTTTTAAAAATAATGTTAATGCTGACTTTTGTAAAGTAAAATATTTCAATGGGCTCTGAATGTTAAAGCTTGGTTTATGGGAGAAGGCTTGATTTATGGGAGAACTGAGCCTCCTAACTCCTTAAACAATGTTGGAGTATGGTGAATTCTTAGTGTTGATTCACAGAAACGTTTTCTTATGTGTTATTTATTATATTGAAGAGAAATGTTTATATTTAAATATAACAATATATATATATATTGTAGAAGTTACTTAATTTATTTTTATTTTAAATTATAGTGTATGAGAGGGAGGTGAGTAAGTGAGGGGTAGAGTGTGTCAACCTGGAAGGGAAGCGAGGCATGAGGGAAGTAAAGGAGGAGAAAGAATAGGCATAGACACCGATATTGAGTCAGGTACAAGTATCATAGGGATCTGATGGTGGACTGTACTTGGGTTCTCACTATTTGAGAGTGCTCATGACATCCATCCCTAATGACATTCACCTTTTTTTACTAGGTTACCAGATCATCAACATCTGTCTTGGCATTAAAACGAAAACCTAGATAGGTCCAGAATGTGGAGTTCCCCTCTCACAAAAGTGCCTGCCCAGATTTCAGAGTTGACATTAGCCTAAGCCCAGAGCTGAGGGAGTTGGGTGATTATGGTCATTTATGAGGTTTTAAGGAATTTTAAAGTTCTGCACTACATAATTGAATGAAAGACATTTTGGTTGCATTTGGGCTCTCGGAAACAGTTGCGACTTGTCCTGTTGTACTGCCCTCCCTGCTGCCCAGTATCATCTCTGCCCTTCCTCTTGGATACTATTGCCTGCCGGACTTTGGTGACCCAGAGTTGTTAGTTTTCAAGAATTTCAACTTGCTGCCACACAGAGTTGAGTCCTGTGGAAGTCAGGACTTCAGAACCACCATGGAGCTGAAAGACTGATTGTACTAGAGGTTGGACTTTAGGTCTGGTGTTTTGTGGTTTTTTTGTTGCAGAACAGTTGCAGTGTGATCTGGTAGCAGAGGATTTACCATCTGTCTGTTGCCATGGTTTGATAACTTTTTGATTGTCTTTTGGCTTCTGTTATGCAGGGAGATAGGGCCTATTAGATTGACCACCCACACGACTTATGGACCCTGCTGGGTTCCAGAAGGATCTTAAGGTTATCCTTGAGAATCTTTATCATAATCTGGAATGAGTAGATGGTAAAAGCCTCAGACTGCATGGCTACTATTGGACCTTTTCCTGTGGGCTCATCGCGATCTAGGGGAACAACCTGGTTTTCCAAGGAGTTCCAGGTGATGAAGCAATTGAAGAAATGCCTGATGTGCTCTTGGAGGAAGTTGAAGAGTAAATCCAGAATAATTGGACCAGGAATGTCTATTCAGTATTATATTGCGGTGATAATGGCAGTGAAACATTATTTCTCCATACTCATTAAAATATATATATAAATATATGTACTGGGTAAAGCACTCCTTTTAGTAGTTTCCCAAATGTTTTTCAGGACGTTTTAGAAAATTCTTTGAGCCAGGAGTTCACTGTGGAGAATGTGCTTGCAACACTTCCAGCATTCCCCAAGGGGCCCCCTCAGCAGCGGGCTAAGAGAGCAGTAGATGCCTTTGTAAAGGCTCAGAATTATTCCAGGCAAATGTCAATGCAGCAGGTGAGTGGATGTGAATTTAATGCAATCCAACATTTTATACTGAGAAGAAAAAATGAAATTTTGTTGTACTTCGCAATTACTCAGCATATTTTTCTTACTACAGGTAGTTCTCAACTTAAGACCAGTTATTTAGTAATCATTCAAATTTATGATGAACCTTCCCAGGCCTACTTATGACCCAAATTTGAAATTCCCATGGCTGCCTGCCCCCTGTGGTCTTGTGATTGCATTTGGTCATTTGACAACTAGCCCGCATTTGCAGCATCCTGCAGCCACATGACTGC